>NC_065446.1:33170663-33481423 GCF_917563875.1 Diabrotica virgifera virgifera
AAAGAAATAGTACCGGATTTACACTCAATCCTGTTCGACAGGGAATTGGACGGGGAAGTGGGCAGCGTGAATGTGTAAATAGCTCACTCGCGCTGTTCATGCTCATGCTACTGCTATTGCACGATGATGCCCAAAAATAAATAGCTCACTCGCGCTGTTCATGCTCATGCTACTGCTATTGCACGATGATGCCCAAAAAGTCGGTTTTTATGGCGAAAGTCAAAGGAGAGGCAGCGCGAATATGAGTGAGTATTCACACTCAGCTACTCTCTCTCTCTCACTAAGTGAGTAAGGGAGCAAGACGATGAGGTCGTCACATTCCATTCTTGTGAGTCGTTCGGTAATGAGTTGTGAGGACATTGGCGAGGAACTGATGTAAACACCTCATTCGCGTCGATATCGTATTTCGGGCAATATTTCCGTCAACGGCAGCAGCAGTGGCAATAAACGTTCTCTTTAATGAAATTCCAGAGTGAATTGTCCGGCGCTGTCAAATATGAACGTCTTGGAGGCCGAGAAATTGGAGAACCCCTTCCAATCCATCGGTTCGGGAAGATTTCATTCAGGCGTTTGTGAACAACCAGAGGAAAATGGGATGAGGCGCCATCTTGTTGAAAAGAAATAGTGTCAGCAGTGCCCTGAGCTGTCAATTGCAATAATAACCTTTCTTTGATTATCTGCAGATAAATAAGTGTGATAAGTTATGGAGCTTTCAAAAAAATATGGCCCAAACAGATAAGTTGAAATAATTCCAGCCTATGCCATTACATGAGGCGGGGTTTTTTCACTTCCTCAAAGAAATGAAGGTTGTCATTTGCCGAGAAATAAACATTTTAATTTCGATAAATCGGAAACTTATCGGTGAATAGAACATTTTGTTTGTCACATGCTCTCGGAAAGTGTTGAAGCAGTAATTGACACGCTTCAATTGTAGACTCTCTTGTGGCCGCCATCATGTTTCAGTCGCATCTATTGTTGTCTGTCTGTGCGACCAGACAGGTGCCCTTGAAGATGCGCATGCGCCGAAATGCAAATAAATATTGGCTAGATATTGAAACATTATTATTATTAGTGTAAACGGACTTCTTCAAAAAACGAAAACTGCAATACTTGGGACACATTACAAGAGGCGAAAGATATGAACTGCTTCGAATAATTATGCAGGGGAAGATAGCAGGAAAAAGGTCCATAGGAAGAAGACGAAACTCCTGGCTAAAGAATCTACGGGAATGGTAGATCTGTAGTAACAACGATTTGTTTCGGTCAGCAGTTTCAAAAATATGTATAGCCCTGATGATCGCCAACCTTCGGAACGAAGATGGCACTTGAAGAAGAAGAAGAAGAAGAAACGGACTTTCCGGCCACCCTATACAACGGTTAGCGGAACTATGGTGGGACGTCGGCCAGTAGGAAGAACAAGGAAGAGGTGGATAGACAAAGTGAGAACCGATACTAAAGAAATATTGAGATAACTGGAGGAGAGCAGCCAGGGACAAAGATACTTAGAGGTGGATGCTGGGGGAAGCCAAAGCCCGATTATGGCTGTAGCGCTATATAGGAGAGAGAGAAAGAAGGTTCAACAAAAATTGTTGTTGTTCAGTTGCTTACCAGCGCTTTGTTTCAGAATAATTCGCGAAAGAAAAACGCGATTCATCATATTTTATATTCTGATGCTTTTCGATTAGTTCAGTTTAGGTTTATTACTACAAATATTTTACTAACTTTTAATTTTGTTCCGATATGACAGATTTCGTTACCATTTGTGTCCACACTTTTTTATTATTTAAATTATTGTTATATCAAATTTTTCTTGCTTTCATAAATAATTTTTATAAACATTTTATATAGGCAGTGGAAAACGTATGGGCCATTGGAAAGAAATTCCCAATAACTGTGGATATAAACAATATAAATATAAATGAATGCTCTTGCACGTGGAATGATACCACCCCGCCGATGCTGTTGAATATGTCTAGTTCCACTACTGTCAACCAAACAATGTGTCAGGTAAGATAGTTTAGGCCTGGACCCCGCGAACCAAAAAGAAGTTTAGTAATAGCAAGCTGAACTTCTGTTAATAGCTTAACGGTGTCTAGTCTTACAAACTTTGATGTACGGGAACACTGGAACAGGGGAAGTTTTAATTGTGGAACAGGTTACAGGTTTCGGACATCAGACTACGAAAACGTCCCATGTATTTTGTCTGACAGAAGTTCCAATTGATTTGTTACCTTTTTATTAAACTCTCATCCAAAAATCAGACTGGTATTTACCATCAATATAATGCCTGTCATTTGATATGTTCTACGTGTCGGACTTATTAAAATGCCCAATATATTTGTCGGACGAACATTTTTTCATATATTATATAAAGTTTGCTATTGAATAAACTTAAAAACAACCTGCTGGATTTCACAATCATAAACTTGCCAGGATAACACGTGCTACAATTAAAATCACGTTCCACAATTAAAATTTCTTCTGTTCCAGTGTTCCTATACATCAAAATTTGTCCGACTAAATACCGTTAAGCTATTAACAAATTTTCAGCATGCTACTAATCATCTTTTTGGGTACGCGGAATCAAGGCCTAGTTGCTATAAACAAGAATTCTGTCATAATTTAATTTATTTTTCATTTTTAGAAATTAAACGGAACGCTGTCTGAAGGATGTTTTCTACCACCATACAGTCCAGATATATTTTTGATGTCAATTTTGCTATTCCTTGGAACTTTCTTTATTTCAATACAACTAAAAGACTTTAAAAATGCTCTCTTCTTTCCATCCAAAGTAAGTAGATACATATATAATATATTATATAGTATCGAAAAGCTTAAATTTAAAATAGAAAATTAATGTATACATAACTTGGCAATAAAGTAAAGTAGAATCGGATGCAATTAGCATCTCTTTGCAAAGCCAATGACGTCGACAATGCAAAGTAACAAGACACTTACTCAATACACACACTACACATTACACTAGGTACCTAACTGGAAAAATCCATACAGTACCATCACCATGCCAATGGCCATTAGTTGTCGAAGCATTAGATAAATAAGAAAAAGTAGTTATCAGTGAAGTAAGGAAAGTAGGAGACAATCTTAATATCAGTAAAAATATAGCCTCTTCTCAATCATTGCGACAACACATTCTCAATCTCAGATAAATTATAGAAAAATCTAGAAAATTTAATCTAGAAACAGATTTGTGCTTCATCCACTACTCGAAAACATTCGATAATGTAAAGGGGCATGAAATGTGGCTAATACTAAAAGATTTTGTCACCCCAAACATCTAATATAACTACATACTAAAAAATCTTATGTCAACGATACAGGTAGAGCTTCTTTAAAAAGTAGTTTAAAAGCTAGGATCATAAACTAGGACTAGGAACATACATAATATCTTTATTTTGTTTGTGGTGCTTGAAAATATTAAATTCATTTTGGTAAATCAATATTACTTAAATAGTAGGTAAGTACAAAATATATAAATTTTAGTTATAGTTTAGTTTCACTAAATATTATAAAATATTTATATTTAGGTATTATATTTATATTCAGCATGTTTATTTTGATATGCACATAATACCTAAATATAATTTAAGTAAGTATAAATTACATACTTACCTATATAATATTTATATAAATAAATAAAATTAATATGTACCTACTTACTTTTTAAGTAATATTGTAAAATGTACTAATTACATTCTCGTATGCAATTTGAATTAAATATGATAGCTGGTAGAACCTAGGATGAGATTAGGTGATGCTGAAAACATACTTCTGAGCAATATAGCATTTGCTTGGAATAATCTTAAAAGTATATTTTCCCACATACTAAAAAGATGTGCAGTAGTATATTTTAAGTATATAAATGGAAGGTTTATAGCACTTCCTTGGAGTATTCTAAAAAGTATATTCTTGGTATATACTGAAAAGAAGTGCGGTAGTACATTCTAAGTATATAAATAGAACGTTTAAGTACTGTAATGTAGTATATACTCAGCATCTGCTCTGCACATTCGTAATGGTAATTACGCATATTCTCAGCATATACTTTTTCTGAAAAGTATGTTCTAAGACTCTACTAAGAACATGAAATTGTTATGTGGGTTTGTCTTATATCTATACCCGAAATTAATGTTTTCAATAAGATTAAGATCTAATGTTAAGATTATAGAAAAACAAACATTCAAATATATTTAAATTTTACCTGAAACCGGACCTTTTATACTATTGAAGTACCAGTACAAGTATTGACCACTGAAGTCAACCATTTACTGCTAAACTTTAATTACATTTTTCCCATGGTAAGTTTTTGATTCCTTTTTTATTTTTAGGTACGTCAATTTATAAGCGACTTTGCTGTAATAATAGCTATATGTTCCATGACTGGGCTAGACATTTATGTCGGTATTCCGACACCTAAACTAGAAGTACCCCACGAATTCAAACCAACCCTCGAGGGTCGAGGCTGGGTCATAGCACCTTTCAACCATAACCCACTTTATTCAGTATTTGTAGCAATACCGCCAGCACTACTGGGTACCATTCTTATATTCATGGATCAACAAATCACTGCAGTTATAGTTAACAGAAAGGAGTTTAAACTTAAAAAAGGTAATTATTGAATTAATCTTAAATGGTCATATTAGTGTAGTAAGATTACGGAACCTTAATCCAGGCGCGAAAACCGATACTGCTGAGATATTAAATGATATATTGCTCCAATGTCATGACACGTGATATATGGATGTCAAACCTGGACTCTAACCAAGGCAAATATAAATAAACTAGCCACAACAGAGAGAGCATAGTTCAGAGAAATAAGAAAAAAAATACCCTGTTGGTGACACAACCCCCTCCAGGCCGAAACCAAATATTTTTTTAGTAGTTCCCAGGCAACCAAATAACGTTTACAAAACGTTGAAAAGACGTCATAATTATCACCAAACCACGTCACGTTTATCACGTTTTTTCGACGTCGAAAGTCACGTGAATTTGTCCCACCACAATTGACGTCATTTTTATCACGTTTTAACCTACGTGATATCAATAACGTAGTTTTTATGTCGTTTTTTTTAGATTATTTTTCATTTTATGGCTTTAAAAATACACAACAATTATTCGTATGGGCATTGTTGGTATTGCAATTTTTCATTTAACTGTTTTAAATTTAGCCCATAGGCTGAAAGTATAACCAAATGGAAGAGTATCTAAAATGTATAGAATTTCAATACCCTCAATGCAACAAAAATAGAATTTTCACTTTTTATATGTACTTACTGTGTCAAAACTGAAACAACATATAAAATAATAAATAATTTATCAACATTAATTTAATTAAACTCGATAACACATAATTAGTTCATTAACAGAAAATAAACACCAAAACAGAACAAATAACATAACCTCAAACAGTTTTCAAGAAGAACTATTGCATTGAACTAACTCACTTAAGAAAAACGGACAAAAATCTCTTAATTAACACGTTTCTTCAACTAAATATCTAAATAAAAAGTCTTATTTTACCACACAAAGCATCTAAACAATAAATGAAAAGTTTCTTATGGAAATTGTTTGGAGTCATAAGCATTACCTAAGTCTTTAAGCTCCTCCCAATTTTGTGACGTCAGACATAGGCTATCAAATGACAACGTGTTTTTAAACGTATTTTAACGTCATTAATCTTACGTATTTAAAATCACCTACAAAAGACGTTTCTACGACGTAATGTTCAAACATGTGTATATATCAGAGACATGTTAACCATAGACGAGGCTAGTCATATGCCACTCAATGCATCGGGATGTAACACCGATATCAAGTCAATATCAGGTCAATATTCATTTTGAGTGGTCTAGCCATCTTCGTCCGTCATATGAGCGGTATCGCTTAGTAAAAAGAGATAGATAGACCATAGATCACCGATCGACTGCCGCGAGTTATAGTACAACGACCGCTACCATCCAGTATATTCTACCACGTGGAATCAACACGAGGCTACGCCGCGTCGCAGCGTTGAACATTCTGGACCTAATTGCGACGTATTGGACAGCAAGATCAGCAATTATAAAATTATAAAACACCATGTAAAAATCAATATTTTTCAGTCTGATTAAAATCTCTAGATAAGAGTCTAATTTAAATGTTAAAGTAAAGTCTGATTTTAAATTATTGAGTTGTATCTAAAATCTTTGTTTGTCGAAATAAAAGTTTTAATTGTGAAGTTCAGTTTTTTAAAAAAGTGTTTTTCCAAAGAACATTCATAATTCGCGCGTTACGCTTTTTTGCTTAGTATGCCTTGTCTACGGTTAACATGTCTCTGGTATATATTCAACCAAAATCTGACGTTTCCTCGACGTTATTAACGTCATTTGGTTGTCTGGGTTTGGACATCTATAATAATAACCTATATGTTTCCTGCAGCCCATTTTGATGATATACACAGTTATAAACAAATAACGATCAAAAAACGGTAAATTCTCGCTTGTTTTCGCCTATTACCAAAAAGTTAAGAATTTTAAACTGAGAGTAAGAATCTCATAAATCTTACAAAAAAACCCATATGGCGTTCGCGGAATATATCTATCCTTATTGGTTGCTTAGAAAATTTCAAAATAAATCATAAATTTTGAGTTTTTATAAATATTTATAACTTATCTAAAAAAATAACTTAGAACCTTCTTATTAAACGGAATGCTGAGACTTCTGGTGCTTAAATCATACCCTAAATTTCAGAGCAATTCGTCAAATAGTTTAAAAGTTATTTAATTTGTTTATCCCAAATTATTTTTTTTTGCAACACTATAAGTCAGAAAATGATGAAATTACAGTAATACTTTGGATAGTTTATAAGAGAAGAAGATTTACACTAATAATTTAATTCAAATTTGCAAAATTATGCTGGGTCCAAAACAGTAGTCGAATATTTTTTTGCATATTATAAAGAAAGGTTGAAGCATTTAAACGCACTTTATAAAAGTAAAATCGGTTAACATAACTAGGAGAGCCAAGGAAATTTTTTAAAATTATTGTGGTGGGGCACGCCAAAAGTGAATCGGCGAATTCAAAATCACAACTCGCTCCAAAAATTGCATTTTCTCGTTATCCTCTTATCTGATTTTAATCTTTTTTGTTTAAATCGATGTCTTGGGAGACAAGGATTTCAAATATGAAATTTAAAAACACGTATTTTAATTGCAAAACAGGAAATTTGTAATAAACATTTTTGCTTATCTACCCCTACCATCATAAATTAAAAAAATTCCCTCTGCTCCCCTAGTTGACTTCAATTTTTCTAAATACGTTTGATATTTTTCAAAATATTTAAATAGTGTATAATAATTTATTTATTAATTAATAAATTATTATTCACCATTTAAATATGTTTGTGCCCAGCATATTTTTGGAAATTTGCAATTTTTGATTATATTTGCAATTAAAATTATTGATAAAAGGTACATCCTGAAGTGATTTCAGCAAAAAATTGACTATACAGGGTGTCCCAGACTAATTTATCCAGGCTATATCTCTTAAACGAATAGAGATGTTCGAATGGAACAAAAACTGATATATTCCATTTGTAATTAGCGTTACCAGGTGTCCCGATTTGCGCGGGACGTCCCGATTTTCAGGGGTCTGGGGACGCGTACCGATTTGTACCTGATCGGGACACTAAATGTCCCGATTTTCATCCACGAAAATCAATTTCAGGAGGATTTGCAGTGAATTTTATAACTATGTTATAAAAACAAGGCACTCCAAAAAGCGGCAAAATCGAATGAAAAATATAATTTTAATAAAAATAAATAGTTTACTTATGTAATCTACGATTTTTTTTGTAATTTCGTCTGGTTATTATTACTATGTAGGATTAAATACAGATTATAGAAACACCTGTATTCCAGTAAATGAACTGGAAATACGGCGATACCGTGTGTAATTTTCAGGATCAACTCCGAATTGCATAAGAATTTGGACGGCTTGTGCCGTTGGTGGCTTTTACTCGGGAGGTGACAGTCACCCCTTCTTGGGGTGAAAAACCGCGCGGTTAAAATAAGTCCGGAATGGATAAATTGACTAATTCTAATTAATTTTAGTTCTATAGAATTTTAACTTAGTTAATACTTTTAGGTTATTTACGATTGAAAATGTTTATTTTTCGACAAAAAAATCACGTTTTCAGGCGATTTTCACAAATAACTCAAAAAGTAAGTATTTGATCGAAAAAAATATTCTTAGCAAAAATGTAGCATAATATAAAAAAATGAACAAAATTGTGAACTCGTAAAGTCTATAGACCCAGCAAATGCAAAGTTGAAGCTCATGAAAAATACGTACTATTCGTCAAATTCCAAATCAAAATATTTCAACGTAAAATAACCAAGAAATGAAGCACTTTTCGGGAAAAACCAATTAAAACTTTTTTACTTAATAAAGCTTTATTTTTATGTTTTAAAAATGTTTCTACCATAAAAACTAAGAGGGTTATGCTCAAAATCAAGTTGACTCCCTTGTTTTATAAAAAAATCGTGAAAATCTCCCCCTACTTAGCACCCCAAATGAAATTAATCGTTACCGCTTTACAAACAATTTATTTTACTTATGTATTTTTTACGTGATTGAAAGGGCCTGAACGAGTCACTAATCACGAGTGTACAAATGTGTAAAGTGTGCAAAATATGAACAGCCATATTTGAAGGAATTTTTGTCTAACAGAAAACAAAATGGATCTATCATATTTATAAAAGCAAAAACCTACCTACATTTTACTCCTTGAGATTTTTAGTATCCCTCATACTTTTAAGTTATTTTGAAAAAAGGGCATTTTCCAATATTTGATGAACATTTTTTTTTACTATAAAACCAATTTTTTTCAAAACTAAGCACTCCCAACTGGTAAACC
The DNA here is from genome assembly GCF_917563875.1 of Diabrotica virgifera virgifera. Classification (NCBI taxonomy): domain Eukaryota; kingdom Metazoa; phylum Arthropoda; class Insecta; order Coleoptera; family Chrysomelidae; genus Diabrotica; species Diabrotica virgifera. The sequence goes on from NC_065446.1 coordinate 33,179,581, forward strand.
TTACAGATCGTATAAACAATACACATATAAAGTAAATGGTAAAGCGGTAACGATTAATTTTATTTACGGTGCTAAATAGGGACAGATTTTCACGATTTTTTTTTATCAGAAAAAGAAGCCAACTTTATTTTGAGCGTAACACGCTTGGTTTTAATGCTAGAGACTTTTAATAAAACAAAATTAAAGATTTTTTTAAACATTTTAAAAAGTTTAAAAAAAAATTTGCTCGAAAATTGCTTAATTTTTTGGTTATTTCAAGTTAAAAGGATTTGGAATTTGAAGAATAAGAAGTTATAATGCTTTTTTAAAAGCTACATTTTTGCTAAGAATATTTTTTTCGATAACATTACTCGAAAAGTATTGACTGAGTTTAAAAATTATGAACAAAAGTTTTTTTAGAGTTTGTCAGTTGATCCATTTTGGGACTTACTTTAAACGCGCGTTTTTTTTTGCCCCCGAGAAGACCGTTTTTGCAACTGTAACTGTCACCCCTCAAGTAAAAGCAACCAATGGTTTAAAGTAGACAGTAAGTAGAACCTAAAACCAGATTTTCATGCAATTCGGAGTTGACTCTGAAAATTACACTCCAAAACGGTCATTTAGTGGGCTATTGTTGTTTATTTGTCCCGATCTACAACTCTAAATCCCGATTTGTTTTTGCTCCTGTACCGATTAAAAACAAATCGGACCTGGCAATACTATTTGTAATACACTTTAATGTGGCGTAGAAAAAAGTCATCTCCTAAATATTCATCCCTTAGCTACAACCCCTAACTTTAATTTTTTTAATAGCACCCTGTACGTTTTTTTATAGTTTTGGATGTGATCTTCGATAGTCTATCTAACAGATTTTTTAAAAATACAATCGGTTAGTAAGTAATCAAGAAAATATCATTTTATTTTTGTTAATTATGTGTCCCAGACTAATTTATCCAGGCTATATTTCTTAAGCGAATAGAGATTTTCGAATGGGACAAAAACTGGTCTATTCCATTTGTAATACACTTTAATATGGCGTAGAAGTATCATCCCTTAGTTACAGGGCGCTATTTAAAAAAATAAACTTAGGGGTTGTAACTAAGGGATGAATATTTAGGGATGATTAAAAAAGTGTATTACAAATGGAATAGATCAGTTTTTGTCCCATTTGAAAATCTCTAATCGTTTAAGAGATATAGCTTGGATAAATTAGTCTGGGACACCCTGTATAGGATTCTAGGCTTCTAGGCTATCTAGTATCTGTTCTAAAACACCCTCATTTTGGGTAAATAGTATAAGATCCCACTTTTTGCTATAATCACTTCGAAATATTATTAAAAATAACAATTTCACTATGCAGACACTTCAAAATGCGAAGTAAATTATTTATTACACAATTTGTGAAAACAATTTGAAAAATGTTTTCTCCTTTTAGTTGCAATAACTCGACAGCTATGCATTTTAGAAAAAAATTGTGAAGACGAATTTGTTTGTTGTAAATGATCATAGAAAAAGTCATGTATACAACTTGCATTTCATTGTCATTATAATGCTCGGATTCACCGCTTTGCGCCTCGTGTCGTATCCGTCGTTCTAGCATCATAATGACCACCATTAAATGCTCTGCATAAAATCCTATAATAAATAAATACCTAGTTTAGTAAATATCTTGTTTTTAACTAGACTCTTAGTGCTTTTTATTAATAATTATTTTGTTTCAGGTTGTGGATATCATTTAGATTTATTTGTTCTGGCGATCCTCATCGAAATCTGTTCAATTATGGGACTTCCTTGGTTCGTAGCAGCGACTGTGCTCTCCATAACCCACGTCCACTCTTTGAAATTGGAAACAGAATGCGCCGCTCCAGGTGACAAGCCACAATTTTTGGGGGTTAGAGAGCAGAGAGCGACGCATATTTTGATATTTTTGTCCATGGGATTATCGGTATTCTTGACACCAATGTTGGGACATATACCTATGCCTGTATTATTTGGAGTATTCCTGTATATGGGAATATCTTCTCTAAAAGGACTGCAATTTTTCGATAGAATACTGATTATGTTTATGCCAAATAAATATCAACCTGATTACATGTTTTTAAGACAGGTAAGTAACAATGAACAATAAGTTAATGATTGCATAAGTTGGATTATGTTGCATTACATCTGGTACCATTTCTAACTCTGGATGATTTTTTATTATATATCCAAATTATCTGATTGATCCTTTCACCTGCTTCCTGGCGTCTTATCTACCTTTTGTATTCTTCTACTTTCGCTATCTTCACCATTCGTATATTTTATTGAGGAAGGTCAAGTATGACACCCATCCTAGGTGGAGCAGTTGACATCGCTCCTGTTATGATTAAGCTTTCTTGTCGTTCATTGAATCATATTCAGGTTCTCTCTGATGATCTTTTGTTTGCATTTAGACCTCCATATTCGTGCTTGGAAGCCGATTATCTAGTATTACTTCTAGATAAAGGCATATGATACGGTCCCAAGAACACAACTATGGAACACGATGAAGGAAATCAGAATAACTTAGAAGTTAATAGAAGCCGTAAAAAACCTTTAAAACAACAGCACGGTAAGAGTTAAAACGGGCAATAAATACTCCCAGGGTATGCGAAAACGGGCCTACAAGGGATGCATTGCAGGAGGGCGCCCTTGTTTTAAGGGGCGCCAAAATGACTTTTTTTCTGCTGGTGTTATACAAAATACTAATTTAAAAAAAAACCGAAGGGCGCCTATACTACTTTTGCAGGAAGGCGCGCTATAACTTAGCACCGGTACTGAATACTTAAACGAATTTAAAACCACAAAAGGCTTATTGCAGGGATACTTTACATCTTTGATACTGTTCAAGATATTTCTAAACCAATAAGAACCATGGAAAAGGAAATGTGAAGGAATGGGAATACTAATTCGGGACAACTTCTTGTACACGTTAAGTTTTGCAGATAACCAAGTGGTAACGACTCAAGATGAAGAAGATCTGTCCGATATGCTCCGAACATTAGAAGAAGAATTCACAAAAAATGGACTGGAAATAAACCTAGAAAACACCGAATACTTAACAACAGAACAAGAACCAATGAGAAACTTGGAAATACACAATGATAGGGAAGTTACCGGTACTGAAAAATTTAAATATTTAAGATTCATACTCTCAAATAATGGAACCACCGAGCAAGAGATAATCAGCAGATTAGCACAGACAAGAACATGTATTAAACAAATGAACTGGGTACTGTGGGATAGACAGATTACCAGAAATACGAAGAAGGGAATATTTAACACCTTGGTACGTGGTATAATGACCTACGGAGCTTCAGAGAATTGAGTAATTAACAAACGGAACAGGTCCAAAATTACAGCAACTGAAATGGAGTTCATGAGAAAAAGCTGCAGAATGACAAAATAGATCACATTAGAAATGAGGCGATAAAATGAAGAATGGCAGTAGAACAAGACATCGCTACATCGAAGGAAAATGTTTAATTTGGTATGGACATGTGAGAAGAGTAGATCGTACAATGTGGATATCAAAGATTTAGGACTGGAGCCCAATAGGAAAGAAAAGAAGAGGTAGACCCCGAGGATCAGGAAGGGATGAAGTGGACGAGACCATGGAAAGACGAGACCTTAGAGACGGAGAATGGCAGAACAGAAACGACTGGAGATGTTGGATGAAAGAAGGAAGGAGGCGACAGCTGTAAAAATCCTTATATAGATAGATAGCTTAGATATCTGACCTCATTTGACAGTTTCTTTATACAGAGAGGGCATCCAGATCTTATCTAGATTCCATCTCCTGGTGAAAATCGCTATTTCTGTTTTGATACGATTGGCAGAGAGTTTTTTCCCTATCGAACCACCTAGTAATGGTATGTAATGTTCGTTGAAATATGCTGGATAGAGCATTACCATATGTTCCTTTTACTATAATTACTAGATCATTCTCATAGGCCTGCATTGCTACCCCCTTTACGTCGAGAAGCTAGATTAATTCATCCACCAGAAGTGACCATAGTAGGGGATAAAGCATTCCTCTTTGGTACCCTTTAGCTGTTTTGGCCCCATTTTCCTCTTTTTGTAGACTTGTTAAAATCAGCCTATCTTCCAGCATTGCTTTGATCCAGTTTCATCCGGGAAGGAATATCCCTTTTGATGCTGCTGCGTCATCTTCATAAAGAAAATATGGTAGTGCATTTTTAAATCAACTACTAGGTACATTTTTTCTATATCTATGAAGGCTATTAACAGAATCTCTCAATTATTATTGAAGTGCCTGATTTTCTACTACTTCATACAGGGCTGTTTATGTTGATTTTCTTTCTTGATGGGCACTATAGCTGGTAGACTAATCTGATTGCTAGCGGACAGTTGATTTTAAGTGAACAAGAAGTAGAACTAATGGAAAAGTACATTTACTTAGGTCATGAAATTATAATTGGCAGAGATAACCATAACGTGCGAAAAAAAGAAGAGTAACTCTTGCTAGGCAGCCTACGGAGCGCTGTGAGACATAATTAGGAGCAGTATACCGATAAAAGGACAAGTATTTTATCAATGTCAGAGACACTGACTCTAACCAATAACCCTACGGGATAAAATAAGAAAAGAAAATTTCAGACAAAGAACCGGTATCAGAGATGTTATAGAACATGTCACTAAGCTCATATGGAACTGGGCAGGATACGTCGCCAGGCTGAAGGATTCACGCTGGACACGAAAGCTAATTGAGAGGAGACCAAGAGAAGATACTGTAGTAAAGGAAGACCGCCTACACGATAGACAGATGATATCAGGTGGGTTAGTAAAAACTGGCAACAAGTAAAAACTAGAAACAAACAGTGGACGTAAATTGGTTGGATGATGACTATAGCTGGTTGTCATTGAGAAGATTATCTCTCTATGGCTACGAAAATAATTAACGCTAATAAACCTAAATTTTAAATATTTTCATGATCATATTTTTTTATCATCGCATTTCTTTTAATAAAATAGATTAACGTATTTTCCAGGTGCCAATAAAGAAAGTACACTTGTTCACTATTATTCAATTCACCTGCTTGATTTGCCTCTGGATGATAAAATCTTTCAGCCAAACATCAATTCTCTTTCCTTTGATGTTAGTGGTTATGATCGGCATCAGAAAGTCATTGGACTGGATATTTACAAGAAGGGAACTGAGGATTTTAGACGATGTCATGCCGGAAAACAATAAGAGACACCAAATGGAGGAGGTGGGGTGGCGAATTTCTAAATATATTCTAGGTCCTAAGTTGATTACGAACAAAGAGTATATAAAATGCAACCAAAACATGAAAGAGTTTTAGGCTTGGTCCAAAACATCTATACCTCATTATGTTTGTTTGACATTAAAAATGATGAAAATGGAAACAATAGGTGTATTGGTCATTACAGATCGTTATATGATCTCATTTTAATAAAAAAAGATAGCCTAAAAAATGTAGTAATTTCTGATTTTTTAGGTTGTAATACCTGTTTATTATGGGTACCAAAACTTACGTTCATAGAAATCGGCCCACTTAAAAATTTGGTCATTTTTGATATCTCATATTTCCTAAACCTGTTAGCCGATTAAGTTATTTTTTGAGCAGGTTATAGCCTGATTCTTTAGCAATATCACTGTAATAATATTGTTGCTAAACAGGTAAATTTTTATTGTATACCGGGTGTACCATCCAAACTGTGTTTTTTTCTCAAATTTTGAATCACCCTGTGGGGTATTCTAGCATTTATAAAATACTTAAATTAAAACCCAACTATAGCATCAGGCTTTCTTAACATTCTGCTTTTTGATTCATTCGTTTATTTTGGATAATAAAAAAAGTTAGGTACTTTATCAACTAGATATGTTCTTCATTAATACACTGTGTTTCTAAATAAGTGCGACAAACTGTAAGGGATAATTTTGCATGAAAAAAAATGACAGTTGGCTTTAAAAACGTATGTCCGCAAATGTTTCGTTTCCGAGATACGGGATGTTGAATTTTTTCTTACAAACTGACGATTTATTTTATTGCTTTAAAACCGGTTGAGATATGCCAATGAAATTTAGTGGGTTCTAAGACGTAATTATTGCACATTTTTTGACAAACAATTAAGAATTTAATATTCACCATTAGCGCTCATACGTGTAATATGACCGATCGTATTACCCGTATGCACGCTAATGGTGAATATAAAATTCTTAATTTTATGTCAAAAAATCCGCAATAATTAGCTCTTCTTCTTCTTCAGGTGCCGTCCTCGTTCCGAAGTTTGGCTATCATCAAGGCTATGCGTATTTTTGATACCGTAGATCTTAATAATTGGCAGCTGCTGCACTTGTACCAATCTCTTAAATTCTTCATCCATGAATGTTTTCTTCTGCCAATGGATCTTTTACCTATTATTTTTCTCTGAATAATTAATTGTAGTAGCTGGTACTTTTGTCCCCTCATTATTATATGTCCCAAGTATTGGAGTTTGCGCTTTTTAATAGTAAGCGCAAGTTATTTTTCTTTCTGCATCCTTCGCAACACTTCCATGTTTGTCACTCTCTCTGTCCACGATATTCTCAGTATCCTGCGGTACATCCACATCTCGAATGCTTCTATTTTCCTTGTATCAATCTTTTTCAGTGTCCAAGCTTCCATTCCATAGAAAAGAACTGACAGCACGTAACATCTCATGAGGCGAATTTTAAGATTTAAACTTAGTTCTCTTCCGCATAAAACTGTTTTCATTTTGGTAAAAGTAGCTCTAGCTTTTTCTATTCTGATCTTGATTTCTTCAGAGTTGTCGTTGTTTTCATTAGTAACAGTTCCCAGGTAATTATATTTTCTAACACGCTCAATTCTTTGATCATGTACGGTTAGCTCTTAAAACGAATTAGCTCTTAAAACCTACCAATCTACCAAATTTCATTTGCATATTTCGACTGGTTTTAAAGCAATAAATAAATCGTCAGTTTGTAAGAAAAAATTCAACATCCCGTATCTCGGAAGCGAAACATATGCGGACATACGTTTATAAAGCCAACTGTCATTTTTTGCATGCAAAATTACCCCTTAAAGTTTGTCGCACTTATTTAAAAACACCGTGAATTGATGAAGAACATGTTTAGTTGTTAAAGTATCTAACTTTTTTATTATCCAACATAAACGAATGAATCAAAAAGCAGAATGTTAAAAAAGCCTGATTCTATAGTTGGGTTTTTATTTCAGTATTTTATAAATGCTAGAACATCCCACAGGGTGATTCAAAATTTGAGAAAAAAACACAGTTTGAATGGTACACCCTGTATACAATAAAAATTTACCTGTTTAGCAACAATATTATTACATTGGTATCGCCATTGTGTATTACTAAAGAATCAGGCTATAACATGTTTAAAAAATCACTTAAATCGGCTAACAGGTTTAGGAAATATGAGACATCAAAAATGACCAAATTTTTAAGTGGCCGATTTCTATGCACGTAAGTTTAGTTATTTTTAATTTTAAATCCCCCTGGCGTCTATTATATTATTTATGTTTTGTACCAAAATATTAACCAGTAATAAAGCTGAACTTAATAAACCTGATTTTTAAAATTTTCTTTTTCTTCTCCTTAAATGTTTAAATGTTCAGATAACCTCATTTTGTAATTTATTGTTTCCATTATCACGTTTTCAAAATTTTAAGAGGAACAACCTGATATTATATTTTATATTCTTTTACATTAAAAATGAACAAAGAGTAGTACTGTAGCATCGGCACAGTATTATTCAGTACATAAAGGCTTGTGCCCACTATATTTGAGACCCTCTTGCGTTCCGCACTCATACATAGTGGATACATGCCATGAAGCCGGTTTCTTTATTATTTTTATGTGGAAAGTTAAGTCTTTGGTGATTCCCTTATAAGTATTAACTATATAATCAATTAGTTAATTTAGTTTATTTGTTATTAGAGTAGACTTAATTTTCAGCATAGAGGATTGTATGTGATTATGACTTTTAATAGTCTTCTGTTGAAGTATTAAAAGTACCTACCTTATATGTTACCATTGCAAAATAGTGCCTTTATAGGATCCTAGATGGTAATAGAAACTTAGGTACTTTGTAGATTTGTTCATGTGATAATTATTTACAGTAATAATAATATAATTTTAAAATAACTATAGCCTGAATAATATATTATGCAATTAGTATATACTAACAAATATCAAGTAAGACAAAAAGCTTCTAAACTGTCTAAAAATTAAAATTTTCTTAACGTTGAACCTACAGTTTTCTAATAAACATTCTAAAGTTTATAAAATTCACAAGGAAATAAATTTTCTGTAGTTCCTATAATCACAAAAAATTTTATTAAAAAATACTCTTATCACACAACGATTTAGGAATGAAAATTCCGTCTTCAGTGCTGGTACAAGGTATACATTATACATGTTTAAAGCCACTAAATATTTGAGCGAGAACCCCGTAAATGATATAAATCACCTTAAAATTTAAACATCCTATAAAATTATAGGGAACAATGTTAGTCCAGATCTGTTTTGAGATGGATGTTGAGAGGTGACTCATATTTTTTTGCAAAAATTGCTTGGAATTTACTCATATAATAATAATTGAGTTATCCCCCCACTCAAAAAGGTCCGGAACATTGTTTAAATAATCAAAATGTCAAAAAATGAAGGAAAAATTCGATTTTTTTCTTCGTTTTTTGATTATAACTTTAAAATTATTCACTTCTAACATTAAAGTTGCGTAATTAAATTTCCTATAATATAGGATGGGTAAAAAATAATTAAAATTGTCACCCTTGTTGCAAAATAGCAAAAATTGCGAAAAAACCATAAAAAAACAAGTATTGGCATTTTACGTTTTTCAACCATTTATGCTACACTTAGGACCTTCATATTTTAACCAGAAAAACTTTATGATATAATAAAGCAATACTGTAAATTTCATTAAGATCGATTCAATAGATTCTGCAAAATAAATTTTGCAATCCAGCTTTTGCAAAAAAAATTCATTTTTTCAAAATGTTACAGGACTGAAAATAAAGCAGATAGCAAGTTAATTTTTTTACATATAAAAGAATACTGTACCTTTCATTTGCAATTTGCAAAATTAAAATCGGTTATCTACCTACCACTGCGTCAGGAATTTTTTTAAATAAACATTAATTGTTGGTGCTACGCGCAGGACAGCGGTGTTCGATTCACACAAGTTGATTTCCACAAAAATTTCTTACAATATTTTTCTAATATATTATTTTCTTGCTCTATATTTTGTTGTATTTTAATATTTTAATTCCACAAAAATCAAACTAATTTGATTTTTGTGAAATATTGTTTAAACAATTGCATATGTTTAAAAATAATAAACTTTTATTCTCTAAGTTAAAATATATGAACAAAGAAAGTTATTGCTAAAAAAAGTGTCATTTCAAAGGACAGAGTATGTGTTTTTATTTTGCAATAAACAAATTTATTTATTTGTATCGAAATGTAACAAAAATTAAAATTTATCAATCATTATCAAAGGTCATTGGAATGCCCAATCAGAGCAAACGTATCCGCTGTCCTGCGCATAACACCAAAAATTAATGTTTATTTAAAAAATTGTTGATATCGTGGTAGTTAACTGATTTTAATTTTGCAAATTGCAAATGCAAGGTACAGTATTCTTCTATATATAAAAAAATACTCAACTTGCTGTCTGCTTTACTTTCAGTTCTGCAAACTTTTGAAAAAATGAATTTCTTTTGCGAAAGCTGGATTGCAAAATTTATTTTGCAAAATCTATTAAACCGATCTTAATGAAAGTTACACTGTTGTTTTATTATATCATAAAGTTTTTCCGGGTGATATATGAAAGTCCTAAGTGTAGCATAAATGGTTGAAAAACGTAAAATGCGAATACTTGTTTTTTTATGGTTTTTTCGCAATTATTGCTATTTTGTAACAAGGGTGACAAGTTTTAAAATTTTTAACCAATCCTATATTGTAGGAAATTTAATTACGCAACTTTTATGTCAGTGTAACTTTTCTCGGAAATGAATACTTAAAGTTATAATCAAAAAATGAAGAAACATTTTTTTTGACATTTTGATTATTTAAACATTGTTCCGGACCTATTTGAGTGGAAGGATAAATCAAATATTATATGAGTTATTTTCAAGCAATTTCTGCAAGAAAATATGAGTCACCTCTCAACATCCAAATGTACTAATATTTTTACAGATGCGCCCTGGTATATGTAATCTAATACCAATTTAATATGATTTAAAGGGTTTTCATCCATATATTTAGTGGCTTTAAACCTGTATACCTTGTAGCAGCGCTCAAGATGGAATTTTCATTCCGAAATCGTTCTGTGATATAGCCCGAAAGGGTTATTTTAAATAAATATACAGTTTATAAAGGATTTTTGAATAATTTGTTTTATTCTAAAATTTGTTAAAATATTAAAATACGAGTACATTCCTCAATGTGCATTCCGTATACCGTTTAAAAATAATTTACCTAGTAAATATTATTTTTTATAGTGTTGCTAACATTCAGTTTAATATATTTTCAGATTAATGGTATTGACACATTTTAAAGAAAGTGCACTAAAGAAATATTAAACGTTAAGATAATTTTAAAACATCTTGCCCAAAAAATATTTTATTTATTTTATTGCTATAATTTTATTGCAAGATGCAAAAATAATAAGAAAAGGTATTTGAAAGCAAAATATTTTTTATTCCGATTTTAATCCTACTATTTAACGTATGTATATTAATACGTTTAAAAAGTACATGTTTTACAGCTCATGCAAAGTGGTCCATTAATCATGGAAGACAGAAAATTAAATTCATCCTTAAAATAATATTCTTGCACTATTTCCGTATCCGCTAAGGGGAAAATGTCGCCTGTCAAAATTTTCAATGTGTTTTAAATGTATACATCTTTTTCGAATCCTCAGTCAACTCATTTCGTATTTTTGGAAAATTTAAACGCAGAATTAAATATTGCCTTAAGGTGATACAGTAGCGATCAACAGGTAGCCAAAACGCGTTCCAAGATTGCGGCTGTAATTTTGAATATTTTTTCGAGACATTTGGCACACGTATTCGTAATATAATAAAGAATGGCGGTACAGAGCCCAATTTGAAAAATATATTAATATGTGGAAATTACTCTGTAATTAAATACAATATTAAAAAAACGAGCCTGTACCGCCATTAAGAAGAACAAAAAAATACACTTTCTTCAAATAAACTTTTTTATCCGATGCCTGGATTTTGTGTCATTTTGGAACTACTAATGAAACAAAAAATTTAAGTAGTTCCAAAATGACACAAAATCTAGGCATCGGATAAAAAAGTTTATTTGAAGAAAGTGTATTTTTTTTTCTTCTTAATGGCGGTACAGGCTCGTTTTTTTAATATTGTATTTAATTACAGAGTAATTTCCACATATTAATATGTTTTTCAAATTGGGCTCTGTACCGCCATTCTTTATTATATTACGCATACGTGTGCCAAATATCTCGAAAAAATATTCAAAATTACAGCCGCAATCTTGGAACGCGTTTTCGCTACCTGTTGATCGCTACTGTTTCCTCTTAATACCGAGGGCCGAAAGTCCCTTAGAATAAATAAAAAGTTTCTTTTGAATGAGATATTTGAAGTTAAAAGTCACACTAAATTTTCTTTTTTTTATCAACTCTGTAACTTACTATGAGGCTACAGTAGCGATCAACAGGTAGCAACAAACGCGGTCCAAGATTGCGGCTGTAATTTTGAATATTTTGTCGAGATATTTGGCACATATATTCGTAATATAATAAAGAATGGCGGTACAGAGCCCAATTTGAGAAATATGTTAATATGTGCAAATTACTCTATAAAACTGTATCGATATCTGTTCACTGCAGTAGTGTATTAATTTAAGAATTCGTTAGTTTTAATCATTGTGTTGATTTTGTGTAATAGAACCAAGTTGTTGGACTATTTGAAAAATAGATTGTTGTTAATTATTGTGAGTTTTACTTATAGGTAAGTACATTTACGTAAAAATATTTCAAATTCTAATGCGAGTATATAAAATTTTAGGAGGATTTTTTATTCTAAAAATATTATAAATAGAGTTAAAAATGGGAAAAGTTCATTTAAATTTCTATTTAAAAATAGCGTGGAAACTAGTTAGTGTGCTTTTGGCGCTCTATGAAGTAAATAAAACAAGGATCTTTTTTCGCTTCAAAAAGTTATGATTATTTATTATTGCTTTATTATTATTTCGTGCAAATACCTAGTTAACATAAAATTTTGACCCATTTTGGTTTATTTTTATAAATATTTATTTACTAATAATAAAATTGTTTTCTATTACTCCCATTTAGCGCGCCTATGATTAAATTGTCAGTTAGATAATGTCAAATATTACCACTGTTGCCAAATTTCCCGAAGTTATATTGATCACGCGCTACTGTATGCTCTTAAAATAAACATTAGGTATAGAAGTTTTCAGGGACTTTCGGCCCTCGGTAATAATGTAGTCTTTCATTCTGCGTTTAAATTTGTCAAAGATATTTATTAGTTTTGTCAGGATTCGAAAAAAATTAATACATGTAAAACACATTGAACATTTTGACAGGCGACATTTTGCGCTAATGCCCTTAATGATTGAACTAAGATAGCTCGACGTAAAGCAGAATAACTTCATTGTGTGATATTCTGTCTTCATAATTTTCGGACCATCCTGAAGAAATTTCCATGGCTAAAATGTATCTAAAATAATGAAGTCCTTATTACGGGTTGAGATGGTTATCAAGTAATTTCTATAAAACTTATAGATAACCACGAATGTGAACAAAGCGTTTCTATAATTTAAGCTAAAAATTGGTTTACTTCAAATTTCACTTTCTTGTTTACTCATCCGCAAAAAAGTTTTTTTCAAAATTTTGTTTTTTTAAAAAATCCATGTCGAAAACCGTGAACTCTTTAAGTCAAATTGCTTGAGTTCTAAAAATACTATTCTACATATATATTGGAATGTCGTTTAGAGGACGGAAAATCTTTAAATTGAGATATGTCGATGACACATTAATGGTGGCTTCAAAACAAGAGTAAATGGAAAATATATTGGCACTTCTGAAGGAGAAAATCGAAGAGTATGGGCAACAGCTTAATAAAGGTTAGACAAAAGATACTAGAAAACAAAATGATACTAGATGAGGAACAGAATAATCTTCAACACATTAAAGAATTTGTGCCTCAACTAGGAAATAGTTTTATCTACTTGAAGTCTCTCATTACAAACGAAGAATAATGCGAGGAAGAGGTACAAGAAAGGCATACCTACTATTACAAGAAGAGCTATGATGAAACTGATCACAATTTTGAACAAATCGATGATATCAGTTAACAGCGCGCATCGATAATAGTGGTAGCGCGTCTGTGGGAGTGCGGACCTACAGAAAAATGGCAAGCCGGCGTTAAATGCTAGTAATGCAATGGTTACAAGCCACATATGTATTGGAAAAGTGGCCCTGAAAAAAGCATATAAAAATAAAATAGATCCTTTCGAGAAGTGGGCATGCCCTCACAAATTAAGAATATTCTGGGTTAAATATCGAACATAATATGTATTAATACTAGAACAATTCAAAGTAAAATAGACCGGGCAGTATCGTTGCCCCCGCTAGCGCAATTATTCCGATTCGATTTTTTTGCACAAACTTACTCAAAAAGAGGTGCTTATAACATATCCACAGGGTGCCGGGCGGTGCCGTGGTCGAAAAATTTTTTAAACAATTTTTTTTAAACAACGTCACAAAAATAATTATTTTATTTCCAAAAATTTTTTTTATATAATTTGGGTCATTCTGAGCAAAAAAGGTCTCTTGTCATTTTTCTCTAAAATTGACTGTTGTCGAGTTATACGCGATTAAAAATTTGAAAAATGTGAAAATGGCCATTTTCAAGCTTCATAACTCGATCAAAAATGATTATTATGAAATTCAAAAAGTGACAAAATCAAGATTCAAATACCTTCTTCAGCGTTCTGAAAAGATTTTTGTCATTAATTTATTACAAAGCTGATATTTTTAGTTATTACCAATTAGCGCTATAGTCCAACTGTATCGTCGCCCCCGTTAACGGAACTATTTCGATTAGATTTTTTTGCACAAACTTACTCAAAAAGAGGTCCTTATAACATATCCACAGAATGCCGGGCGGTGCCGTGGTCGAAAAATTTTTTAAACAATTTTTTTTAAACAAATTCACAAAAATAATTTTTTTATTTCCAACAATTTTTTTTAGATAATTTGGGTCATTTTGAGCAAAAAAGGTCTCTTGCCATTTTTCTCTAAAATTGACTGTTGTCGAGTTATACGCGATTAAATATTTGAATAATGCGAAAATGGCCATTTTCAAGGCTTCATACCTCGATCAAAAATTATTATTATGAAATTCAAAAAGTGAAAAAATCAAGATTTAAATACCTTCTTCAGCGTTCTGAAGAGATTTTTGTCATTAATTTATTACAAAGCTGTTATTTTTAGTTATTAACAATTAGCGCTATAGTCTAACTGTATCGTCGCCTCCGTTAGCGGAACAATTTCGATCAGATTTTTTTGCACAAACTTACTCAAAAAGGGGTCCTCATAACATATCCACAGGGTGCCTTGCAGTGCCGTGGTCGAAAAAATTTTTAAACAATTTTTTTTAAACAAATTCACAAAAATAATTTTTTTATTTCCAACAATTTTTTTTAGATAATTTGGGTCATTCTTAGCAAAAAAGGTCTCTTGTATTTTTTCTCTAAAATTGATTGTTGTCGAGTTAAATGCGAATAAAAATTTGAAAAATGCGAAAATGGCCATTTCAAGGCTTCATAACTCGATTAAAAATGATTATTATGAAATTCAAAAAGTGACAAAATCAAGACTAAAATACCTTCTTCAGCGTCCTGAAGAGATTTTTGTCATTATTTTATTACAAAGCTGTTATTTTTAGTTATTAACAATTAGCGTTATAGTCCAACTGTATCGTCGCCCCCGTTAGCGGAACTATTTCGATTAGATTTTTTTGCACAAACTTACTCAAAAATAGGTTCTTATAACATATCCACAGAGTTCCGGCCGGTGGTCGAAAAATTGTTTAAACAATTTTTAGACCACGGCACCGGCCGGCACTCTGTGGATATGTTATAAGGACCTCTTTTTGAGTAAGTTTGTGCAAAAAAAATCTAATCGAAATAGTTCCGCTAACGGGGGTGACGATACAGTTGGACTATAGCGCTAATTGTTAATAACTAAAAGTAACAGCTTTGTAATAAAATAATGCCGAAAATCTCTTCAAGACGTTGAAGAAGATATTTGAATCTTGATTTTGTCACTTTTTGATTTTCATAATAATAATTTTTATCGAGTTATGAAGCCTTGAAAATTGCAATTTTCGCATTTTTCAAATTTTTAATCGCGTATAACTCGACAACAGTCAAGTTTAGAGAAAAATGACCAGAGACCTTTTTTACTCACAATGACCCAAATTATCTAAAAAAATATTGTCGGAAATGAAAAAATTATTTTTGTGAATTTGTTTAAAAAAAATTGTTTAAAACATTTTTCGACCACGGCACCGCCCGGCACCCTGTGGATATGTTATAAAGACCTCTTTTTGAGTAAGTTTGTGCAAAAAAATCTAATCGAAATAGTTCGATTCGAGTTATGAAGCCTTGAAAATGGCCATTTTCGCATTTTTCAAATTTTTAATCGCGTATAACTCGACAACAGTCAATTTTAGAGAAAAATGACAGGCGACCTTTTTTGCTCATAATGATCCAAATTATCTAAAAAAAATTGTTGGAAATAAAAAAATTTTTTTTGTGCATTTGTTTAAAAAAAAATTGTTTATAACATTTTTCGACCACGGCACCGCCCGGAACCCTGTGGATATGTTATAAAGACCTCTTTTTGAGTAAGTTTGTGCAAAAAAATCTAATCGAAATAGTTCCGCTAACGGGGGCGACGATACAGTTTACTATACCGCTAATTTTTAATAACTAAAAATAACAGCTTTGTAATAAAATAATGACAAAAATCTCTTCAGGACGCTGAAGAAGGTATTTGAATCTTGATTTTTTCACTTTTTTAATTTCATAATAATCATTTTTAATCGAGTTATGAAGCCTTGAAAATGGCCATTTTCGCATTTTTCAAATTTTTAATCGCGCATAACTCGACAACAGTCAATTTTAGAGAAAAATGATAGGCGACCTTTTTTGCTCATAATGATCCAAATTATCTGAAAAAAAATTGTTGGAAATAAAAAAATTATTTTTGTGCATTTGTTTAAAAAAAATTGTTTAAAAAATTTTTCGACCACGGCACCGCCCGGCACCCTGTGGATATGTTATAAGGACCTCTTTTTGAGTAAGTTTGTGCAAAAAAATCGAATCGGAACAATTGCGCTAGCGGGGGCGACGATACTGCTCGGTCTAAAACATATTTAGCCTCTGTGTAAAATATTAAAGATCTCGCTGTTTTCGATATGGTTCTTAGCATTTTATTTAAACTCATTATTATCTGTAGTTCTTCCAACTAAAAACATATCAAACTAAACCAAACGATAGTACAATTCAATGATTGTGTGTCCTGAATATTTTTTAGATTTTTTTTATGGCAGAAATACAATTTTTAAGCTAACTTATAAGATAGATTCAGTATTTGTGCACAATCTTCATTTCAAAACAAACATTACCTATATACACTTTTCCAAAAAATTAACGCATTATCTTAAAAATGGGTCATTTTTGATGTCTCTAATTTCCTAAATCTGTTGTCCGATAAGCGACTTTTTAATATGTTGTAGCCTTAGTCTTTAACAATATCGGTGTAATAATATGGTTGCTAGACAGGTAAATCGTCATTGTATACCTACCGGGTATACCAATCAACCTGTTTTTTCGCAACACCCTGTGGAATATTCTAGAATTTATAAAATATTAAAATTAAAACCCAATTATAGCCTCAAGTTTGATACATTCGCTTATGTTGAATAATAAAAAAGTTGGTACTTTAACAACTAGCCATGTTTTTCATTAATACCGAGTGTTTTTAAATAAGTATGACAAATTTTAAGGGGTAATTCTGCACGAATGATAATATGACCCGTATGCGCGACTATATGGTGACTATAAAATCCTTAGTTTTATGTCAAAAAATGCACAATGACTACCTCTTAAAACCCAGCAAATTTCATTTGCATACCCAAACCGGTCTTAGAGCAATATGTAAATACATCGTTAGGTTGTAAGAAAAATTTCATCTCGTATCTCGGAAATGAAGCATTCGCGGACATACTCGCGGACGGTTATTATTTTTTCATGCAGGATTACCCCTTAAAGCTTGCCATACTTATTTAAAAATTCTCTGTATTGATGAAAACAAGGCTAGTTGTTAAAGTACCTAACTTTTTTATTATCCAACACAAGCGAATGAATCAAAACACCGAGTGTTAAGAAAATCTTAGACTATAGTTGGGTTTTAATTCCATTACTTTATAAATGCTAGAATATTTCACAAGGTGTTCCGAACTTTGAGAAAAAACACAGTATGATTGTTACACCCGGTATACAATGACATTTACCTGTCTAGCAAGGATATTATTACAGCTATATTCTTAAAGGATAAGGCTATAACATATTAAAAAATCACTTAAATCGGACAACGGGTTTAGGAAATTCGAGACATCAAAAATGACCCATTTTTAAGGTGGTGTCTCAATTTTTTGTAGAAGTGTAGTACAGTGTTTAAGAAACTGTAAACAAAGGTTCATGAAGGTTTAATCAAGATATAATATGCAATTAACTGGACGTACCTTTCTGTATAACAAAAATCTAAAATTCTGATGAAACTCTTTTTAGCAACTTCTATATACATCACATCATAAGCTTATTATACTTGTTACCTGTCTTAGTTGTATAGTTTATTTATATTTTATAGTTACTTTTATTTTCAATAAATTATATTTATGTTATAGTTTCTTTAATTTATTTTTGCATAGATCATCAAGACTTCTCTTTACCTTTTAAAAACTACAAGAAAGTAAGTATGTTTATGTCATTTTAATAATTTTTTTAAAATCTATTTTTTAAATCTAATGTGGCCAAATGTGAAATATGAAATGAAATTGAATCGTTTTATTGCGAACATTCTTAAAAAGTTTGGACGATTTACAAAGTAAAATTTTTATTAACAAAGTAAATTTAACAAGTATTTTATTTTTTTAATACTGGCTTGTATACCTACTTATTATCTCGGTGTTCCTTTTCGATCAGCATCCATCACTGCCTTTAGTGTTTTAAGTACCTACTATGTTTATTACTGTTACGTAGTAAGTTTTTGACACTTTTTGCTATGTGTTAGTGTTAAATTGTGTGCAGGTCAATTGTGATTAAAAACGGCAGTTTTTTAACATCTTAGAATTATTCTTTTTATTCCTGCTCATTTTTGAGATATATTATATTTTCCCTTTTAAAACGAACTTGTTGGCCATAGGGATAGAAGATCTGCACACGCCTGGATGCTAGATCAACTCATTACTGTTCAAATCAATATAGTAATTTACATTATATGAGAAAACAACATAATTCGATTCAACTTCAAACCAAATTAACAAAGAAAATTGTCTTTTGTATGAAAACGTTTTTATTATTGAATAATAAATGATATTGGTGAAGTTTAAGCATATTCAATTAAATAATAATCCGTTACATAGCTATAACTAAGTATTTTTGATATCTAATCGCTTTGGAAAATTCAAGTTTTTGGTATTGTAAAACTTGATATTTAGTGGTTATAATACATTTGGTTACTTGGTCTGTTTAATATTAGTTTCCAGTTAGATATCTTCATTACTGGTTCGTGTTCTTATCGTCTTTGTATGTGTCCAAACCATTTTAGTGTTTGTTCTTTAATTAATTTTCCTATCTTGCATTGGGTTATTTTTATTATTTTTGGTAGTTAATCAGTCTTCTGTATTCTGCTTGTTCTGTCTGTATATTTATATTTAATAATATGTAAGGCGTTATATTTAAAATAAGTAAGTTTTTGTCAAATTCCTGTATACTTAATCGGAAATGGTAGGAGGCTCCAATTATTTTGGAATAAATGGGCATATCTAAAAAGCCCATATCCTAAATTTTTAGGTACCTAGGTACCTACTTATTAATTATGTCAAGCCTCTCTAAAATGTTTAATTGGAACTCCCAAAAAATCCCAAAGGATATATTGGAAAAAAGAGTATAATTATTATTAAATAATATAGAATCTAATATAGAAAATATTCTCTAATATAAAAATATAATATATAAAATTGAATTGTATTTTGGACTTCGATTTTATTAGATATCTTTCATATTATTATATTTTTTATCTCAGCGAACCTACTTATGAAATACAAAAGACAATTTCCTTTTAGACCAAATCTGTTAATATGGCAATGTATGTATATATCACCCTAATACGACCATCACATCAACAGCACCAACCCCTTATTTTAAGAGAAGTGGTAAAATTACCAAAAATAATTGTTTACTCGTAACATGAAAAATGTATTATAATACAAAATATATCCAATTTAACAATCAGAAACAAATAGTCTCTTAAATAAGAATAAAAGAAAGACGTGTCGTCCTCTATCCAAAAGTATTAAGGGAGAAAAATATAGGTACATACCTATACTAACTTTCTACTATATATTTATACCTTTAGGTACATTGAGCTATTATTATTTTTTTTCAGATTCCATGCCGCACAGAATTGAATAATTAATTTAAAAAAAAATTAATCCAACTGGTAGTCCTGTCGGCAGTGGGGGTACAACGGCCTCCTTAATTCAGATGAACTTACCCAAGTTTTTTATGTATGTTGGCCCGAACACGAATTTTTTGGGTAACAGTCGGTCCTGATGTCGATAAGATTGTTATAAACAAAGAACTTGAGGAATCACATAACAGCGATTTTTGCAAAACAAAACAATTTTTTGTATTTTTTGGGACATTCTAAGCAAAAAATGTTTTTACAAGTTTTTCCGTAGGATGCATAGTTTTCGACATAAACGCGGTTGAACTTTCAAAAAATCGAAAAATTGACCCGTGTTGAGCTGGCCCCCCCATTTGCAAAAATTAAAAAACAAATAGCCCTGATTTATGAGCTATTTATGAGCTCTCATATTCCGCAAATTAAAAATTTTGAGCTCGTCCCACTGAGCAGGAATTTAATATTTTAGTGGGGGGACTTAAAAAGAGGAATATTGAATCGATTTTTGCGGCAGAATTACGAGCTATTTATGAGCTCTTGAAATAATATAGTTTCGATTTTTGAGCTCATCCCCTTCACCCCCAAACAACCCTTTAATTGATTTAACCTAAGA
Organism: Diabrotica virgifera virgifera; assembly: GCF_917563875.1. Classification (NCBI taxonomy): domain Eukaryota; kingdom Metazoa; phylum Arthropoda; class Insecta; order Coleoptera; family Chrysomelidae; genus Diabrotica; species Diabrotica virgifera. The sequence continues at coordinate 33,199,995 of NC_065446.1, forward strand.
GAAACATGCTGAGAAAACTTAAAACATATCGTATTACGGATATAATTCCTATAGCTTATATATTCTAAGAATACACTATTAAATCACGTGCATTTCGATTATTGAGCTACAACCCCCTCGCAAGAAAACTACCCCATCTTCCCGGCTTAAGAGAGAGTTGTACTTAAAATGCATTAAATTAATTATTTGGCGACTACATATCATTTAATAATTTATGAGATCACAAATTACGCGCATTTAGATCAGTAAATTGCAATCTATTTTGTATAGTGCAGTTACTGAAGGTAAAAATCAACGATTACCTTCAATTTCGGTGAACCGTCATCGATTTTCACGATAATTGGTCAGTGGTTAGAGGATACCTCAAGAAACAAAGGTACATGGTGCCACCTTGCGCCTTTACCCTGAGGGTGGATACCGTCCCTTCTCGGGGGTGAAAATTATTTTATAAAAAATAACTGTACAAATCAATAAAAGTTATTAAAATAAGTCAATACTTTTTAAGTTATTAATGATCAAAGATTTTAATTTTTCGTGAAAAAAAAGTGCATGTTTTGCACTCCAACAATACTCGATGCACGTAAAAAATTATAGATAACGAAATTTGAGTTTTTTTATTAGCAAAGATTTTACTTGTGTTTTGATTTCTGTACAAATCAAAATAACGAAGATAGAAACGTTGAAGCGTAAATTTTACTACGAGAACAATGTAACAGGAGCCCTTTACTATTATCCTAAAAAAATAAAGTATTTGAAAGATTAAATGTAATACAGTTTTATAGCTCTTGAAATTACCTTTCAAATAGTTGAATGTGCCTGATATCATAAAAATTAACATAGTTTTTAAAAAAAAAATACATTTTTTTGGAAAAATTTTTGGAGTATAAATTTTGATGCTCTCAACTTTTTCTGGAGCTCATTTGATAGGTATATCTAAGTACTTTGACAAGTATTTAGTAAGTGTTACATAAAATGTATCTCTTCTTTCCCGTTATTTAAGATTGAATCCTTAGATTTGAATAGTCGCAGAAAAAATATACATTTAATTACCTATAACTTACTTTAAATTAACATTATTTTTAAGTAAGCAATTTATTATATTTTTTATTAGCTTCAATTTTAGTGATGGAAACTTTTTTGTAAAAACTTACAGTTTTGAGTTATTTATGAAAAATCGCTTTAAAGCTTCTTTCACAAACATTAAAATATTTGATCTTTAATAACTCAAAAAGTATTGATTTATTTTAGTAACATTATATAACAAATTTTGCTTAGAATTTGTTCGTCTCTCTATTTGTGGCGTTACTTTTAATAAAGTAATTTTAAACCCAGAGAAGGGGTGACATACACCCCAGGCTAAAACCGCAAGTTGTTATTGTTAATTTTGTTTCTTGAGGTATCCTCTATCCGCTCAACAATTTTCGTGAAAATGAATGGAGATTTACCGAAATCGAAGGTCATAGTTGATTTTTACCTTCAGTGACTGCACTATAGAAAGAAAATTGCAATTCAATAATTGAGATGCGTATATTTTGCGAGCTCATAAATTAGTAAACGATATGTAGTCGCCAAATAATTAATTTAAATTATTTTAAGTACAACTCTCTCTTAAGCCGGGAATATGGGATGGTTTTCTGGCGAAGGGGTTGTAGCTCAACAGTCTCAGCAGCTCTCCAGGTTGTAGCTGAAGTTATAGAATATAAGCTATACGAATTAAACTACTATTAAATTTTTGTAAAAACTTACAGTTTTTCAGTGATTTACGAAAAACCTCTTCAAAACATGCATTTTTTTCACGAATAATTAAAATCTTTGATCATTAATAACTTAAAAAGTATTGACTTATTTTAATAACTTTATATAACAAATGTTGCTTATAATTTGTCCTTTTATTGATTTGTACAGTTATTTTTTATAAAATAATTTTCACCCCCGAGAAGGGGCGGTATCCACCCTCAGGGTAAAGGTGCAAGGTGGCACCATGTCAACTTTGTTTCTTGAGGTATCCTCTAACCACTGACCAATTTTCGTGAAAATCGATGAAGGTTCACCGAAATTGAAGGCAATCGTTGATTTTTACCTTCAGTCACTGCACTATACAAAATAAATTGTAATTTACTGATCTAAACGCGCGTAATTTGTGATCTCATAAATTATTAAATGATATGTAGTCGCCAAATAATTAATTTAATGCATTTTAAATACAACTCTCTCTTAAGCCGGGAAGATGGGTAGTTTTCTTGCGAAGGGGTTATAGCTCAATAATCGAAATGCACGTGATTTAATAGTTTATTCTCAGAATATATAAGCTATAGGAATTATATCGGCAATACGATATATTTTTAGTTTTCTCAGCATTTTTCTCTTAAGTTAAATAATTAAAGGGTTGTTTGGAGGTGAAGGAGATGAGCTCAAAATCTAAACTATATCATTTCAAGAGCTCATAAATAGCTCGTAATTTTGCCGCAAAAATCGATTCAATATTCCTATTTTTAAGGAGTGGGTATTCCCACATTAAAATATTAAATTCCTGCTCAGTGGAACGAGCTCAAAATGTTTAATTTGCGGAATATGAGAGCTCATAAATAGCTCATAAATCAGGGTTATTTGTTATTTAATTTTTGCAAGTGGGGGGGGGGGCAGCTCAACACGGGTGAAAAATTGCAATTTTGGAATCCGAATAACTTTTGATTGAAAAATAAAATAGCTATTCTGCTTACCGCATTTGAAAGTTCAAGTCAAATTCTATCGGTTTTGATTACCTTCTTTGCTAAAAATTAATTTTTTTATTGTTAAACAAAGCTATAAACACATAGTGATTGAATGATGTTTTCAATGCATTTCTCATTTGAAATCCAACGAGTAGGCGTGCATACAGATAATTTCTACGTAGATTACGTACATTAAAACGCATGCATTGGGCACGGGAAACACTATGTGTTTATGGCTTTGTTTAACAAATAAAAACTTAATTTTTAGCAATGCAAATAATCAAAACCGATAGAATTTGACTAGAACTTTCAAATGCAGTAAGCAGAATTGCTATTTTACTTTTTTATTCAAAAGTTATTCGGGTTCAAAAATGGCACTTTTTCGATTTTTTGAAAGTTCAACCGCGTTTATCTCGAAAACTATGCATCCTACGAAAAAACTTGTAAGACCATTTTTTGTTGAGAATCACCCAAAAAATACAAAAAAATGTTTTGGTTTGCGAAAAATCGCTGTTATGTAATTCCTCAAGTTTCTTGTTTATAAAAATATTATCGACATCCGGATCAACTGTTACCCAAAAAATTCGTGTTCTACGGGTCAAAATACATAAAAAAACGTAGGTAAGTCCATCTGAATTAAGGAGGCCGTTGTACCACCCCTGGCAACAGGACAATGGTTACATATTATCATATCGTATTTATACAGGGTGTCCCGAAAAGATTGGTCATAAATTATACCACACATTCTGGGGTCAAAAATAGTTCGATTGAACCTAACTTACCTTTGTACAAATATGCTCAGAAAAAGAGTTACAGCCCTTTGAAGTTACAAAATGAAAATCGATTGTTTTCAATATATCGAAAACTATTAGAGATTTTTTATTGAAATTGGACATGTATTATTCTTATGTCAGGAGCATCTTAAAACAAAATTATAGTGAAATTTTCCAACCCCATAAAAATTTTATGGGGGTTTTGTTCCCTTAAACCCCCCCAAACTTTTGTGTACGTTCCAATTTAACTATTATTGTAGCACCATTAGTTAAACACAATATTTTTAAAACTTTTTTGTCTCTTAGTATTTTTTCGATAAGCCAGTTTTTATCGAGATGCGACTTCTTTTTTAATATATTTACATAAAAATTATATGGGGGTTTGGTTCCTTTAAACCCCCCAAATGTTTGTGTACGTTCCAATTAAACCATTATGGTGGTACCATTAGTTAAACATAGTGTTTTTAAAACTTTTCTGTCTCTTAGTATTTTTTTGTTAAGTTATTTTTTATGGAGATGTGGCTTCTTTTTCAAAATATACCTACTAATGTAAGTTATAAATAAATTTTCAGATTATTAACAGGTCTCTATAATCGAACTTTACCATATACAAATATGTGGTGGATTCGAAAAATATTCAAAATATCTCGATGAACACTGACTTATCGAAAAAGTACTAAGAAACAAAAAAGTTTTAAAAACATTGTGTTTAACTAATGGTGCCACAATAATAGTTTAATTGGAACGTACACAAAAGTTTGGGGGGGTTTAAGGGAACAAAACCCCCATAAAATTTTTATGGGGTGCACAAATTTCACTTTAATTTTTTTTTAAGATGTTACTGCAATAAAAATGCCACATGTCCAATTTCAATAAAAAAATCTCTAAAAGTTTTCGATATATGAAAAAAAATCGATTTTCATTTTTGAACTTCAAAGAGCTGTAACTTTTTTCGTGTGCCATATTGTATATAAGTAAGTGAGGTTCAATCAACCTATTTTTGGCCCCAGAATCTGTGGTATAATTTATGACCAATCTTTTCGGGACACCCTGTATATTGTCAGAAAATAAAAACAGACTAATTAATTATCTATTTAATTTTAAAATATATAACTAAGTATGGTTATGCTTTTAATGCATTTTTTTATGTAAAAGGACTTTAAGTCTTCTTATGAACAATTCCACTCCATTAATAATGGAGAGATTGCGTTAACCACGTTTCCAGATATAGAAGACTCATTTAATAATGCACTACCAAATTCTCTTTTTGATGGAGCAGCACCGAAGGGGATATCCACTACCCTATGAAAAATGACCAAATCACCTAATGCTTAAAAAATATGCTGAGTCCAACAGATCTGCAACGAGAGGAGATTGTGTCAAAAACAGATCCAACAGATCTGCAAGGAGACGAGATTGTGGCAAAAACAGCTATAGGGCTGCTCATAAGGGGACTGCAAAAATAGAAGCATACAGCGGGAGAATAAAACGCCAGGAATCAGGACGAAAGGATAACGGGATAAAATCTGGAGAGATAATAGAAAATGATTCACAATTGAAAATGGTAACTGATGCAATGCGACCTAAATGTAATTTCGAAAAGTCATTTACCTGTTTATCATCTTTCCAGAAAGGGATGAATGAGAGTCAAATGAAACGATTCTCATAATGAAAGAATAATGTTTATATACAGACGGTTCTAAAGCTGACGAAGAAGTTAGAGCTGGAGTATAATGAAGGAATATAAGGCTAGGCCTTAGTGAAAGTCTAGGTAAGCACTCCACTATCTTCGAAGCATAAAATTATCCTTAGAGACGTGCCTACAGGTACTAATAATGAGGAACTTCAGGGACAGATTCATAAAAATTATATTGGAGTCTCATTTGGATCGGAAAATGTAACACTCAAAGTAAATTTACTCTGTGTGCCTGGGTGGAATTTAAGAGAACGAAAAACGGAGTTACTTGCCGGGAAAGGGACAAAAAAACATTCTTAGAGTCAGGATCTTTGAGGAGATCCAAAGATCTACTACATAGGAATAGGAATCATCGGTAGAAGTATCACCAAAGCCATAATAGACGTTGTTAAAAGGCTGGGCTGAAAAACAAAATAACTTTAACTTAGGGATGAGGAACAATATACCTCTTTGGTGAAGTGAAAGGGTGGTTAAGTGTTCACTTATATTCATTTTAACCGTAACTATCACGCCCTAAACAGTATACTATGCAACGAGCATTTAATGATGGTCATTGCGATGCGAGTATGACAGATACGAAACGAGCCGCATACGAAACGAGCGGCTATATATTGTATAGTATACGAGCATCAGTATGATGCAAGTTATGCATCAACTATTTGTTTTTGATTAGATCAAGGTTTAAATTCTTGAAAATAATGGTTTGCACAAAACAGGCTCCTCGTAGCATTTCGTACTGTTAGTTCTAAATTTTACAACGGCAAAGTGACAAGCTATTGCCTTTTCTCTTAAAGAAAGATTTTTTTTATTTGTGGCTTTAGCACTTAGCTATGTATTTAGTAAAGAAAGATTAATTATATCCCAAATCGAAACACGGAAAAGTGCGTAGTGGTCATGGGTGATACTGTACAAAATGCAACAATACCAAACACCTGTAGACCAGGTGCGCATCTGTAAAAATATTAGTACATTTGGATGTTGAGAGGTGACTTTTATTTTTTTGCAGAAATTACTTGAAAATAACTCATATAATAATATTTTTGAGTTATTCTCCCACTCAAAAAGGTGCGGAACATTGTTTAAATAATCAAAATGTCAAAAAATTAAGAAAAATTTAAAAAAATTCATTTTTGATTATAACTTTAAAAGTATTGATTTTTGAGAAAAATTGCATTAACATAAAAGTTGCCTAATTAAATTTGCTACAACATAGGATTAGCTAAAAATTTTAAGAATTGTAACCCTTGTTGCAAAATAGCAATAATTGCGAAAAAACCATAAAAAACAAGTATTCGCATTTTACGTTTTTCAACCATTTATTCTACACTTAGGACCTTTATATTTCACCCAGAAAAACTTTATGATACAATAAAACAATACTACAAATTTCATTAAGATCGGTTTAATAGATTTTGCAAAATAAATTTTGCAATCCAGCTTTCGCAAAAAAATTCATTTTTTGGTGGTACGCGCAGGACAGCGGATACGTTTGCTCTGATTGGGCATTCCAATGACCTTTGATAATGATTGATAAATTTTAATTTTTAGTACATTTGGATATAAATAAATACATTTCTTTATTGCAAAATAAAAACACATACTCTGCCTTTGACATAACAGTTTTTTTAGCAAAAAATTTCTTTGTTCATATATTTTAACTTAGAGAATAAAAGTTTATTATTTTTAAACATGTGCAATTGTTTAAACAATATTTCACAAACAATAATCAAATTAGATTGATTTGTGTGGAATTAAAATATTAAAATACAACAAAATACAGTCGAACCCGTCTTCGTGCCAAGCAAAAATATTCTTATAAGCGGGATATTCTAATAACCGATCATTGGTGGCTAGCTGAAATAAGCGTACCGAAGATACTATAAGAGTACATACATGTCAATATGTATATGCATCTGGTTTTAGGTCTTTTTATGTTAATAAAAATTTATAATCTATTTACAAAAATAATTACGAAACGATTAGAAAATAAATTGGAATTGAGTTTTAGAAAAGACTTCCCAACAAACGATCAACTATTGGTAATAAATAATCTTATAGAAAAATGCTGTTTCTAAAAACAGCCAAGTGCATGGGTGACATTATGTACCTTGTCCATTATGTAGAAATCTGTAGACAAATGAAATTATTTTATGACCTTGTCGGCGAACGATTGAATTTTCTGTGGGAAAGGAGCGTCTACTCATAACACAGTAATAAAGTGTTTATTAGGTACCTGACGAACCGTAATATACAAAACAGCAGGCAGCAAACAGCGACAAACCATTATACCAGGCAAAATTTAAATTTTTAAGAAATTGTACGTAAAAATGTATTCGTTGTCCTGAAAAAATTATTCTATTATGCGGTATTATTTTACTAAACCATATTCCAATCAACGGATAAATTCATTAAACGCTAAATGGAAACGTTTCGGGACCTCGAATTTATATTCCATAAACCGGGATATTCGTATAACCGGTACTCTAATAAGCGGGTTCGACTGTATGAGCAAGAAAATAATATATTAGATAAAGATTGGAAGAAATTTTGGTAGAAATCAACTTGTGTGAATCGAACACCGCTGTCCGGTGCGTAGCACCAAAAATGTTTATTTAAAAAAATTCTTGACGCGCCGTGGTGTGGTAGTTACCCGATTTTAATTTTGCAAATTGCTAATGAAAGATACAGTATTCTTCTATATGCAAAAAAAAATCAACTTGCTATCTGCTTTATTTTCAGTCCTGCAACATTTTGAACAAATAGATTTTTTTTGCGAAAGCTGGATTGCAAAATTTATTTTGCAAAATCTATTAAACCGATCTTAATGGAATTTACTGTATTGTTTTATTATATCATAGAGTTTTTATGGGTAAAATATGAATGTCCTAAGTGAATCATAAATGGTTGAAAAACGTAAAATGCCAATACTTGATTTTTTTATGGTTTTTTTGCAATTATTGCTATTTTGCAACAAGGGTGACAATTTTTAAAATTGTTAACCAATCCTATATTGTAGGAAATTTAATTATGCAACTTTTATGTCAGTGCAACTCTTCTCGGAAGTAAAAGCTAAGAAAAAAATCGAATTTTTCCTTTATTTTTTGACATTTTGATTATTTATACAATGTTCAGGACCTTTTTGAGTGGGAGGAAAACTCAAATATTATTATATGAATTATTTTCAAGTAATTTCTGCAAAAAAATATGAGTCATCTCTCAACGTCCATCTCAAAACAGATCGCCCTGGACTACTGAACAATCACCCAAATAACACCAAAAAATCACCGAATAACACTAAAAAAATCACCGAATAACACTAAAAAATCACCCAGTTGATATCCTTATTTGTTAGATTAAGAATAATGTCCAGCGCCCACGGCGCAATTGTTTTAAAATTCTGAAAGCGATTGCACTTGCAACTATTTTGTTATGTCGACAGTGTAAAAGATAGGGGATTCACCCACGAAGCGATCCGCCTGAAACTGGTTTCCAACTCGTTTTCAACTGATATTTTAAAACAGTTGCGTTGTGAGCGCTAGAGCTAAGTGTTTCTTATTTATTCTTAACGACTCAAATATTTGAATTGCGTGTTTTCTCTTAGGATAGTAAAGCAGCAGCAAATTTGGAAATAGAAAATAACGCTGGAAACTTAAAGATACCTTTGGCCAATGGGAACGTGATGAATATTCCATTATCTGCTATTAACATTTCTGAAGAAGTGGATAAAACTGGGATATGGAAACATGTTAATGATAAACAATATTATCAGGATAAAGAGAAGAAGAAAGAAAAAAGTCCGAACATTAAAAAGTAAGTTTAAAACGAAGTAAATATTTATCACAGTCGAACCTGCTTATTGTAATAGCCTTCGTGCCAAGCAAAAGTATTCCTATAACCGGGATATTCTAATAACCGATCATTGGTGGCTAGTAAAAAGGTTTCGTGACCTCAAATTTCTATTCCTTAAACCGGGATATTGCTATAACCGGTATTCTTATAAGCGGGTTCGTATTTAGAATCTAAGTTGGTCTAATAGACCTGGATCCCGCGTACCAAAAAGAAGTTGATTAATAGCAAGCTGAAAATTTATTAATAGCTTAACGGTGTCTAAAGTCGGACAAACTATGATGTATGGGAACGCTGGAACAGGGGAAGTTTTACTTGTGGAAGAGGTTAAAAAATTGGAACGTCAGATTACGAAAACGTTCCATGTATTTTGTCGGACAGAACTTCCAATTGATTTGTTACCATTTCATTAAACTCTCATGCAAAAATCAGACTGGTGTATATCACCAATTGGGCATTTTAATGAGTGGAACACGAAGAACATGTCAAATGACAGATGACAGGAATCGTGTTGGTTAGTAATAGCAGTCTGATTTTTTCATGAGAGTTTAATGAAAGGGTTACAAATCAATTGGATGTTCTGTCCGACAAAATTCATGGAACGTTTAATCTGACGTTCCAAATTTTTAAACCGTTCCACAATTAAAACTTCCCCTGTTTCCGTGTTCGCGTACATCAAAGTTTGTCCGACTAGACACCGTTAAGCTATTAACAAATTTTCAGCTGGCTATTAATCGACTTTTTTTGGTACGCGGGATCCAGGCCTATAAAACCAACGATGTAACCATCATGAAATGTTATCAATTTATACAAGGTATGTCAAAAAATATGAATTTCGCTTAAGCGTAGAATACCTGTAGGTATAGTTCACAATATTTCGATTGGAAGAATGTAACTGCATACTAAAACATAGTTTTTAATTCTGAACAACTTTTAACAATAACAATTTTCAATTTTGTAAAAAACATGTATTTTACTTGTGAGCGAAACTCATATCTTTTGACATACATCGTATACAATTGGTAAAATTTGATATTTAATAGTTGCATCTACACAAAAACTCGCAAAGCTTCACGTACTTTTTTAAAAAATGTCACATAGATAAACAGATTCAGAATTTCTTATAAATTTGTAAATAAAGGGCGGGTTGACATTACTAGTGAATAACGAACGTGGCTCACGCTTGCGTATTTTGCCCGTGCTATTGTTAGATATTTTATTATCTATTTTCAAACTCAAGCAGTAAATTTGTTTTCAATATTTCATTCCACTTCTTAATGTTACTTTTCTTCAGATCTGCGTACACATTGACCTTCCATATTTTCCTTGGCCTACCTTTGCTTCTCTTTTGTATTTGTCTTCGTGAGAGTATCATTTTTGGCATTCTTTTGCTTCCGATTCTCTCGATGTGTCCCAAATATCTTATTCTCTGTGCTTTAATCGTCATCGTGATCGTTGACTCTTTATGTAGATCTTCAAATTCTTAATTGGTTCTTCTTCTCCACTGACCGTCCATTTTCACACCTTCATATATTGCTCTTTGCATTTTTCTCTCCCATCTTTCTAAAAGGTCTGTTCCTGACTTTTTCAGCACCCATGTTTCGCATGCGTATGTTACCGTAGGTCTGATAACAGTTTTATAAATTCTGATTTTTGATTTTTGTTTTACATATTACATTAGATATACATTTATATAATAATAATAGTCTCCCGTTTTATACCGCTCACGTGGCTTTGGGAGTATAGCAGGGTAGTCTGCTATATCTAGGGCCTACGGTATACAAGGAAGGTAAGAGAGCCAGTGCTACGCTTCAACCGTCTACTATTACCCCTGGTTTTACCCAAGGTACTCATTTTATTCAGGCTGAGTCGACCTGCATTTATATATATATATATATATATATATATATATATATATATATATATATATATATATATATATATATATATATACAGATATATTCTGTCAATATGGCACCATTTTTAAGCAAAACATGTCAATGTCGCACCCAATTTGACGATGTGGCACCCGATTTTGGGTGCCAGTACGACAGCGTGTATGTTTTTCGTCCTAGGAAAGTACAAGTGTTTCTAATGCAGAATATGTAAAAAACGTAATGGTGCCAGATTGAGACTTTTTCTAAACGGACATATTGATTTGTTCAGGCATTTTTCGATAGAGGGCGCTCTACTATATACAACTGTATGTAACTATATAATTTTAGTCAATTTGGCACCAATAAAAAAAGTGGCATAGTGGCACCATAAATCTGACAACCCCGCCTTTCTCTAATATAACCTAACTCATGCTACTTCGCGCCGATTTGTTATACCGCTTAAATACCTGCTATCAATGGAGATAAATATATATCCGATTCTATGCAAAAAAAAAGTATTTTCAAAGGTGCTCTTTGTGTGCAGTAAATCAAAGTGAGTGCAATAAACTTTAAATTGGATGTTAATATGAGAGACAACGAAAAGAATACTTAAATTATTAGACGACAAAGTACAAGATAACTAATCTAACCTAATTATAATAATAGTAATAAAGTATTAACCCTTTAACGTTTAGTGTTTATATTGGAAGCCACTAGTGGTAGGCGAGCCCAAGCGGGGATTTTTGCAGTTACTCGAGCGAGTCAGATTATCATATGGGGAGAAACCTGGTACTCTGCAGATGTACGTCTACCATATATTGGCTCTTACAGGGGAGTTCGTTAAGGGGGGCCCGAAAAAAATATATCCTTAAAAAAACTCCAAATTGTCAGATTAAGATAAGGTAAGTTGAATAAATGAAAAAGAGTGTATATTTAAAAAATCTGACGATTTGAGCCTGGGGCGTAAGGAAATGGGCCAGTCCCAAAGTTTCACAAGAAAAAGCGAATATTTCGCGAAATAAATGACAGATCGAAAAACTAAAAAAATTGTGCTCAATATTTTTTAAAAATCTATCGAATGATACTATACACGACTTCCCACGGATGGGGATGGGGGGTAAATTTAATATTTTAAATACGAATCCCGCGATATTTCGAGAAATGAACATCAGATCGAAAAACTGTAAAATGCACTTATTCAATATTTTTGAAAAATCTGTAGAATGGCACCACACACGACCTCCCACGGAGGTGGGGTTGGGGGTTACTTTAAAATCCTAAATAGGAGCCCCCATTTTTTATTGCAGATTTGGATTCCATACGTAAAAATATGTAACTTTTATGCGAAACATTTTGTTGAATTATGGATAGATGGCGTTATAATCGGAAGAAACGATTGTTGGAAATTGAAAATTAAATTAAAAAATGGCAAGCGTCTACTAAAATTGAAAACTTTACTCAACTTTTTTTTGGTTTTGGGACCTACTCTTCACAACCCAATAGGTCCAAAAACGGTCGAGTGACTGCAAATTTAGCATACTTTGCTCCCCTAGCACAAAGAATACTCTAAAAGCATTAATTTTTTTGTTGTAAGAACTGAGTCATTCTATTGTGGAATAAAGTGGAGAAACTAACCAGGTTTTTTATCTAATGAAATTTTTTATTTATTTGATGAAATAGAATCGCCAAGATAAATATACAGTGTACAGATTTAAAATCCATATACAGAGAGATTCTAAATTATGGAATAAATTCATTTTATGGCTACTTTGGAGAAAAATCCCGAGACAGGTCGATTTTTAATTTTAAAGTATGATTTTTTTGACATATATGCCATAATAGTAACGTCATCCATTAGGGCGTGATGACGTAATCGATGATTTTTTTAAATGGAAATATGGTTCGTATAGTAGATTATTTAAAAGGTTATTTAATTCTCCATTTGGTAATATAAACATAATCCTTATTTATAAAGGGTGGCCAAAAAAATTATTTTTGAATTAAATTATTTGCTGCAAAAAGAAGAATGTATGTATTTTATTTAACTCAAAATACATTCTACTACTGTGAGAAAAGAGAAAAATATGTTTATTTGATAAATAAACATTGCTTTTCGCTTAAATTAAATGTTCATACTGCCAACAAGTAGGTGAGTGGCTGTTTGATATTTAAGTTATGCGAAAAGCAATGTTTATGTATGAAATAATAATTTTTTTATATTTTCTTACATCAGTAAAATGTATTTTGAGTTAAATAAATTACATTTCTAATTATATTCTTCTTTTTGCGCCAATTAATTTATTTCAAAAAAATATATTTTGGCCACCCTGTATAAATAATAATGTTATTGTTTATATTACTGACTAGAGAATTGACTAACCTTTCAAATGAGCTACCACACGACCCCCGTTTAAATTTTAAAAAAATCATCGATTACATCAAACACCCAAATGAATGAAGTCACTATTATAGTATATAATGTGTAAAAAAAAATCATAATTTAGAAATAAAAATCGACCTGTCTCGGGATTTTTCTCCAAAGTGGGCTGTTTTCGATAAATTGAATTTATTCCATTATTTTAAACATCTCTATACAGGTGAGTCCACGAGTCTTTACCCGTGCGTCATCCTTTAAAGTTAAAGCATATGAAATAAGTCGAAAATTTACTAAACGCAACAGCAAGTGACAGTAAGTAGCTACTGTTCCAATCACGGGTTAAAATTTGACGTCATCAAATAAATAAAATGGCAAATGTAGGTTTTGTTTTAAAATTTTGGTGCAGAATTACAGCTACATTTGAAGTAGCTTAATAAATTCTTTTATTATCATTGGTTAATAAATAAATAAGCAATTTATAAAAAAATTTAATAACATATTTTCTTTTTGATATTTTATTCACTTTGGAGGAACAGTGAACCCAAGCATTCCTTAACTGTATCAATGAGGTTAGTTGTCAAAATTAATCGTAAAATAACAGAAACTTATCATAAAATTTCAAACTCCAATATAAAATTAGTTCAGAAAACAACTGTTTGTATACTATAAAAAACTTCAACAAACTGACAGCCATAAATGTAAATAAACCAAAACGTCAGAAATTGTACTTAAGTATGTGAAAACATAATCGTCTTTTTTGTACCTATCTATTTTCATTGTACTGAACGTAGATCGTTCATAAAAATAACATGTCTTTTTACTTAATAAGAGACGGTAACTGCATGGTTTGTCATTAGTTTCATGCGTGGAACAGAATGATGCTAGATAAAAAGTAAGTTTTTATCTCGCCAGGTATTAATAAGGAACGGGTAAAGACTCGTGGACTCAAGTGTATATATACTATATACAGTGCTGAGCGCGCTAATAACCGGCAAAATCACGTAAAAGATGGAAAACATATTAAGTTATTAGATAAAAAAAATGAAACTAGTAGATGTGGGGAGTTTAGCGACAAAAACCTATAAATTTAAATTATATTTACTGTCTCCCACCTTTAGACGTATCGCACGAGTTTAGCAACTGCCACTGTGAGAGTGACTCTTTTAGCTGACATTCTCGTCTGATACGTCTAAAGGTGGAAAACAATAAATATAATTTAAATATATACGTTTTTATCGCTAAATTTCCCAACTCTACTAGTTTCATTTCATTCTATCTCACAACATAATATGTTTTCCATCTTTTGCGTTATTTTGCCGATTATTAGCGCGCTCATCAATGTATACAAAAGTGACTACATATTAGGTACAGTTATTATTGTTGGGGTGGAAATGATAGGTTTTTCTTTAGCTTTGAATTTTACAAGACGTCAAAAAGTTGTCCTGTGGATAAGATCAGTATATCAAAAAAATATAGTTTTTATATACTTGGAAAGCAAAATTCTATAGAAAATCATATAAAAAAATAAAATGTTTGTCTTCAAAGAAAAACAAACACCAACGCAATAAGAAACAACAAACCGTGGTTTTGTCAAGAAGTCAAAGAACTCGCAGAACAAAAGAGAAAATGCTATATGTGTTACAAAAGCACCGGAACGCAGGAACAACGCGCCATCTATATAGAAAAAACAAACAGAATAAATTCGCTAATAAGTACAACAAAAAGAAAGCATTGGATCAAGTTCACAAGTGATATGGATCACTACATCTATGGCGCACTGAGGAAAGTTTGGAAAATGCTAAAAAACAGAAAAAAAAACAATAAATGAATTTGTACAGACAACAGCGATACCAACTGAGACATGGGAAAATATTTCAAAGAACCCTACGAAGGTGAAGAAGCCAATGACGAACACGATTACAAAACAGAAGACAGGTATATCACTAACGAAACTGAAGGAGAAGCGAGAATGAAGATTTTAAAGAATAGACGATTGCCAGGTACTGATGGAATACCGAACGAACTGCTGAAATACAGCGGTCAGAAAGTCACTAATTATTGTCTCACAACATTGTTTAACAAAATTTTAGACAGAGCAGAGATACCACAAGATTGGCACACCAGTATCACAATACCCATTTTTAAGAAAGGACAAAGATCATATCCGGACAACTACAGAGGAATAACTCTCTTAAATACGACAATGAAGTTATTCGCAGGCATATTCAAGGATAAATTGGATTCACAGACAAAGACCAGAGAAGAAGAGGAAGGATTCAGAAAACACAGGTCGACGACTGATGCAATATTTGTCATGAAACAAGTGAAAGAGGAGTAGATAAAATATAACAAACCCGCATATATTTGTTTCGTAGACCTAAGGAAAGCATTTGACAGTCATCAAACAAATGAACAATAACAGCACGACAAAAATTAAAACAGACGACACCACTACGGCCAACATACCAACACCAGGGGAAATCAGACAGGGATTCAACACCTCAGTCCATTTCTATTTAATATACTAATGGATGAAATAATAGAAGATGTGGAATTGCTACAACTAGGATACATACAAAATGAAGACACTAAGAGCAATAGCAGGGAAGATAAAAAGGTATATAATACGAAACAACTTCCTCAGGGAACAATGTGGTGTGTAAGATGTAGTCAGATGGGGAAGGCAAAAATGAAGAGAATGGTTCAGTCATGTATAAAGAATGGAGGAGCACAGACTACAAAGAATTGCACTAGAAGGAAAGCCGGCAGGCAAGCGTCCACCGGGGAGAGCACCAAAAAGATGGAGTGATAGCTGGTAGTCTACCTCTCAAGAAATACTTCAACGTCGGAATTAAGAAATCGACAGATCTATCTACAACAAGTATAAGAAGAAGATATTCCGTAGTTTATTATTATTTATTTTGTCTTTAGTGTATATTTTGTTTGTTGAGCAAGTCTGTCTTTCTGTTATGCAGTTTTAATAGTTTATTTTTGATGAACATATTATATACGCACAGATTTAGAATAAAATAAAGTTTAATGAGTTTGAGGTCTTTCTTCATTCGAACAAAATTGCATATTTTTTTATTACGATAATTAGTGGCACCCACTTTTACATACATATTTTATGAACACGTAAAATCAGTGTTGAGTTTAAATAACTAATATACACTTTAATCAGAAAAACAGTCAATGTGACCCCCATAAATGTGGCAATGCTGCGTGGTGCTTGTTTGTAATATATTATAAAAATTTTATACAGATTGGGTGCCTATTTATCAAATAGTTTCTGGGTTCCTAAATATCAATATTTACTATATACAATATACACCGGGAGCTACATTGACGTCGGTTTACTGGGTGCCTGTAGCTACAGTTAATATATATATATATATATATATATATATATATATATATATATATATATATATATATATATATATATATATATATATATATAGATAATTCTAAATTATGATTTGGTAGTGCTCCTCGTAACATTCAACTTGTCTTGGTTGGTTTATTTCTAGAGCATTTTTATTGTGATTGTAGTATAGTATAATACCTTTATTTCACAAAAAAAATTTTTCTTACAGCCGATTTAAAAAGAAGAAACCAGTCAGAAAGGAAGAAAAGACTATAAGAGTTGATATGTTAGAAAAGAGACTCTCAACATGCCAAGAAGAAGATGACGAAGGAGTAATAATTATAAAGGTGACCGACACATCTCTTCACTTATAAACACGCACACATATGACAATCAATACAAACTACATAATATGTAAGTAATTGCAAAGCTATCAAAATTAAGTAAACCGATATATTTTAGTAATCTCCTTCTACGGCACCACAGCCCAAATTAAGCCTTCGACGCTTTTATTTTTTTGCATCCACCCTTGTGTCTGCCTGTGGCAAACTTCTCCATAGAGGGATTCCTAAAAGTGCTTGTCCGTTTGTTTTCCCAGCGCTTTCTTGGCTTTTCAACCGGCAGTGGCGTGCTGGAACTTTTCAAGCGGCCCGGTAATTTTATAGAAAAACGGCCTCCAATCCTTATTTTATCTTCTATTATCAGAATTTTTATCTCTTATTTATAAGACAAAATACTTCTTCTATTTGTATAAACATGACTCTGTCTGTTTTCTCAATGTGACTCTAGTAAGTTCAGTTCATTCTCTAGTAAGTATGGTCATTCCATCGTTTTCTTGGTCTTCCCACTGATCGTCTTCCTATTGGGGAACCGTCTCTCGCTGTCCTTACTACTTTATTTGTTGTCATTCGGCGTATGTGGTCATTCCATTCTATTCTTCTGTTTCTTATCCAGTTAATAATATTGCCACCTTGAATTTTCGCTGTATATCTGTACTTCTAGCTCTGTGTCCCATACAGTCTTACCATCGATTTTTCGAACGGTTTTTTGTCCCCTTTGTGTCGGGTCGTGTTTCTGCCGCTTATGTCATTATTGGTCTTATGACTGTTTTGTAAATTCTGCCTTTCATTTCTTTTCCGATATTTTTATTTCTCCATATTGTATCATTCAGACAACCTGCTGCTCTGTTTATTCTATTCATTTGATCTTCCACTTCCGTTTAGACCCTTTCGTAGCTAGTGTGATGTCTAGTTATTAAAACTCTATCACTTGTTCTATTAGCCCTCCAGCTCCAATTTATATATTATTGAATTTGCTGTTATAACCACGCATTTTGTCTTTTTTGGGGAAATTAACATGTTAAATTTTCTGGTGGTTATGTTAAATTGGTGCAGCATATGTTGTAAGAAATGTTTGATCTCCTGCGAAGAGTTGAGTACGAAAGCAGTATAAAGTTGGTCTGAAAATCAATAAAGCTAAAACCAAAATAATGGTGGTCGACAGATTCGACACTATTCAACTGACTAACATGTTACAGGAATACCAAATAGTAAACACCTTTGTCTATCTCGTGTCTAGTACAACTAACGATGGTAACTGTGAAGCAAAAGTTAGGAGACGTATTGGTATTGCAAAAAATGCGATGAGTCGCCTAACTAAAGTTTGTAAAGACTCAAAATGTCAAGATGAGACTGGTGAATGCCCTTGTATTCTCAATATTTCTATACGGGGCAGAGACTTGGACTCTTTGAGTCCAAGTGTGGTGCTTTTGAGAGCGGATGCCTTTGAGATGCGGTGCTGGAGAAGAATGCTGCGCATACCTTGGACAGCTCATAGGACAAACGTTTCCATTCTAAACCAACTCTAAATTAAACAAAAGTCTGTCCACAATATTTCAGTAACGAATTCTGCAATTCTTATGTCACATTGTTCACAGAGGTGACGATAGTTTGGAGATATTAATTGTTTCTGGAAACGTTCCGGGCAGAAGATCAAGAGAACGATCACCAACTAGATGGTCCGACCAAATTAAGAATTCAGCTGGAAACTCATTCTGCGAAGCTCTTAAAGCAGCTGAAGATCGAGACCAATGGAATAAAATTGTTAGGAATATTGGAAGAAATCACGATCCTCAGTAATGGGGAAACGACAAGAGAGAGAGATACGTTGTAAATCATCTTCATTTTGAGACATTAGTATTGCATCGTCTGCATAGCAGATTGTTTTAAGTTGTTTTTCCATTTATAGAAAATATTATAAAATCTATATTAAACATAAATACATTTCTAATGGATCTATCCTCGCTAATTTCAAAATAACCGCCATACATCGCCTGGTTCTGTCCACTCAGCAAAACCGAAAACATCCAAAAATACTTAACGAACTTTTACCAGAAACACATATTATCTAAAAAATATATACAATTGCTGAGTCGTATTTTGTGTAAAAGTCTGTGTTTATATTATCAGCCGAATAATACCTATTCATGGCTCAATTGAACGTCTTAATTTTAACCGTTTTGAAATACAGGATGTGTATAAAACAGACAACTGGAATTAATGCAATATTATTCAAATGGCTCGAACACTATGTATGGAAATAATATATTTTTAAAATGTTTTGTTAATATCATTCGATTAGAAATTAAAAATAATTTTGTTACATCCAAAATTTTTTTGAAAAAAACTTATTTGACCGGCCTCAATAGGCCGCGGCCTCTCGGTGATTGCACCGATTCATTTATATGGCCAGCACGCCACTGCCAACCGGTCTCTTTCCCTGTATTCTAGCGTTCAATATTCTTTTTGGTAGCCTATACTCAGTGGCGTACTGAGCATGGTTCCGCGGGTTCCGCGGAACCGGGCCCGCTCTAAAGCGCTTTTTGCTTCTTTTGTTTCTAATTTGATGGGGACATTTTGAACTACATAAGTACACACTACGAAATGTAACTGCTTAATAAATTTTAATTTTTGTGTAGGTACCTACTTATTAATAAAAATGAAGAATCACTATTTATCAAAAAATTTAACAAAATTTATTAAGAGACACAGGGAACGCTTTTGTAAGGTTCCTTGCTCGTTTTACCTGCTTGCCGAAGTCCTTGTTTAAAGACTAACCGCCGGTGCTTGCCTACACGTGCTAACTCAAACACTTGTATTTTTTATATTAGCACGATCCATGAATAAGTTGTAGGTAAACTAAAAAGTTGCAAAAATTCGGAAACTGAGATATTCAATGCAAGTTTTATACGGTGGGTCAAAAAAATAATCCCAATGCAATAGGCTAGATGCTCGATACTCGTGTTATACAATGTGAGTTTTTATTGGGCGGGTGGGCCCGTATCTCAACTGGAACCATGGCCCGCTGATCTATCGGTACGCCACTGCCTATACTCTCCCATTCCCATTCTTATCACATGTCCGGCCCATTGCAATCTTTGTCTCCTAATGAAGTCTGACAAACGTGTTTCCTTATAAAGTTGATAAAGTTCGTTGTTGCATCGAATTCTGGTCCTAGTATTCTCCTCAGTACTTTCCTTTCGAATGTGTCGCGTTTGTTTTTGGATGTTTCTTTCAGGATCGCATACCTATACTTCACTGCCATAGCATGCTATTGGTCGAATTAAGGTTTTATATTATATTATCTTTGTATTTCGGTGGACACTTTTAGACAGAAATATACGGTAGAGGGTAATAAAAGCTCGGGTCTGCCTGCGTTATTCTCTTCCGTATTTCTCCATCTTCTGATCCGTCGGCATATATTTCTACTCCCAGGTATGTAAACTTTCCAACCGTTTCAATGTCATATTCATTTGTAATGCGGGACAATATTTCTTCTCATCTGTATCCTAATTTTTGGTTTTTCTGTGTTAACATCCAGACCTAGCCATTTCGTTTGCATTTTTAACTCTGCGTATGTTTCCTGTGCTCCTGATGATGTTCTACTTCTACTCATAATATTAATATCATCTGCATAAGCTGCCATTTGAACCGTTTTGTTGGTCAGAAGGTTTCCTCTTCCAGTTTGCATTTGCCTAATCGCGTACTCCAGTGCCAGGTTAAACAATGTTGGGGCCAGCCCATCTCCCTGCTACATTCCCTGCGAGATTTTGAAATTGCCGAACCGGCTCCAAGAAGTCATAAGGGCCAGAGGCCGGAACACCCATTATTAATACTCATAATTTTTTTAATTAGGCTATGATCTTCCAAATTAAGCTTGTTTAAATTTTTTTCTTCGAATATTTTTAAACACTGGATTTTTGCTAAGCATTCCTTTATAATCGACTTTTTTTCTTCTTTTTCTTTTATATGAGCAGTTATGTCTGTTTTTCTTCAACGGTGCCTTTCATTCTGTCCCTAAATTGTCATTCCATCTTTTCCTTGGGTCCTATACTTCTTCGGCCTAACGGTAACTTGTCCCTGGCTATTCGTACTATTCTTGATTCAGATATCCTGCTTATGTGTTGATTCCAATCTTCTTTTGTGTACTTTAACCAGGCATTTATATTGTCTACCCCACATATGCCTCTGATTTCCTAACTTTTTACAATGTCCTGTAGTTCTTTTCCAGCAATCGTTCTTAAGATCTTCATTTCGTTGGTCTCCAGATGTTTTTGTGTTTTGCTTGTATCTGGTATTGTTTCGGCTGTATAAGTCATAACTGGTCTAATAACTGACTTATACAGGGTGTCCCGAAAAGATTGGTCATAAATTATACCACAGATTCTGGGATCAAAAATAGGTTGATTAAACCTCACTTACCTATATACAATAGTGCACACAAAAAAAGTTACAGCCCTTTGAAGTTACAAAATGAAAATCGATTTTTTTTAATATATCGAAAACTCCTAGAGGTTTTTTATTGAAAATGGACATGAAGAATCTTTATTGTAGCAACATCTTAAAAAAAAATTATAGTGAAATTTGTGTACCCCATAAAAATTTTATGGGGGTTTCGTTCCCTTAAACCCCCCCAAACTTTTATGTACGTTCGAATTAAATTATTATTGTGGCACCATTAGTTAAACACAATATTTTTAAAACTTTTTTGCCTCTTAATACTTTTTTGATAAGCCAGTGTTTATCGAGATATTTTGAATATTTGTCGAATCCACCACCTATTTGTATATGGTTAAGTATGATTATAGACACCTGTTAATAATCTGAAAATCTATTTATAACTTAAATTTTTTGGTATATTTTGAAAAAGAAGCCACATCTCGATAAAAGTTGACTTACCAAAAAAAGACTAAGAGACAAAAAAGTTTTAAAAACACTGTGTTTAACTAATGGTACCACAATAATAGTTTAATTGGAACGTACACAAACATTTGGGGGGTTTAAAGGAACAAAACCCCCATAAATTTTTTATGTAAATATAGTAAAAAAGTAGCCGCGTCTCGATAAAAACGGGCTTATCGAAAAAATACTAAGAGGCAAAAAAGTTTTAAAAACGTTGTGTTCAACTAATGGTATCACAATAATGAATTAATTGGAACGTACACAAAAGTTTGGGGGGGTTCAAGGGAACAAAATCCCCATAAATTTTTTATGGGGTGGACAAATTTCACTATACTTTCGTTTTAAGGTGGGCCTGTCATAAGAATTATACATACCCGTTTTCAATGAAAAATCTTTGACAGTTTTCGATATATTGAAAAAAATCGATTTTCATTTTGTAACTTCAAAGGGCTGTAACTTTTTTTATGAGCACATTTGTACTAAGGTAAGTTAGGTTCAATCGAACTATTTTTGACCCCAGAATGTGTGGTATAATTTATGACCATTCTTTTCGGGACACCCTGTATATTCGGGCCTTTTTTCCACTCTTAGGTGTTTGTTTTTCCAAATTGTGTCGTTTAGGCATCCGGCCGTTCTACTGACTTTAATTATTTGGTCTTTTACCTCTTCTTCGATATTGTTGTCGGCTGATAGATTAATTCCCATGTATTTGAAAGTCATTACTTGTTGTATTTGATTGTCTAACTCCAATCTGCATCTTATTGGTTATTTGGATATTACTAAGCTTTTTGTTTGTTGGGCTGATATTTTCGTATTCATTTCTTTTGCGTTAATGTTGAATCCGTGCAGTAATCTTTGTAGGTCGTCTTCGCACTCTGCTACTAACACGGTGTCATCAGCGTAACAGAGTATTTTTATTTCTCTATCGACCATTTTGTACCCACTTTTTTTCTTCACTTGTTTTATTATTGCATCCAACATTATGTTAAACAGTAGAGGGCTCCTTGTCTGATTCCTCTATTTGCTTCTATGGGTTCTGTTATTATGCCATTGACTTTCATTTCTTTTTTTTTTTTTTTCAATAATATTATTGTTTTCTCTTCCTCAAAGATAGTTTTCACCGTATCTTTCATAAAATGTGGTCCAAGCTTGACAATTTCTGCAAATTGAAAGAAATACAAGGTGGGCGCTTAATTTTGCCGGTGAGTGTAGTTCATATAAGTTTGGTCTGATCCAATATTTTTTTTCAGACGGCTTAAACTTATCTACAAGACTAAAATCCCTAATGGTCCATAAGGAATCTTATGACTGAAGACTAAAATCATCAAGTCCAGTTTTAACAAAACTTTTTTATATGTAGAAAAATTCTTATACATATATTTTAATACCCTTGTTAACCAAATATAAAACTAAAAAATATATTAGAAAATTATAGAAAGAGGTTAGTGAAAACGCAATATGTAATTTTTTATTTTTGTCAGTTTTGTACTGTTATACTGATTTTGGCAGACTGCAGAAAGTATGTATATTTAAAATACAGCACAAAGATATAGTAAAGAAGAGTTTTTAATAAGTTGTGGTAATTGGAAATAGATTTTTAATTAAAACATTATGTACTTAGAAGAGTCATCTCAAAAAGACCAACTTCATATGTAAATCGACAAATAAAAAAGAGTTTATTCAAAATTATCTAATCTAATCCTACTTAACTCCGCCCTCTTAATATTATATAATTTTAGATCATATCACGACGAAGTGGAAATTCCCACAGAGGATGAAGAAGTTCAAAAAGAAATTAAAATCCTCCGAAACCGAGAAGCAGCAGGAAAAGATGAAATAGCATTGTAATTATTAAAATACGCAGGAAGAGAATTACATAAAGAAATAAACCAGCTAATACAACAAATATAGGTACAAAACTGAATACCAGAAGATTGGAACAGAGGTATAATAGTAACTTTAAATAAAAAAGGAGATCGGAGGAGTGCGAGAATTACAGAGCAATATCTTTATTGAACACCGCATATACATAGAATTCTAGCAAACATAATAAACATGAGAATTAAATTATGCGCTGAACGAATATTAGACCAGTAAGGATCTGTGAAAAAACGTCTATTTTTGGATGTGAAAGGTGGCATTCGGATTTTTGCAGATAAAGTTAGGTGACACCTTCAGTAATAATAATTGACCTATGCTTCTTCTTAAATATGCCCGGAACATTAATAAAAAAATTAAAATATTTAAAAATTTCGAAAAACGTCGATTTTTTTCTGATTTCTTTGCTTATAACTTTAAAACGATTCGTTTTGGAACAAAGTCGTAGAGAAATAAAATAAAGATAATTGAATTTTGTATGATATACGACTGGTCAAAAATGTCTTAAGGTCTTAAATACAATAAGTCTGTTGTTATTCAATGATTTTAACCACTTTGGTGGCACTTAGAACCATAGTAATTCACTTACGAAATTCTTTAAAATATACTTAAACGTGCACCAAATTTCATTAAAATCGAAATAATAGATTTTGCATAATAAATTTGCAATCTAAATGTTTTTAAAAAAGTTCAAATTTTTTAAAATCTTTCTGAACAAAAAGTAGACCGTTTAGAAGTTGTCTAATTTTGTACATATAAAAAGGTGCTCTACCTATCTAATATACTTTACAGAATTACAATCGGATTATTTAAGGGGCCTCAGCAATGTTTTAAACTTATAAACAATTTTTGGCTCATAAAAAATAGCTTTGTTTAATAATAAAAAAATTAATTTTTAGCAATGCAAATAATTAAAACCGGTATAATTTGACTTAAACTTTCAAATGCTGTCAGCAGAATTGCTATTTTATTTTTTAATCAAAAGTTATTCGCGTTCAAAAATTGCAATTTTTCGAATTTTTGAAAGTTCCACTGCGTTTATCTCGAACACTATGCATCCTACGAAAAAACTTGTAAGAACATTTTTTGCTTAGAATAACCCAAGAAATACAAAAAAAATGTTTTATTTTGCGAAAAATCGATGTTATGTAATTCCTCAAGTTCTTTGTTTATAACAATCTTATCGACATCCGGATCAACTGTTACCCAAAAAAATCGTGTTCTACGGGTCAAAAAATACATAAAAATCTTGGGTAAGTCCATCTAACTAAAGGAGCCAGTAGCAACCCCACCTGGCCACAGGACTAATTTGTTTATAAGCCAAAAAATTGTTTATAACTTTAAAACATTGCTGAGGCTGCTTAAACAATCCGATTTCAATTCTGTAAAGTGCATTAGATAGGTGGAGTGCTTCTTTATATGAAAAAAAATTGACAAATCTTTATATTTTCTAGTTTTTGTTGTACAAGATTTTAAAAAATATTAATTTTTTTAAAAAAGTTTATATTGCAAAATTATTATTCAAAATCTAGTAAGTCAATTTTAATGAAATTTGGTGTACGGTTTTAGCACATTACAAAAATTTTCTAAGTGAATTACGAAGGTTCCAAGTGTAACCTAAGTGATGGAAAATCATTGAATAAGGACAGGCTTGTTTTGTCCCCTTATTTTATATGTATTGCTATTTTGCAGCAAGGGTGATAAATTAAGACATTTTTAACCAATCGCATCTGATAGAAAATGTAATTATCTTTGTTTTATTCCTACACGACTTTGTTCCAAAATGAATCGTTTTAAAGTTGTAAGCAAAAAAATTAGAAAAAAAAACGAAATTTTTTGAAATTTTTAAATATTTTATTTTTTTTATTAATGTTCCGGGCATATTTGAGAAGGAGCATAAATCAATTATTATTAACGAAGTGATCACCTAACTTTATCCGCAAAAATCTGAATGCCACCTCTCACATCCACCTAAAAACAGATCCTTACTGGTCTATATTAGGAGAATACCAAAACGGATTCAGACCGGACAGATCGACAATTAATTCTATACATACAGCTGAGCAAATAATTCAAAAATCGAGAGAATACAACAGAGATACACCTAATATTCATAGATTTCAGAAGCGATTTTGACACAATTAGGTAATCGGACGATAATGATGGAGGAGCTAGAGAATTTTGGAATCACAGAAAAATTAAGACATATGCTGGCTGAGTCAGCCTAAAGAACACCACAGCAAAGACCAGTTTCAACGGAACAACTTCTAAGGAGATCAATGTAAACAATGGCGTGAAACAAGGTGATTCTATCTCACCGACATTATTTAACCTGATGTTGGAAGTAATAATAAGGAGGACAAACTTTGCAAACAAAAAAACAAAAACATTATTACAGATCAACTTCAACTAGTAGCATATGCAGATGATCTAGTTCTCATAGCGAAGACGAAGATGGCACTTATAAAAGCAGTTGAAAAATTACATAAGGAAGCGAAGAAAATAGGGCTAGAAATAAACCAACACAAAACAGAATACATGACGATAGGGAAGGACGACACAATAACTCAGAAATATCTAATAACACAGAACCATAAATTTGAAACTATCCACCTTTGGCTACTTGGGAGTAACAATAGGGAAAACCCGAAAAGGGGGAACAGAGGAAAGAACTCCGAAAGGCAAAAAAACATATAGAATGAAAAGAAAGCTGCTGAGAAGCAAGACTTTCAGTAAGAGAACAAAGATGAACATTAATAAGATCTATATAAGACTTGTTGTTACATATGGGATGGAAACAACAACGGTTAACAAGAAACCTATTCACTTATTTTAACCTATTAACAATAGGTTAAACTTATCAACTTGTCAACTTATCACACATGACTGACGAGGGCTTAAATATTGAATTCTTGGGACAATATAAGACTTTCTGTCTGACTAAAGAATAGTGGTCTACTGTTGGTTTTTCAACCTAGTTTTCAGTAGGTTGTTTCGGTTGTAGGTTGTTACGGTGCCGTGCATTTCTGCGTAGACGTCCATCCTACATTGTCTTGTCAGGTGAGATGTTCGAATGGTCAGGATTAAATTAGTCTAATTTTAGCAGAATTGCTAAACATATGTTGTTTAAATATTGTTGGTATTATATTAATAATGAAATTTATATAAACTAATTTTACTCTTATCTCTTTGATCAAACTATAATTTTTGATTAAAAAATATAAAACGACTCACAACATTTGCCTGTTAATCTTGTCAATTTATACGTACTAATCTGCAAATCTGTCGGGTAAAACGCTTTAGAATTTATAATCAAGGTAGACTGTATAATTATTTTCATCATTTTTTTTACAATGTAAAAAATAAGTGTAAAATTAACACCAATATACTGCAATGTCTTTATTACCTTGTCGTTTTATTATTTGTCACCCTAAATTTAATTATTATTATTTGTCACCTTGGTCTATGGTGTTGAAGCCTGGACAATGACAGAAGCAGCAAAAAAAATCCAAGCATCCGAATTCTGGTGTTACCGTAAATTGCTCAGAATATCCTACATGAGCCATACGACAAATGCGGATGTCTTGCGGAGGATGAATAAGGAAATAGAGCTTATGCTTATAATACAAGAACGGAAAACGCAATACGAGTATTTTGGTCACATCGTAAAAGGTCGTTTAGACACAGCGATAAATCAAACAACTTATCGCTATCAATCGAGTTGTTGCAATTTACCATTGTGTGTAAACGGTGCATCGCAGCGACTTATCAGAGTTGGAGTTGGATTGAAGTTGGTATCGGATTGCATCAACTTCTGTCTCTGTAGAGTAGGGAGTATGAGTCAAGTCCCACAGCACTTAGGCCACAATTGACCCATTGTACATCCTCCCAGGGGGTTGTCGTCCTTAGTTCATCATCCATCGTGCCATTTCCAGGAAGGTGGACAAATCACCTGGTGATATCTCCCCTATATCGGCAGGTGTAGGCCAAGGCTCGCCGAACGCATACTCTCGTATTGACGATAACTTCGGACATTCACATAGGACATACTCGACAGTTTCGTCATCTCGTTCACACCTCCTGCATAGAGATGTGCCTACTAGCCCCAGTGTGTGGAGGTGCTTTCTTAGTTGACCATGGCCAGTTAAAAAACCAACTGTCAAGCGTAGGTTTTTCTGGTCATTCTCAAGTACTTTTATGATGCTGACTTTCCAAGGTTCCTTAGTGTTACCTTGGCAAGTCTACATCCTGGTCCTTCTTCCCATCTTTTCACGGTTTGCGTGTGGGAGTGACATTTGACAATTTCCGTGATTGTTGCAGTTGACCAGCCAAAAAGATCACCAGGTCCTAAGAGTCTTAGGTCTGCTGCCTTCCTAGCTAGCTGGTCAGAAATGCGGTTGCCTTTATTTCTGTTGTGTCCTTTAACCCACCTCAGGATGATGTTGTTACCATCCGAAGCTTGGGCTAGTGAATTATGACACTCCATTACTAGCCCTGATATGACACGTGGTCTGTTCAGGGTTAGTAGCGCTTGTCTGCTATCTGTGCAGATTATTATAGTTTTGCCGGCTATACCTTTCCCGATTATCTCTTTTGCGGCTATGGAGATACCAGCCAGTTCAGTCTGAACTACGCTGGCATTTTTGCCCATACCCCATTTTATACTAAGGTTCAGTGATCTAGAGTATATTCCGCATCCTGAGACTTCTTCCGTTTTGGAGCCATCTATGTAGATGCAATATGCATTTGTCACGTTTGACTCCCTATGTTGTCTTGTTTCGATTTTGTAGGGATTGTCGAAGACAAACGTAGGTTTAATTGAATCGCATCCATAGCTCGCATGTAGCTGGGGCAGTGCCTCCAGCTCATCCCGCCAAAAACGACATCTCAATTGTCCCATTCCTACATCAAGGTTTGCATCCGCTGAGCGTAATCTCATCATCGTCATCAGCGCCACCTCTCTGACATATATGTCTAAAGGGGTAATGCCAATGAGCAACTCCATTGCAGCAGTTGGTGTTGTTTTTATGGCACCTGTTATATTTAGACAAGCCATCTGTTGAATATGGTTTAGTTTGTTGATCGCTGTTGCCTGTAGCACTTTTGGTACTCAAGCAATGCCTCCGTAAGTTAGCATTGGCCTAATGACAGTAGTGTAGATCCAGGCGACCACCCTTGGTGAAAGGCCCCAAGTGCGTCCGACCGTTCGCCGACACTGTTCATAGGCAATATATGCTCTTTTAGCTCTAATATCTAAGTGAGCGTTCCATGTCAACTTTCTTTCAAGGGTAATACCAAGGTATTTCACATCTTCAGAGAAGTTCAGCCTGCAGTTTAGAATCCTAGGAGGTATTAAGCCCGTGATCCTTCTTTTTCTGGTGAAGAGGATCAGCTCTGTCTTTTTTGGATTTATAAACAGTAAGTGTTCCTTACACCATGTTTCTATTATTCTGAGAGCAACTTGTAATCTCTCGCATAGTGTGTTCTCAAACTTACCGCTTTGCAAGACGGTTATATCGTCTGCATAGGCTATTGTGTAGAAACCGTTCTTGCTGAGTTGGTCGACCAGGGTATCCAACACTATGTTCCAGAGGAGTGGGGATAGCACACCTCCCTGTGGACATCCCCTCGTAACCATCCCTCTAACCAAAACGTCTTCTACATTTATGCTCATTGCTCTATTTGACAGCATACTGAATATCCATTTGCTCACGGCCAGGGGGACATTGCTGACATTGAGCTGTTGGGTGATGGGTGGGAAAGTTGTTTTATCAAACTTCCTCAATGTCTATTAATATACCGAGGGTGGATTATTTATTATCTAGCGATCTTTCAATTCTTCCCACTACTTGAAGAAGTGCAGAATCGGTAGATCTTCCCGAAGTATATGCATGTTGATTTGGATGAAGTGGATTATGAACCAGAACTTCATCTCTTATGTACCTCTCGCATAGCCTTTCCATCGTTTTCAAGAGAAAAGATGTTAGGCTAATGGGTCGGAAAGCCTTCGGTAGGGTGTAATCCATCCTACCTGGTTTTGGTATGAAGACCACACGTACCTCTTTCCACTCTCCAGGAATATATCTTAGAGCCAAGGAGGCTCTGAACATTCCCACAAAGTGCGGCAGAAGGATATCCAGTCCCCACCGTAGTAGGGCTGGATATATGCCGTCAGGCCCTGGTGACTTGAAAGGGGCGAAGCACGATATGGCCCATCTTATCTTTTCCTCACTAATTAATGTTCTGGTAAGATGCCAGTCATTTGGTGTGGGTATGATTATTTCTTCCGTCCAGTTCGGTGCTTTTGAAACACTAGAACCGGGGAAGTGTGTTTTCATCAGGACCTCAGCACTTTCGCAAAGGTTGGAAGTTTTGCTTCCATCTTCCTTTGTTAGTATGCTGATATGCCGATGTGGATCTTTTGAGAGCGCTTCTTGTAGCCTGGAAGCTTGCGGAAAATCTTCGATTTCCTCACAGTAGGCTCTCCAAGCAGCTCTTTGTTTTTGTCTGCAGACTTTCTTAAACTCTCTGAGGTTTGATTGATAAATAACCCAATCCTCTTTAAGTTTGGTGCGTTTTGCTTTATTAAAAGAAGTTCTTGCTGTCTTTCTAAGGTGTTCCAGTTCGGTGCACCACCAAGAGTTGGTTTTACGACTTTCCTGGACCATCCTTATCGGACAGGATTTTTTATAAGCGTAGCTTATTTTATTTTGGATAGATACCGTGTACCTTTCCAATTCTGTATTAGATCCTGGAGTTAAAGCATTCTCATTCCGCAGAGCATTTTCTAAGAGGCGGTTGTAGAGTTCTACATCCGTCCTCTTAGGGTCACGAGATTTGATAAGGCTTTTTCCAAACTAATAATATAGGTCAACCAGCGGTGATCAGACATAGAAATGTCCTCTGAGACCTGTCAGTTCTGAATTTTATTAGATATTTCTGCTGTTTATATATCTATAACTGTTTGGCTACGAACATTAGTAAATGTAGGTTCCGTGCCGCTATTTAAGATATGAGAATTCGAATCGCAGCCAATGGTCTACCAGATCTTCCATCTCCTTTGTTGGTGGTAGGGTGACTGCATCTGAAGGTAGGTAGACCGATGCTAGTATCAACTCTCTGTTTTTGCCTTTTCCCCATGGGCATTTTACTTTAACAACACTTACGTCTGAGGTGCAAAACTGCAGCAGGGGGGGGCTTTGATTTTCCTGGGAACGTATGTTGCTGTTCTTGGTTGTTGGTTGCTTGGTAAGTTGAAGATTTTACCATTTAGACTGCCAAAACCAGTTATTTTGGTATTAATTATCTAGGGTTCTTGGATTAATGCTTTTGGATCCTCCTTTACATCTAGGTGGCGGCAGAGTGTCGCGGTTGCATTGAATAATGGCACCCATGGCGAAGGTGTCGTATTGGTTCTTTTTAGGCGTCCATGTCCTCCTCACTTGAGGAGACGGCAGCCTTAGTCATTTCGGTGCTTCCTTTGCAGGGTTCGTCGACCACCATCTGATGGTCGTCGTCCTTCTATGGAACCATGGGTGTCTCAGTCTCAGTAACCGTATCCGGTATCTGGTTCCGAGGAGGTACCGAGGAGTTCCGAGGCGCTTCACACCGGGGGCTGTCGGTTCCTGTCCTATTTTGGAGGTGGAACTGTTGACAGCTTCCGATGCGGGCACCCTCACCTTTGTTTTTGGAGGGGCTAGAGAGGGATGGGTGGCTCCCGTAGGTGCCTTCCCCGCCCTCTCTGGCCTTCCTGGAAAATCCTGGAAATTGTTTTCAGTCTGGTGGGATGTAGAGTAACATTATGTTGTTTATATGCCATTAGATTGAAAACTTAGTCTTTTGCTAGAAGTTGCCGCTAGGGCATCTATGCCATTTTGTTCGTTGCAATCCGTGAGTGCTCACCGGTGTTTGTTTTGGTTGGATCAGAGAGAGCACCATATGTGCCTCCTGATGTGAGACTAATAAGTTTCGAAACCGGTAGAGGTGCTTGCTGCACTCTCTGATTGGACTAGAATATGATGCGGCTGAAATTGCGGAAATTGAAAATGGTTATTCATTTTTGATTTACATGTTCATTCTGATTGGAGTACGAAGGGAACCATTCTCGTTGGAACTTTACCGCGCTGAGCAGGTGGGACGTAAATTATAAATTGTAAAATTCCCTCATCTTCCTTAGTCTCAGCATCCGTTATGGCTTGCAAATTGTAGAAGCCTCGGAGGTGTAACCAGAGAAGGTTCCCATTGTTTTTAGTCTGGTGGGATGTAGAGTAACATTATGTTGTTTTATATGCCATTAGATTGAAAACTTAGTCTTTTTTGTATCCTTTTCTATGTGTTGTGGTTCTATTAGTTCCTTTACCTCCGTTCTTTGACCTCTTATAAAGCGCCATATTTCCTTTTGGAGACCATAAAAAATCATGTTCCATTTCTTTCGAAAAACGTTCCCAGAAACGTTCCAAGAAGAACATTATGGCTGAAAAATCTAAGCTAATGGTATGAAAAATCGACTACATCGTTATTCAGAGCTGCTGTCAATAAAGTCATGATAGCAAATGTGAAGAGCTAAGTAAAGCGATGGGTTGGTAACTGTCTTGACTTCTATGTTTTCCTGGTTTAAGGATAGCCGTGATTTTGGTATGTTTGAAAATGTTTGGTAGGTATTTTATTTTTACAGTTT
Source organism: Diabrotica virgifera virgifera (assembly GCF_917563875.1). Lineage (NCBI taxonomy): Eukaryota > Metazoa > Arthropoda > Insecta > Coleoptera > Chrysomelidae > Diabrotica > Diabrotica virgifera. Next base: position 33,232,437 of record NC_065446.1, read on the forward strand.
TTTTTTCGTCAATCTTTGTATTAGTAACGTTTTACTAATAACCTCTTTTGAAGATTAAATAAATATTACAACAAATACAAAATAATACTCATTGTGCTACAGAAGTTTTAGATTTAAATAAGTTTATGAAATCTAAGACTGTAATTATTGGTTCTTTGTATTTTCTGTTTTGTATTTGAATTTGCAAAGATATTATTAACTCAATTGGCATTATAAAATATTAGCAATGTTTCTCTAAAAGTTTCTTATTTACTAACCCATTGTCAAACGTTTAAAAGGTAAGGTACTTATTAAGCAATTTTGTAAATTATTGGAAGTAGATAATATTCATTTTATTTTATAGAGCTCCCTTATCAGTCTGATATTTTTTATTAGACATGGAGGGTTTTTACTCAGATATTCAGTGGTGCATAAAATTATGTAATTTTTTAGGGGTAAATCCTTTTAAACAAAAACAAATCAGTCAGTTTCTGGTCTTTTTGTTTTGGCTTACATCTATTACAGGTAGTATATTCTTTACCATTTTAATGCTTTGTTCGAATGAAGATATGTTAAATGTTAAGAATCTTACTGATGTTACAACTAACTTATTAATGTTTCCACATGTAAGTATAATTTACTAGTATGTATCTTATATGTTATGTACTTAAACCGATATTAACATGAACAGTGGGAAGCAAAAGTATGGAATAAATTCATTTATGTTTAATGTTTTCGAGACTTTAAAGACAAATACAAGTACCAATGCCGAAACAAGTTTTTCCCGATTTTTTAGCATAGGTATGTATTATGTGGTATGGTATGGTATGGTTCTACATTGTGGCAGGGACCACTTGTGAGCCCTTCAGACACTTAGACCTCCTACGACGGGTGAAACAAAAAAAAAGAAGAAAAACTTTTGTTGGAGGGAAAGTAAAGAATGATATACTCCAACAGAAGTAAGGAGAATGAAACAAAACGCCAATGAAACAAAAAAAAAGAAAAACTTCTGTTGGAGGGAAAGTAAAGAATGATATACTCCAACAGAAGTAAGGAAAAGAGAACTAAATAACTAAATAGGACAAAATGAAGGGAGATAGTGTAGTTGATGAAAGAAAAATTAAAATGGATTGAAGTAGAAGTATGAAAAGACAGAGGCAAACTACTTAAATAGAGTTGGCTAGCTATGGATGCAAGAGAACAACTTGACACTCAAGGATGGATACGGCTGGTTTGTTTGCCTGTCGAAGAACAGCAGCTCAAAGTAGATAATGATGACTAGTAAAGGTATATACTAATATAAGAATAAGGTACTGAAAATATATAAAGATGAATAATTGCTAAAGAAGAACCAATTAAATAAACTTACAAATCATGGGCGCCAAGAAAATGACCTTCGATCACTCTCCCAGGTATCTTACACTGCTGTCAAATACCCAACATATTAAATATATAGGTAAATGTAAATATAAAGGGAATAAGAATAAATGATATACAAAATAAATAAACATTTATTAAAATTAACTACCAGATTTTTAACAATCTCTGAGTTAGACAAAGCATATACGGTGACTCTAACATGAAAAAAGTTATACAAAAGTTATATCTAAGATAACAACAATAATGTTACCTGTTACAAAATTATATAAGTACCTCTTACTTACATATAGGGTACAACTCGCATGAGACTTTACCAAATGGTTATAGTACGCTTGCTACGTATAACTAAATTAAACCGAAAAATATTAAAAAGTGATATAAATAAATAGGCACAAGCCTGACTAAGGTAAAATACTAAATGAATTAAGCAAGTTAAATATACAATGAATGAAATAGAAATGAAGTTGAGATAAATACCGAAACGACGAGTTAACCGAACAAATGAAGTAAAGCGAATAAATAATAAAATATCTGGGAAACAAGCTACTAATACAAACTAAATTTACCCGAATTACATCAACCAATCAAAGCAATAATAAAGTATAAAAACCTAATTTTCTAGGGTTATTCCTGTGCACAAGAAGTTACCATATCATCATATGTCATATCAAAAAAACCAAAGGTAAACTAAATCTGAAAAAATTAATTAATAAACATAGTGCATCAAATAAATGTCTGAAATATAAAGAACCATAGTTACTCTTATCACCACACTAATTGTTCCCAAACAAACCCAAACGACTCCTAACAGGTTACTATTGCATCCTCGAAAATGAGCATCAGGATGATGCGCCCCATGCCCTCCGTAGACCCCGGTGGCAGGACGAAAAGGAGCTGGAATGCCCCCAAAAACTTGTTCCCCAAAATGACTACCCAATAGTGACTGGTTGGAAATTGTCCTACCTCTCCGATGGTATTGGGAGGTCTAAGTTTTCACGGGAGTGGCATGAGACTCGATGATGTTATATAGGAAACCCCATTGGATGGAAATACTCCTAATAGTTTTGGTGATCCATAGTTTGGAATTCACATTTTATGAAACTAGGTATTAACCTGGACTTAACCTAAATTTTGTCCCATGCCACTTCGAACAATTCCCAACTAAAAGTGAAAGCTCCGGTTCCTTTCGCCTGTCACAAGGACGACCTCAGAACACGAAGTCATATTTCTCGCTACCAACTCACGAAACGATGTTGAGGTATGGCGTCATACAAGTCAACCAGTGATACCATACATAATTAGATGCGGCATCGTCGCAAGAAATTTTAAATATAAAAGATAATAATTATAAATGGTTAATTACGCGAAAATTAGAGAAAGTTAATTAAGAGATCAAGAGAATATAATTATAAAAATAATTAAAGAGCTAAAAATGATATTATAACGGGTGGACCGTTACACGGGCCCATTGTATCATCCCTATCTTACGGACCAAGTCCATCACAACCTGGTCTTCGGCGATTCTGGAGCGCAGGCTGCACCGGGGTCTATAGATGTCACTGCGAACGTCTAATCCCTTAGCAACATTATGGCCTCACCGAAAGCCACAAGTTTCTTCAAAGACAACTCCCTCATCTGGCTTGGCTGCATAGATGCAGATTCCAGGATCTTCCACCTCTGATAGGCCAATGCCGGGCACTTCTCATTGCATAGACGGCACCGTGAGGCATCCGCCAATACAACCAGATGAAAGTACCGTCGGAGTGGCCGGTGAGCATACTGACCACCAGGGATCATCTTGTACAATCTAGTAGAAGAAGTTGGGCTGTGACAGTTTTGGATGGCCACACTATGTAGAGCCTAGCATGTCTCAAACCTCCACAACTGGTCCAGAAGTCCTAGAATCGGCGCAGAAGCTCCCTGTGAATATTCTACCAGTACTGAAGGGCACCACAATCACAGGTTCGGGTCCCACAGATAAAGGGGATGAGCTCCGTCCTGCCAGGGCTTCAGCCTGTTTGTTGCCTTCCACACCTGTATGTCCTGGTACCCATGCTAACCTAATTTTATTGGTCAGAGCAATAAGGAACACTAGATGTGGAATCATCTAGTGCTCTCTTGCACTTAAGAACCAGCTTAGAGCTGAACTTGGGTGCTTCCAAAGCCCTTAGCGTTGACTGTCTGTCAGAGCAGATAGAGATGGTCCGGCCTGTCTGTAATCTCTTGAGCAATCTCAAATATCTTGGCCTGAAAGACTGCTGCATGAGAACCAAGCTGCATGAGAGCCAAGAGCCTGGCTAGACTCGAATCCGGCTTCACCACCATACACTCCAGCACCTGCCCGCTCGTTCTTCTGGACCGATCTGTGAACCAGGTGAGCCCATTCCGACAGATTAGTGTGGGTTCTCGTCTTACCCATTCATCCCGGCAAGAAAAAAGAAGAAGGATGAGAACTCAAATTGAGAGGATATGCTGTCCTGTACCATGGAAAGCACAGGACAACACTCGAAAGCTTGGACAACATCCATTCATTCCCAACCAGTATCCAGAGCAGTTGAGACGATAGGTTGCCATCATGGCGTGCTCTACAATGAGATGTAGAGGAGATAAATCCAGCAGAACCTCAGCTGCTGTAGAAGTGGTCCTCATGGCTCTTGAGACGCCAACGCATGCCAACCGCTGTAGGTGAGCCAACTAGACCTTGACTGAAGACAGTCTAGCTCGGGGCCACCACACGATGGCCGCATACGTCAGTAAGGCTTTATCAGGGATTGGTATATCCAATGTAGGATTTTCGGCTGCAGACCCCATTTGGCTCCGAACGCTCTTCTGCACGCCCAGTAAGCTGCAGTGGCCTTCTTCAACTTGGTGTCCAAATGTTCCTTCCATGTCAGTTTCGATTCCAGGATCACTACTAGGTACTTCACTGATTTGGAAATCGACAATGCTGTGCCATAGAACCTAAGCTCTCTAGTAGATCCGATGATACTTCTCCGAGTAAACGGAACCACAGCAGTCTTCTCAGAATTAATTCCACTATTTTTTTATTTTTAAATTATAAGTACTATTTTTTTAAATGACAACATGGATTGTGTGCTAGCTTATTTGAAAAGTTATTCAATTAACAAAAAAATTAAGTCAATAAAATTTAAAAAACTAAGTGGTATGAGATCTGGAGAGCTTGAGGTCACTCTATTATTCCTCATCTATCAATGCATTTTCAAGAAAAACAAATATTTTCTTGTAATAAAATATCACGAAATATTTCGTGATAAAAAATATCACGAAAAGGAAGGTCGAAGTTCGAAGATTGTCCCTGATTGTCCAAGATTGGCCTTGCTGACATCATATGTTTAGGTACATTTGGCAAATTACCATCATTTTCATTTAGAAAAAAAACTGAAGGTCTTAAAAAAATAAATAAAGATCGAAAATATCTTAACATTGGCTTTAGTAATATAATTAATCTCAAGTATATGTCAATTTTTAGGGTATAGTAAAGCTAGTGGTTCTCTTTTTCAATAAATCATCTATAAAAGTACTCATGGAAAGAACCAAAGACACGTTTTGGGCGCCTGAAGATACGAATGATATCAAAAAGAGCCAGAGACTGGGGACGTTTTTAAAAAAATTCTTCTTTAACTGCGTTATCTTTTGTATAACATCAACAATAATAAAACCTTTTGTAAACGGAGACGGAGCGAAAGCCTATGCAAAATATAAACCTGATAATTTCCCCCGGTACGTAACTTTATAATTATTGTAATTTAATTTGTATTTTGAGAACAGTTTCGGAGGCGAAAATTCAAATGTCAAAATAAATATATTTTTGACTAAAATTATGGCTTATTCCCAGCAACAGTCTGTGTCGTCTCCAAATCGGAGGTTGGATATATCATCATTACTATCTTTACTCTATTTACCGCTACTATGAGGAGTTCTATGGAAATGCATTGAAATCATTCCCTTAAATTTTTCAACCATGACACTCTTCTTCTTCTATACTCCTTCTTCCTCTTATCTTTCCCTGTATTATCCTTTTTAGCAGTTCATATCTCTGTCCCCTGATTACGTGTCCCAGATATGGTCACTATCTTATTTTTATTGTGTTTATTATTTTGAATTTTTTGCCCCTTTCTCGCTATATTTCCATGTTTAGTCCAGAAAGCCACTGCATATCCGCTAGGAAAAATATTCCGATTCGGATTTTTTGCACAATCTTACTCAAAAAGGACCCCTTTTAACAAATTTGCATGTTGCCAGGTCCAAAAGTGGGTAAAAATTATTTTAAACGTTTTTTTCTTGTTTTTTTCCTAAAATAATTTTTTTTGCATCGAACAAACTTTTTTTAGGTTTTTGGGATCATTTCAAACAGAAAACGTCTTTAGTGACTTTTCTCTAAAGTTGATAGTTTTTGACATATAAGCGATTAAAAATTTAAAAATTGAGAAATCTGCCATTTTTTTTTTATTAACTCCCAGTATATTTACAATCTGTCACATATATAATATTGAAGGACAATAAGTAAATGGTCGGATATTTACATTGGACATGTAGGAAATATTTCCAGTGAATTATTTCCTTTACATAATTAACCTATTTATTTAAAACCGTTATTTGTTTGTTATTCTGAGTACACTTAGTTAAACCTGCTTATCAGGTCCGTTGGTTTAAATTTTTTTAAGCGGCGCACCTCACCTACTGTGTTGAATAGATCACTCGCGAGGGGGTTCACATGCGTATTTGCTCTATCCCGATATTTTTCACTATGTCGTTTTATTTCACTTTTGATGGTGGGGATTTCCAAGTCTCTTTCTATTGCTGTATTTGGCACGTACCAAGGGGCATTGACTATTATTCTTAAAACCTTATTTTGGAACCTTTGAAGTATTTCTAAGTTTGAATTTGACGCTGTGCCCCATAGCTGGATTCCATATGTCCAGATTGGTTTTAGAATTGATTTATATACAAGTATTTTGTTTTGAATGGTCAGTTTTGATTTCCTGCCGATAATCCAGTATAGTTGCTGCAGTCTAAGTCCTAGTTGTTTTCGCTTGTTGAATATATGTGTTCGCCATGTGAGGCGTTTGTCTAGGTGCATGCCTAAGTATTTCACACTATCAGCTTGTGCTAATTGGCTGTTATTTAGTTTCACTGGTGGACACTGATCTCTTTTCATCGTGAAAGTAACGTGAATTGATTTGGATCCATTCGCTTTTATTTTCCACTTTTTTAGCCATACTCCTATTTTGTTCAAGTTTGTTTGTAGGTTTCTTGTAGCTCCTGCAGGATTGTGATGGGAGGCTAGTATTGCTGTATCATCAGCAAATGTTGATACTGTTGTTTGTTCTGTAGTGGGAATGTCTGCCGTGTACAATAAATATAATATTGGGCCCAAGGTACTACCCTGTGGTACTCCAGATTCTATGTGGTAGATGTTAGTATATTCAGACTGCTGTTTTACTAAGAAAAATCTGTTAGTTAGGTATGATTTTAATAATGGATAGAAGTTGTGAGGTAAACCTTTTTTTATTTTATACAATAGTCCAGGATGCCACACCTTATCAAAAGCTTGGCTAATATCTATGAATGCGGCTGAACAATACCTTTTCTTTTCTAAGTCATTGCTAATTTGTTTAACGACTCTGTGGACTTGTTCTATTGTGCCATGTTTTGCTCTAAAGCCGAACTGATGATCTGGTATGAGCTTTTTTTCCGTTAATATTGGCTGCATTCGCTTGAGTAGAAGTTTCTCAAATATTTTTGATAAGATTGGCAAGAGACTGATGGGTCTGTACGAGCATATTTCATTAGGGTTTTTACCTGGTTTGGGAAGCATTATTATTTCTGCTACTTTCCACTGATTTGGAAAGTAGCTCAGCCTTAGCATTGCGTTAAAAATTTGTAGTAATGCTGTGATTCCTTTTCTAGTGAGTTTTTGCACTATAATGCCGGTTATTAGGTCATAGCCCGGTGCTTTTTTTGGTTTAATTTGGTGTACAATTACATCTCTTATTTCCTTGTATTTAAAGTTGCTTATGGGCTGTTCCATTTGGAGAGGTGACTCCAGGTAGTTTTGTATGTCGTCCATGTCTTCTTGTGTACTCTCTACTTGCCATTTTTAACCCTCAGAAACTATGTAAAACACCGAAAATTTCAATGATACCAAGGTACGTAGATATTCTAAGAATATCGATTGATGAACTCCCGAAGAGCGTTTTGCAATACAATATCGAAAACCCCTTTTAGTCCGTTCTTTAACGGTAAAATATTGCAAAACCTCTAAATTTTAAACAACCGCTTGGATTGACATGAAATTTGACATACACATAGCTAACAAGTCAAAGAAAAAAAGTGATATTGTGCCGATATGTGCTTTTGCCCTGGGGGTAGTTTTCACCCCCTCTTGGGGGTGAAAAAATATTCGTCCAAAGAAAGTCAGGAAATGGATAATCTGGCTAATTTTAAGTAACTTTTGTTCTATAGAGTTTTTTACTAAGTCAATACTTTTCGAGTTATTTGGCAGTGAATATGTTCATTTTTTCAACAAAATAACCACGCTTTTAGACGGTTTTTCGCAAATAACTCAAATGGTAAGTATTTTGTCGAAAAACATTTTTAGCAAAAATATAGCCTGTAAAAAATTTAAAAAAATGGTGTATACATCACGTCTCTACACCTAGTAGAAGCAGAGTTATAGCTAATGAAAAATAGGTTCATATTCTTCAAATTCCAAATGGAATACTTTAACGTGAAATAACCAAAAATGAAGCACATTTCGGGGAAAACTCATTACAACTTATTTAAAGTGTTTAAAAAAGCTTCATTTTGGTTTTATAAAAAAAATTTCTAGCATCAAAATTAAACAAGTTACGCTCAAAATAAGGTTAGTCCCTTTTGGTTTTGGTAAAAAAATCGAGAAAATCACTCCCCAATTAATATCTTAAATGAACTTAATCGTTACGACTTCACAAGTTTCTTGACTCGTGTATATATTGTTTATATGATCTGTAAGTTTCATCGGTTCAAAGTTCTTACTATTGAAAGGGCTGTAGTTAAAAGGGGTTGAACGAGTCACTGATCACGAATGTATGCAAATTTAGAAACACCAAATCTTAATCAATTTTTGTCTAACAGAAAAACAAAAAATACATGATATCCAGAAAAGCAAATCTGACTTTTTTTGTTTTTCGAGATTTTTGGTATCTCTAACAATTTTTAAGTTATTTTGAAAAAAGCATATTTTTCAAAATTTAAATTTTTAAAAATTTTATTTTGAAACCAAATTTTTTCAAAAATAAGCACTTTGAATCGATGAAACTTACAGATCATATAAACACAACATAAGTAAAATAATTTGTGGAGCGGTAACGATTAATTTCATTTAAGTTGCTAATTAGGGGTTGGTCTTCCCGATTTTTTTTTTGCAAAAACAAAAGGGACCAACTTTATTTTGAGCGTAACTTGCTTAAATTTAATGCTAGAAAGTTTTTGTAAAAACAGAAATACAGCTTTTTTAAACACTTTAAAAAAGTTATAATGGGTTTTCCCCAAAAAGTGCTTAATTTTTTCGATATTTCACGTCGAAATATTCTATTTGAAATTTGGTGAATATGAATCTATATTTCATTGGCTATAACTCTAGTTCTACGAGATCCAGAGACATAACGCGTACACCATTTTTTTACTTTTTTATAGGCTGTATTTTTGTTAAGAACATTTTTTTCAACAAAATACTTACTTTTTGAGTTATTTGCGAAAAACCGTCTAAAAATGTGGTTATTTTGTTGAAAAATGAACATATTCACTCGCAAATAACTCGAAAAGTGTGGACTTGGCGAAAAAGCTCTATAGAACAAAAGTTACTTGAAATTAGTTAGTTTACCCATTTCCGGACTTATTTTGGACATATAATTTTTCACCCCCAAGAGGGGGTGAAAGTCACTCCCATGGCAAAAGCACACATCGGCACAGTATCACTTTTTTCTTTGACATGTAAGCTATACGCATGCCAAATTTCATGTCAATCCAAGCGGTTCTTTAAAATTTAGAGCAAAAACCGTGAAAGAATGGACTATTTGTTTTTTAATTGCTACTCAAGCGGTCGCTACACTATTTTTAACCGTTGCATGTATACAACATTGTATGTAATATGCGTAAATATAATATGTGCGGAAAAATATTCTGATCCAATTTTTTTCACCATCTTGCTTAAAAAGGTTCCCTATTAACAAATTTGCATGTTGCCAGGGTAAAAAAGTGTCAAAAAAAATTTAAACAATTTTTTAAGGTACTAGTACACTTTAGAAGACCAAAAATAAGCATTTTTTTTCACCATCTTGCTTAAAAATGTTCCCTATTAACAAATTTGCATGTTGCCAGGGTAAAAAAGTGTCAAAAAAAATTTAAACAATTTTTTAAACTTAAAATGTTCTCCGATTACATACTATACACATGCAACGGTTGAAAATAGTGTCGCTACCGCTTGATTAGGAATAATTAAAAAACAAAGGGGTTTTCGATATTGTATGGCAAAAAGCTCTTCGGGATTTCATCAATCGATATTCTCAGAATATCTACGTACCTTGGTATCATTGAAATTTTTGGTGTTTCACATAGTCTCATGATTTTGCAATTTTTAAAATTTCAATGGCTTATATCTCGAAAACTATCACATTTACAGAAAAGTCACTTAAGGTCTTTTCTATTTGGAATGATCCAAAAAACCCTAAAAAAATTTGTCCGATGTAAAAAAATTAGTTTTAGGAAAAAACAAAAAACAAACGTTTAAAAAATTTTTGACTTTTTGATCTTGGCAACATACAAATTTATTAAGAGAGGATATTTTCAAGTTTCAAGCCAGATGGTGAAAAAAAATTGAATCGAAATATTTTTCCGCACATATATTTACGCATGTTACATATATGTACATGCAACGGTTGTCAATCAAGCGCCCGCTTGATTGGCAATTAAAAAACAAAGGGGTTTTCGATATTGTATTGCAAAAAACTCTTCGGGATTTCATCAATCGATGTTCAAAGAATATCTTCTTAACTTGGCAACATCGAAATTTTCAGTTCTTCACATAGTTTCTGAGGTTTAAAAATGGCCGATTTCGCAATTTTTTTAATTTTATCGCAAAAACCTAAAAAAACTTTGTTCGATGCAAAAAAATTATTTAAAAAATACAAAAAAAAACGTTTAAAAAAAATTTGACCCACTTTTGGACCTCGCAACATGCAAATTTGTGAAAAGGGGTCCTTTTTGAATAAGATTGTGTAAAAAATCCGAATCGGAAAATTTTTCCTAGCGGATGCGCACTGGCTTTCTGGACTAGTTCCTTTTCTTGCGTGTCCATGCTATTCTAAGCTTGCTTCTGTAAAACTACATTTCAAATGACTGTAGCCTGTAGCTTAAATGTGTTGTTGCTTTAATGTCGTTTAAGTCCATATTGTAGTATCGAAAACACATAGTATCTCTCTCTCAGATTACTCTCATTTCTAATCTAAGGTTTTTAGTATTAAGTATAGTAAAATTAGTAAATTGTATGTAGAGAAGAAGATAAAGATAGAACATCCCAAATACCATAAAGTGACGTGGATTTCCCCAGACCAAAAAACATGGTCACAAATAGACCATATTCTGATTACAAGAAGGAAGCAAACATCGGTAACAGACGTGAGGTCCTACAGAGGTGCACATGCAGACACAGACCATTTTATGGTGACTGCAAAAGTAAGACAAAAAGTCAAAAGAACACTAAAGAACACGACAACAAAAAATAAATGGCACGTAGAAAAACTGAATACTCCAGACATAAGGATTAAATATGCTGATGACATGAACAAAAAACTGAAGGAACAATCTAAACCTACAAAGGATATAGAAACAGAATGGAGAAATATAAAAAAATGTATAAATGAAACAGCGGAAGTACACGTAGGGATAAAAAGAAACAAAAAAAGACAAGAATGGTATAATGAAGAATGCCATAAAATGTTAAAAAAGAAGGTAGAAATGAGACAAATGTGGATAAGAACAAATAGACAGGATTATAGGGAAGAATACAATATAATAAGGCATGCATGTAAGAAAAAAATAAGGAAAATTAGACGTGAGTGGTTGGATGATAAGATAAAAGAAATAGAAAAAGAGAGTAAGAACAGAAACACAAAAGAATTCTATAAGAAAATTAGTGAGCAGAACAAAACGTTTAAAGGAAAGATAAAAAGCATAAAAGATAAAAATGGAAAAGTATCAGAAAACGATGAAGAGTATAAAGAAATTTGGACTAACTATTTTAAAGAATTATTAACAGAACAACAAGATCAAGACCTAAATGAAAACAGAGGAGAAGAGACAATGATGTTAGGAAACCAGCTACAAATACCAACAAAAGAGGAAGTTGAGGAAATTATTAATAGCAGCCGTAATGGTAAAGCCTCAGGATCGGACTGTATCAATATGGAGCTTATAAAATATGGTGGTGAAGAATTAAAAGATAGATTATACAATTTAATAAAAGACATATGGGACGAAGAAAAAATGCCGGAAGAATGGTACAAAGGACAAATTATCACGATTCATAAAAAAGGAGATCAACAGATGTGTAAAAACTACAGAGGACTGACGCTATTAAACACAGCATATAAAATCATGTCCGCCTTAATACAACGAAGACTGACCGAAGCTACCACGAATATCATAGGACACTATCAATGCGGATTTGTTAAGGGAAAGTCTAAAACAGATGCCATACATACAGTTAAACAAATTATGGAAAAAGCTCATGGATATAAAATAGAAATTGAACTGCTTTTTATAGATTTTCGACAAGCATTTGACACAATAAATAGATCAAAACTAATGGTAGCTCTGAAAGAAATGGGAATACAACATAAATTAAGAAGATTAATACAAATGACAATGAGTAGAACTGTAGTTAGTATAAAAACTCAAGTAGGCGACACAGAAGAATTTGTCATCAATAAAGGGGTGAGACAAGGAGATTCATTATCAGCAACTCTGTTTAATCTTGCCCTAGAATACGTCGTCAGGAAGATCAACAAAGGCACCCTCCGAACGAGAGAAGGACAAATAATAGCATACGCTGATGATATTGTGCTAATAACAAAAAATAGAAAAACAATGGAACGAATGTTAAACGAAATGGTAACAGAAGGAAAAGTAATGGGATTAAAAATAAACCAAGAGAAAACCAAGATAATGAGATTTGACAAAAACTTTGAAAACAGAAAGGTTAGAGTAGGAGAATACACTTTTGAAGAAGTCGAAAAATTTAAATATTTAGGAATATTAATAACAAACAATGGAGAAAGAGAAACCGAAATCAAAGAAAGGATTATTACAGCAAATAAGAGCTTCCATGCAAATAAAAAATTACTTAAAAATAAGTTATTGAGTAAGAAATCAAAAATGAAAGTATACAAAACAATAATTCGACCGACGATGATGTATGCAGCCGAAACTCTTAGCATGACAAAAAAACAAGAGGAAAACCTTAGAATACAAGAAAGAAAAATACTAAGAGCAATATTAGGACCAATAAAAATAAATGACAATGAATTTAGACAAAGAACGAACCTTGAGTTACTGGAAGAAATTGAGGAGGATATAGTATGTAAAATAAAACAGCAAAGAGCAAAATGGCTAGGACACATATGGAGATCCGGACCAACTACGACGATATACTCAATATTGGAATGGACACCAGCTGGCAAAAGAAGACGTGGAAGACCAAGATCTACATGGTTACAAGAAGTAGTAAGTGATCTCAACAATGCGGGCATACGACATTGGAAAGGGAAAACCAGAGACAGGAAAGAGTGGAGAAAAATAACAGAGAAAATTAAATAACGAACATGAGGACTGATCTACCTCAAAACATAGATCTAGAGAGCGTAAGCGGCGTAACCCCTAAAGGGGTGTTTAGCCACTATATATATATAGTAAAATTAGTAAATTGTATGTAGAGAAGAAGATAAATTTGGTCTGTAACACCAAATAAACATTTCTATTTTTACATTTTTCTACGCACAAGATACAAATCTATTGATTTTTTCTTGTCATAATTTAGAGGTCATCATCGAGTTAATAAACTTTAAAATTGATATATATCTATTTACTGACTAAAATGTTATCACTAGTAATACCACTAGAGGTCAAATTATTTCCGGAAATTTTTTTGAGATCATGAATATTTTGAAAATTTCCCGAGTCGCAGACGAGGGAAATTTTCTAAAAATATTCATGATCAAAAAAAAATTTCCGGATATTAATTTGACTTCGCGTGGTATTCGGTAAGAAAATTCCACACCAAATTTGCATTTGAAAATCCAAAGCTGCATGAACAGATTAATAGCGCGCCATAGCAATGTCAGCAATTATTTAGGCTTTCAAATTCGTAATTTCTACTCATTGTACCTAGTTGCATGTGAATACCATTTCAAGATAGAAAATAGTCTATTCTTCAATTTTACATAAGTTTTGAGTAACTACAAGTGATATAAAATGAATTAAAACTAAATTATGTAAACAAATAAAAACCAGTCTGTCAAAAATGTTCTGTTATTGTAAACGTCAAAAAATTTCCACTATAATTCGCTGTTGGGTACCCCACGAGCAAAAAATTTCCGATAAAATACCTCCGTTGCCATGGTGATCTGTCAAAATAACGTATTTTGATTGGTTCAAAATTACAGGTGTGGAATTTTCAACATAATTTCTTTTCGCGAAATTAAAATTAAAGCACTGTATTTAAACTTTTAAGCTATTTCTTCCTTATTTTGGAAGACACTGCTTGTTCAGCAGCATTACTTTCTATATCTTGTTTGGACATAGTCATCTTGATCTTGTTAATGATGGCTGAAGTTCAATTTAGAATGCTGAATAGAAAGTTGAACAATTTATTCGATCTGAAAGATGGAAAACAGATGACCAAACAAGAAATAACGAAAAGAGTGAAGGAATGTGTGGATCATCAAAATTTTCTAATCGAGTAAGTATTAATATCTTATGTGATTTCATTGTTCCTACTGCATTCTGTTTAGGGTCTATATAGTGTTTAACACACCTCTCGATTTGGTCCACTTTATCCATCCTGCTATAACTCTACTGCTCCGCATCTCCATGTATTTCCCCATTACTCTGTAATACCGACCCTAGGCACCTACTTGAAACTTTATCTGTAGTGCCTACTCCGTCTATGAACATCAACTTCTTCTTCTTCCTCTTTATAAGCAATTCTGCTTGTTCATTGGCGGATTGATACCTCTGTGGAAGGTTGTCACTCCATCTTTTGCGCGGTCGGCCGATACTTCTTCTACCGATTGGTGATTTATCTCTTGCTATTTTGACCACACGTGTCTCCCCCATTTTGGTTATGTGGTTGTTCCATTCTTTTTTTCTATTTAGTATCCATTCGTTTATACACTGTACGTTACATTGTCTTCTAATACCTTCGCTCCTCTTTCGATCTCTCAGTGTATTTCCTGTAATTCTTCTCAGTACTCTCATCTCTGCCGTTTCCAGTAGTCTTTGCATTGTGGCTGTATCGGGTCTTGTTTCTGATGCATATGTCATTATTGCTCTTACACTGGCTTTATAAATTCTTGACTTCATCTCAGTGTTAATATGTCGGTTTCGCCATATAGTGTTATTAAGGCATCCTGAGAATCTATTTACTTTTTGTACTTGATTTCTCACTCCTTTGTCTAGGTCTCCGTAACTTGACAATGTAATTCCAAGGTATTTTACTTCCATTGCGTGTTCAATACTGATACCATCAATTTCTATTTTGCGTCTGATTGGTTCTTTACTAATTACTATTGTTTTGGTTTTCTGAGATGAAATTGTCATATTGAATTCTTTTGCTCTTATGTTAAATCTGTGGACTAATTTTTGCAGACTATCTTCATCTTGGGCTATCAATATTGCGTCGTCTGCGTAGCAGAGTATTATTACTTCTTTGTTTCCCATTCTATATCCTCTTCATTTGTTGACGTTTTTTATGATTTCATCCATGATTAAATTGAAAAGCATAGGACTCAATGAGTCTCCCTATCTTATTCCGCTGCCTATATCTATAGGTTCTCTAAGTTGTCCATCTATTCTGACTTCCATTTTGTTGTTTTGGTAGATGTTCTCAATAGTTTTTATGATATGTAGAGGGACTTCTCTATTATACAGAAGATGGATTACATCTTTGAGTCTTACTCTGTCAAATGCTTTCTTTAAGTCAATCAGACATAGAAATGCTGGTCTATTATACTCTAGTGATTTCTCAATAATTTGCTTTATGACGAATATTGCATCTGTACACGATCTTCCAGTACGAAAACCCTGTTGTTCATCTGCTAAACTTATCCTCTGATTCATTACGTATTGTAAGATTTTAGTTCTAAATTTTAGGGTAATATTTAACAGGTTGATACCTCTGTAGTTTTCTGGCTGCTTTCGCTCGTTCTCCATTCTTATGGTGTTTTATTGTGTTTTATGATTTTGTTAATTAATGTTGTTAATTGTTCTGTCATTGCCAGTGCCGGATCTATATTGTTTACGAGTGTAGGCCACTTTATTTGCGCCGCCCCATGTACCTTACTAAAATAATAATTTTCCATATGTAGTAAGAAACGAACTAAGGTTGATCAAAATAATGAATTAGTCATTAGGAAGGGCTTAAGGAAACAATAATTACAATTTTTTACGGGACTTTTTAATAGCAAAATCATTTATAATATCATCATAGTTTATAGTGTTCATTATCTCTGCTTCTATGTAGAGAAGAGCCAAAGAATTCATTTTTTCTTGAGACAATGAAGACCTTTGATAATTTTTTACTCGTTTTAAACAGGAAAAACTTCTTTCCCCAGAGCAATTCGTAGCCGGAGTCGAAAGTGCGATGCGGAGAACTATATCTAAGTTAGGGTAAACATTAGACAGCGAGTGATTCCTCAAAAACGTTGAGAGACTGAGCAATGAGTTTGATCTAGGCTTCACTGCACATTCTGCAACATTACTAGAGGAAATGTAACTGTGAAAATGCACACATTCTTGAACCAAATCTTCCTCTAAATCATTGGTATAATATTTCACCAGCGACTGGGCTTTTTCGGTAACTATTTGTGTTGAAAATTCAGTAATTTTTGTTAAAAATAAAAACTTTTCTTTAAAGTTTAAGTAAGCATTATGCCTTCTCTCTATTTCAGCCCTCAGTCTATCAAGGATGACCAAAAAGGTGTCCACTCTGAAAAAATCTCTGGAGCCGTAGGGTGTTTCAGGTTCTTCATTCGATGTTTCATCCGTCATTTTTTTTCTTTTAGGTTGCCTCTTTATTTCACCTTGATATTGCTTAAGAGCGCTCATCTCAATTGCTTTTTCTTCAAAATAGTCAAAGTTGTCTCGTTCTGCTATTGTAAACTCTACTAGAGATCCATAGAGATCAGATACCGTCAAAACATCTACAGATGAGCTCTGAATCTGAATACTCACTTTATTTAATCTCTCCAAAATAGCATTCCAAAATACGACCATGAAAGCAGTTTCAAGTTTTTCTAATTTAATGCGAATTCCTTTTGCCTCATTTCGCGGGACGGGTTTCTCTGTAGTGTCATTTTCAATAATTTTTAAAACTGTTACTACTTCATCCCAAGAATCTCTTAGACTTTTACAGGCATCTGCTCTAGCCGACCAACGAGTTAGATTCACTCTCTTGAGCCTCTTTCCTCTTCCTATCTCATTTATCAGTTTTTTCCAACGTTCGGTTGACTTCACGAAGAAAGTATATACCTCCTCCAGCAACATGAAAAAGCGGCAGGCTTCTGGACAAGACTCAGCGGCCGAGGTTCCCACCAAATTCAGTGAATGAGCTGCACAAGGAACAAACATGGCAAATGGTGCTTGTTCTTGAATTTTAGCTTGTAAACCATTGTAAATCCCTGACATGTTAGAGGCATTATCATAAGATTGACCACGGCAATCTTTGAGATTAATGTTTAACTGTTCTAGCTCTATAGTAATGGCATCAAACATTTCTTGAGCTTTGTGTCCTACAGAAGGTAAGAATTTGATAAATCTTTCACATGGTTCTCCGTTATCTAAAACATATCGAATGACAAGCGTTAGCTGATCTATATGTGCTGCATCCGGTGTTGAGTCCACAATCAAAGAAAAGTACTTTGCTTTTTTATCTCATTACTAATGTATATTAATACTTTTTCAGCCATTAAAGAAATAAATTCGTCACAAACAGTTTTCGATAGGTAACTAGTTGTTCCTGATCCTTGGTTTGCATATCTTTCAATGTGTTTAGCTAGTAATGGGTCAAATTCTGCTATTAATTCCAGAAGCATAATGTAATTTCCACTATGCTGGTCACCATACTTTTCATTACTTCCTCTAAAAGCGAGACCTCTAGAAGCTAATCCTTTTATAACAGCAACAACCCTCTTTAAAATGTTCTTCCAGTAAGAAATTTCTTCGTTAAGTTGGATAGTTAAGGAAGATTGGATATTGCCGTGAATCACACTTCTAGCTCTTAAAGCGAGAATGCATGATTTATGACTTGGAGAGTTTTCGTGTTGAGCTACTCGAACTTCTGCATTCTTCCAATCATTGAAGCCTTGCTCGTCAAACTGTGTCTTGTTCTCAAAAGATCCAAAGGCCATACAGGGTCCACAAAATACCGAGCTTTTGCTTTCCGAATAGACGAGCCAATTCCTTTCTTTAACTTCATTATTCTTCATTTTTCTGTAAAATATATTTTTTGGTAAATAACGGCGATGATCGGAATACATTCTTCCACTTTTTGTGAAATCACAGGACTTGTTTTGTTCAAAACCATTTCTGGCAATAATATCTCTCGTTAAATCGTTTATTTCCCATAAGGCTGGATCTGTGTTTAGTTTTGTTATTGAATGAATTTCAGTTGATGTCGTAACTATAGCCACTTCTTCGTTATCTGACTTTGAATAACACTTACTTGTTGAACGTATTTCGGTGTCAGAATCAGGAGGATGAACAAGTTTTACTGGACACGACTGATTTGACTGTTTTTGATGGTACAGGCTCTTCACCTCAACCGGAACAGAACCTTGTTCATGTTGATTTTCCTTATTATTACTAATCCCCGAGTTCTCTTGTGCATTACGTAAACCCTCGTTGCTGTTTTCACTCTTAAAAAAAGCTTCTATTTTCCTGGTCTTCTGAAGTGCGTGTTCTTGTTTATCTTTTTTTATTTTGGCATTTTTTCTGTACTCAGCACCGCTAAGTCTTTTCCTTCCATCACTCATTTTCCGTCAGATTGAGGACGCTATCAATCTGTAAAAAGAAAAAAGACGTGAATAACTGCGCCAGTGTGTGCGCCAACTAGAAAACGTCATGACATGTCTCAAATTTTAATATATTCTACCACAATATTGTCTTTCTATCTTCTATATTTTCGTTAGAGAACGAGTAGGGGAAAGGGACATAATTCAATGTTTAAAGTGTAAACTTTGGGCACATGCTGAATGTACCGAATTAAAAGAATCTAAATTTAAGATGAGGTTTTGTTGTCACTGTACCATTTAGTTGCATTTTTGTTATTAAACTATTTTTCTTTCATAATATTACATTTAGTTTTTATGTAGAGCAGCGGTTCTCAATCTGTGGTACATGTACCACTGGTGGTACATTTCATTATTTGAGGTGGTACACAAAACGCAAAACAGCCAAAATCAACACCACTATTCTAATTAATTAGATCACCTAGCTAGATAGGTATTTCAGTTAGGTGGTACAAAAAATAATAAAAAGTATTTGGTGGTACATGACTGAAAAAGATTGAGAACCGCTGATGTAGAGGGTAGAGGTACCTCGTGATCTTACCCACATTAGTTTGTCAACTTAACTCCATGTGTGGGTATGATAACGAACTGAACACGTTTTATATTTATTTTTCCAAATTTTTAAAAAATATATGTATTTAATAAAAAAATACATAAATCAGTTACAAAACGTATAAACTTAATAAGTTTGCAAAAAAATATTTTTATTTTTCTTAAAGAACGTCAAAATTTAATTTTAAGTCTTATATTCGTCAACTTACCCTCCTTTCCCCTACTTAGTAAGAAGGTAGGCAGGTATCTTTCATTTTAATGAGGCAAAATTTTCATTTAATGAGTGTAAATGATAAAAATATATTAGAGTATTGCTACCATTGTGTAGAACTTACCTATTTCAACAGAAACTTTCACCAACAAAGTATAAATGATTAAATAAATATAAATAAATAAATAATTTCGTTCGTTGCAATTCGGGACTGCACGCTGGGGTTTGTTTTGGTTGGATCAGGGAGAGCAGCATATGTGCCTCCTGATGAGAGACTAATAAGTTTCGAAACCGGTAGAGGTGCTTGCAGCACTCTCTGATTGGACTGGAATATGTTTCGGCTGTATTTTCGTTTTGCAACGAAATTGAAAATGGTTATTCATTTTTAAATAAATAATTATTGAGAATCACTGATTTTTTCTTCAGAAGTAAGTAGTCGTTATGTGTTTTGTATAGATAATAGCGAGGCGACTCGAGCATAGCGTATGCAATCGATGCTTGCAAAACACTGCCGCTTTGAACTGTGCGGGCGGTTTGTCGAATGTCGAGCGCGGGTAGGAAATGGAGGTGGTTCGGCTCATGTTCGGCTGCATTGAGTCACTGCTCCCGCCGCGTCGTCGCCCCGCTGCTGTTATCCATCAGTCAGATACAGTCACACAATAATAGTATAGTAGATATCGCACCTTGAAAACCATAGGGCAGTAACTGCAAAAATCATAATATTGAGTTATGAGCATTTTAAGTTTTTGTAAAGTTAATTTTATTTACTGTAATTCCAAAAATTAAGCTGCAAACCTGGTATTTGGCACAATTGTCTTTAATTTTACATATTTTTATATGAATTAAAAAGTACGTAAAATTTCCCCCAGGAAATAGGTATTTTAGCACATACGGCCATATGGTTTTAAAAAATATATCAATTTTCGCACATGATACAGTAAAAATTCATATAAAATAACAGTTTTTTATTGATTGTACTTATTTATTACAAATTTTTAGTGTTAACACTTAATCAAAGTCTTGCATATTATAATCTGTCGCTTATATATTGTCTGTCGGTTATAATTCGCTTTTCTTTTGGGATAAACCCATCTGCAGTACGACGTTGTATATCAATTTGTTATAGTCTTATCGCTTATTTCCAGTGTTGCAATCAAATCTCTATGAAGCACTCTATGTTTTGTTGCATTCAAAGGATGTTTCCTTAGTAGATCTTGCTTTCATTTTACGAGCGTGGGTCACATTTTGCACATATTGCCATATAGATCTGGGGTTTTGTACCAATTTTAGAACCGTAGAGCATCAACTACTGCAGATAATGCCTGATGGTATACAAAGAAGAATCGATTTTTGACAAAAGCCATAGAGATGTATCTTTCTGGTGCCGAATTTAAAATTTTTTTCAAACGCTGCTATATAGCATTAAAAAATAGATTTTTTTTCCTATTAGACTGCATTCAAAAGTCATTTCATGAAAAAATTGCAGATATTGCCATATGGTTTTCAAGGTGCGATATTATTAGTATATTATTATGTAGATAAAAACGGTAAAAATACCTAGGATTGATAATTTTCGATATGTGAGTTTCTATGAGAATTTAACGTATTAGTATAAAAAACCATGAGACAACCTGTGAACTTGTTTGACCTTTATTCTCTATAATTAAGTGAGCTTCCTGTAAAATCTGCCGCCCCTAAGACGCTGCCGCCCATAGGCCGCTGCCTATATGGCCTATTGACAAATCCAGGACTGGTCATTGCTGCTCCACAATATTTCAGTAATTCGTTTGGTATTCCATCCTTACCTGCAGCTTTTCTGTTCTTCAGCTTTTCGAGTGTTTTTCGTACTTCCTGTGCACTTATATTAACATCTTCATTTGTGGTAATTGAACATGAACATGAGCATTCCAAATATTCTGTTACTTTACTACTAGGTTTTAACCCCTTTTTCTCAAGAGCTTGTTTCCATTGTTCCAGTTTATGTTCTAATCAGTTTCAATATTTCCTACTAACACTCTGTCAGCGTTGGAGACCAAGAGAAGATAAACGCAGTAGAGGAAGACCGCTTAAACCATGGACAGATGATAGCAGACGGATTGGCAACAATCAGCACAAACCCGTGAAGTGTGGAAGTCATTGGGGGAGACCTATATCCAGCAGTGGATGTAAATTGGTTGGATGATGATGATGACTCATACATTCAATAATATCAGAGTATATTACCCTGTAGTTCCGCTGTTATTTGATCCAACACTAATAAGAATAAATAAGGACTAATCACTGAGCCCTAATGCAAATCTACTTTAACATAAAATTTATCGGACAGTAATAATCGGAGGCTATTAGTTCTTTAATTAATTTTTTCAATTTTTAGAGTTTAAAAAAAATTTTAGTTTTCTAGATCAATTTAGTGCCACGTTTTCAGGAGTAACTCTTTTCTTCTTAGGAGATATTATTTTAACCATGTGCATGCGTATGTACATAATATCAAGCGAGTAAGTACCTACTATACTATAATAGTTATTTTTGAAACAGTTCATGTAGTATGCTTTTTGCGATCGCACGCGATGTTTAGAGCACGAGCGGCGCGAGTGTTATACATCGTGTAAGTTCGCAAAAGGTACTTCACGCACAGTTTCATACAATATTTTATCTTTGATAAACAAATAAAAAAACTGTAACCCTTCGTCACTGGAATTCATTTCTATTCTACAATTTTTAGAAATTTGACATTTAAAAATTCTAACTTCTATCACACTACAAAATTGTCAAAGCTTTTGTTGTAATTTATTGCTCACATGTCATCATCATGACAACGCGAAAGTTAAGGATATTTGATTATATGAAAGTGTGCCAAAAAACAGTGCGAAAAAGTAAATCCCATTTAATAAATCCCATTTAAGTAAATCCCATTTAAGTAAATCCCATTTAAGTAAATCCCATTTAAGTAAATCCCATTGTTACTTCACGCACACTTAAAATCCTTCACGCACTGATATCTATAATGACAGTTTTCACAAACTAAAAACTTATATATAATATGAGATAGAGTAGATAAATAAATATTTTACTATTTAGCGCAGAGCAGCGCAGGCTTTCAAAAGCAAATTAAAAAAAAATACTACTTTTGCAATCTTTTGACTTTGACTTAATATCAAGTATGCTATTTGTGTATACAAAAGTTGGTTTGATTTTTTCTAGCAATACAGACATGAATTATCGCATCGAAGCCTTGTTTCATCTGATTGCTGGTCTCAATCAAATAGTTCTTTGCTATTCCATACCAGCTCAAGCGCTAATGGATCAGGTTAGTATAGATATACCATTTATCATAGAATGATAATAATTAATAAAAACAGGTTGATTAATTCTTTCTTATATTTTTTTTATACCTTCCAACTCCTTTAGTCGAAAATTCTATAGTCTCTTTAATATGTTTAAATTGTGCTTTAGTCGAAGCAATAAAGCACTGAACCTCCGAAAAAAAAATGACACGACGGATCTTAATAATTCTCTTTTTTTGCATTCGATTCGTGAATGCGCCAGGAACCTTTGTAATCCCGAGCCATAATATAATATTGAAAGACTGCATACAAAAAATGCATTCTTAAAGTGCATCTCAAACAGAAAATAAGGAAAAAATCAGAACTCATCAATAAATTATCGGCGGAAATGAGTTCAATTTTGTTACTCCGTGGGTTTTTGGGGTCGCTGAAAACAAATATGACGTCGTAAGTGATCTCCGGAGTACCTGGTGCCAAGGATACCAACTGTTTACCTACCTCGTCATTAAAATTCATTAAAAAATTAGTCTAAATCATTACTCGGGGGGTTTTTAAAGTCACTAACGACGAATTTGACCTCGGAAGTGCTCTACGGAGTACCTGGTGCCCAGGGTACCTACTGTTTACCTCGTCTAGTGAAGTTTTCGGCAAAAAATGTATTAAAAAACTAGTCAAAAATCATTACTCGGGGGGTTTTTGGGGTCGCTAACGACGAATATGACATCGGAAGTGATCTCCGGAGTACCTGGTGTCCAGGGTACCTACTGTTTATCTCGTAACTAATGATTTTTGACTAATTTTTTAATGAATTTGCCGAAAATTTCGAAAGACGAGGTAAAGAGTAGGTAACCTGGGCATCAGGTTACCTCCGGAGATCTCATGTGTATCATACCATATAAGTGATCTCATGAATACCTGGTACCCAGGGTACCTAGTGTTTACCTCTTCTTCGGGAGTTTTCAACAAATTCATTAAAAAAATAGTCAAAATTCATTACTCAAGGGCTTTTTGGGGTCGCTGACGACGAATATGACATCGGAAGTGACCTCCGGAGTACCTGATACCCAGGGTACCTACTGTTTATCTCGTGACCAATGATTTTTGACTAATTTTTTATTGAATTTGCCAAAAACTTCGGAAGACGAGGTAAATTGTAGGTACGTCGTCAGAGACCCCAAAAACCCCCTGAGTAATTAATTTTGACTAAATTTTTACCGAATTTTCCGAAAACTTAAGAAAACGAGGTAAACAGTAGGTACCCTGGGTAGGTACCAAGTATTCCGTAGATCACTTCCGATGTCATATTCGTCGTCAGCGACCCAAGAATCCCCGAGTAATGATTTTTGACTAATTTTTTAAAGAATTTGCCGAAAACTCCAGAAGACGAGGTACCCAGTGCACTATATATTCCGTAGGTCACTTCCGATGTCATATTCGTCGTTAGGGACCCTAAAAACCTCCCAAGTAATGATTTTTGACTAATTTTTTGATACATTTTTTGCCGAAAACTCCACTAGACGGGGTAAACAGTAGGTACCCTGGGCACCAGGTACTCCGTAGATCACTTCCGATATCATATTCGTCGTTAATGCCCCTAAGAACCCCCCGAGTAATAATTTTCGACTAATTTTTTAATGAATTTTAATGACAAGGTAAACAGTAGCTACCCTGAGCACCAGGTACTCCGGAGATCACTTACGACGTCATATTCGTTTTCAGCGGCCCCAAAAATCCCAGAGTAATAAAATTGAACTCATTTCTGCCGATAATTGACGAGTTCTGAATTTTTTTTATTGTCTGTTTTAGATGCACTTTAAGAATACATTTTTTGTATGCAGTTTTTCAATATTATATCATGGCTCGGGGTCACAAAGTTTCCTGTCGCATTCACGAATCGAATGCAAAAAGAATTATTAAGATCCGTCTTGTAGTTTTTTTTTCGGAGGTAATGCCGATTTCAGTGCTTTATTGCTTCGCCTACTTGTAGTGATTTTCTTTACAAGAATATACAAGATAAATAAGTGATCAAATGAAATGTGACTTGTAAGGAAGATAAGGATTCAGGAAAAGAAGATAAGGGTAGCTGAAATGAAAATATATTACGGTGGAGACGGTAAGACTAGAAAGGAACAGGATCAGAAACGAATTGATTAGAGGAAAAGTCGAGGTGACTAGTCTCGAAAAAAAATTAAGAACAGAGACTGCAATAGTTTAATTAGGGCAGACGTAGAAATTGAAGTTATGTGAGACGATGGACAGAGAAAACTTTGTTAGAATTTGATAAAAGAGAGGTAGGGGAAAACTGAAAAGAAGATGAAAGGACTGTGAGCAGACAACTATTGACAGAAAGGTTTAGGATTAAATTTTCGGGTATATACATTTTTATTGTAAGTAATGTATATTTATGTACATTATTTTATGTAAGTAATGTAAGATATGCTGATGACGCCGTAGTATTAGCGGGAACAGAAGACCAACTAAAAATATTGACGAACATATTATCAGAATAAACTCACAGGCTGGGCTTGGACATTAACCTTTCCAAAACTAAAATCATGGTATTTCACAAGAACCCCCATGAACAAATTACACCCAACATACAAGTAAAATGATATCACCCTTCAGAGTTCCCAAAGCTTTATATACCTGGGCAGAGAGCTAAATAGTCACCTAGACCACACAAAAGAAATTAGAAGACGCATTGCAATAGCAAGGTCTGGTTTTATGAGCATGCGTAACATGCACTGTAACCCCAAGCTATCAGTCACAATAAGATTGAGAACACTAAAGTGCTATGTGTGGTCTCTATTACTATATCGTTGTGAGACCTGGACATTAAAAGAGTAGGTATGACGTCAACAAACTGAATTCATTCGAAATGAGGATGTACCGCCGAATGCTAAGAATAAGTTGGACCAGCAGAGTACTAGAAATAATGAACACACGTCCTCATCTGGTCAACACAATCAAAATTAGAAAGACGTCATATCTAGGACACACAATGAGTCATAGGGAACTTGAGCAGCTCCAGGTAATATTAGAAGACAAAATTGAAGGTAAAAGGGGTATAGGAACAAAAAAAATCCTGGCTCCAAAACATCAGAGATTGGACTCAAACAACAGGAAATTACTTAATTCATCAAGCCCAGAATAGAGAGAAATTTGCCATATTGATCGCCAACCTCAGTCAGAGAAGGTACTTAGGAGGAGGAGGACATTTTAATTCTAATACAGTTGTTAAGTCGACTTTACATTACATGATTTATCATGTGATTTGTCATATGATTTGGTCATGGAGTGAAATTTACATGTTTACACTGTGTGATTTGTCATATGATTTTGCATTGTTATACGGCTCGTTTTGTCATAAGCATTGTCATGCGGCTCGTCATGGGAAAAATCATATGACAAATCACATGATAAATCATGTAGTGTAAAGTCGACTTTAGTTGTTAGTATAGCTGAAACTCAATTTTGTTTGTTTATTAGGCAGATGAAGTCAGTCATAGTGTCTACTTTAGTAAATGGTACGATTATCCACATTATGCTAAACACGTTTGGCAGATAATGGTCAGAGATGCAAGAAGGATTGAAATAACTGCAGGAGGTTTTGTCATGATAGATTTAAAAATGTTTATGGCGGTATGTACCTACTCATTTTTTAAGTATGTAAGCAACATTCTAGGCAACTTTAATGAGTTTATTCGACGCACTTAATGCGAAATTACACGGTTCACTTTTGCCTTTCAATTTAGATGAAGCAACCAAATTGAGACATGTAAACATATAAGTGAATCGTTCCATGTCATTGGATGTTGTCGATTAATGGCGTTGAAAGAATTGAACATGCTCAATATTTTCACTTTTATCGTTCAATCTTCAAAGCGGATTAACGAAAAATGAATGTGTAAACACAAGAATTAAACGTTTTATTGTGGAATCGTTCAATGGAACAATGGAATTATAAAAGAGAGGGTTGAAAATTAAGAGTGTCCGTAGTCGTTATACTTGTGAGTTAATAATGATAAAACCATAAAATCCTTTATAAAAGGTCATCAACTAGCCTATATTTGTCCACTGCTGAACCCCTATGGGCTGAAGCCCCCCGTAAAAATTTCCACCTATTTCTATCTTGAGCTTCTTGCATCCAATTTGTGGTGATGCGCTTGATATCATCCGTCCATCTAGTCGGTGGTCGTCCTCTGCTTCGATATGCCTCCTGCCTTGAGTCGCCATTCCATAATCTTTTTGGTCCATCTGTCATCCGTCAGTCTGGCAACATGTCCTGCCCAAGCCCATTTAGCCATGGCTATTCTTTCAACTGCCTCCGTGACTCCTGTTCTTCTTCTTATTTCTAGGTTCGGTACTTTATCTCTGATGGTAATACCTAACATTGATCTTTCCATAGCGCGTTGTGTAACTCTTATTTTATTTATTGTTCTTTTTGTCAGAGTTAGTGTTTCTGCACCATATGTAAGAACCGGCAAAACACACTGGTCAAAAACCTTTCTTTTTAAAGAAACTGGAATATTAGACTTGAAAATGTTATTTAATCTACCGAAGGCAGCCCATGTGAGACCTATCCTTCTTTGTATTTCAGTTGCCTGGTTATCTCGGCCTAAGCGAATCTCATGCCCTAGATATTTGTAAGCTATTACTTGGTCGATGCTATGACTCTCAATCTGAATTTTATCGCTGACTACAAGGTTGGTCATAAATTTTGTCTTTGAGGTGTTAATTTTAAGACCAATTGTTTTTGACACTTTATAGAGCGTGTGCAGCATTTTTGTAGCTTTATCAATTCTATCAGATATTAAAACGATGTCATCGGCAAATCTTAGGTGGTTCAGATCCTCCCCGTTTATATTGATTCCCGTATTATCCTCTCCTTCCATTTGCTTGAACATATATTCAAGAACAGCTGTAAACAATTTCGGGGAGATAGTATCACCCTGTCTAATTCCACGTTCTATTCTAAATTTCTTGGTATCTTCATGAAGTCGAACACAAGCTGTACCAGTTTCGTAGATACTTTTAATCAAGGCGATATATCGGCAGTCAATGCGGCAGTCAGCCAATGCTCGAAGCATTTTATGATGATCTATAGTATCGAACGCCTTTTCATAATCCACGAATATAAGAAAGATAGGCTTGTTATACTCTGTGCACTTTTCTATTAGCGTTTTTATAACTTGTAGATGATCGTTTGTTCCGTATCTGGAGCGGAACCCAGCCTGTTCACAAGGTTGGTAACTATCCAGTTTGTTCACAAGCCGTTTTGTTATTATCTTCATGAATAGTAAATAGTCAATAGAATTATAAAAGGTATATTTGTTAAAATCCCTATACAGGGCTACATCAAAGACTTAACTAGTTTTCGATCGGTTGACCGATTGAAAACTAGTTATGTCTTTGATGTAGCCCTGTATAGGGATTTTAACAAATATACGTTTTATAAAGGATTTTATGTTTTTGTAATGGTATACAGCCAACTACAGGAAATTTTTCCTCGTAGATTAATGATAAAACAATATACCCAAAGCGGCTCCTATGGCTTTTCTTCTTAATACCCATGATCGCACCCACCAACAACGGCGTTTCCTTAGCCTCTTTTTCGATAATCCTTTTATCAAATGATCACATATTAATCTTCTTCTTCTGGTAGTACTACAACCCGAGGTGGATCTTGGCTGACTGCACAACTCGCTTCCATCTCGAACGGTCGTCCATGATGGTTGGGTCAGTGGGTAGCCCCATTGTTCTTAGATCTGACCATATATTGTCTCTCCATCGTATACGTGGGCGTCCTAAGGGCCTTCTTCCTGTGAGGGCTTCCTGCACTGGCTTGAAGTCAACGAGCCTTTTTTTGTAGAAAAATATACCACAATTGCCAGGTATGATCATCCAAGTTCGGCTCATGGAGGCACCCTGATTCTCTCTAGAAATAATGATTTTTCTCTGGTAACAAAATATGACTTTTTGTTAAGTGAATCCGTCTTTGAGTTTTCCTTAGTTTATAATAAAAATCTTAATCTTTACATTATTTGCATTTATAGATCACCTGACTCTACCGTGGAACTATTTTTTCAGAACCTGCTAAATTTGTGAAATTTGACCTGCCTCATAAAAGCAGAAAAATTCTATGCGGTGACTTTAACATTAATTATGCTGTTGCCTGTGCTACCCGAGTGTCCCTGGTCAACATATTTGAATCGTATGGTCTCTTAATGCACGTTAATTCTCCTACAAGGATTAGAAAAACTACATCTACCATAATCGATTATATTTTCTCAGATTTCTCACCCCTTGATGTCTGCTCTACAGTTATTAATGCGGGACTATCTGATCATGAAGCAGTGTATACGAAGTTTAACCTCTTCAGCAAACCCTCTTCAAAAACCCGACGTTTAGGTAGGATTTTTTCCGCCCAGAATTTTCGTAATTTCCAAAATGTACGCTTAACTTCTGAGTGGCAGTTTCCTTCTATAGACGTGGACTATAATTTCAGTGTTTTTCTAGATAAGCTTCTCCGCATCTTCAATAAGGCATTTCCTTTAATTCCTATTAAGCCAAAACATCGGAAACCTTGGGTTACGAAAGGTATTAGCATATCAGCCAAGAATATGCGTTCACTTCTATACATCAAGAAATTTACTACCAATGTTTCAGTCACTGAATATATCACGAAGTACAGGACAACATATCTAAAACTTGTCAAATCAGCTAAAAAAGCCTATTATCAAAATCGTCTGGGAAGCTCTAAAAGTGTTGCAAAAGAAACCTGGTCTACAATAAACGATCTTCGAAATAAAACTCATACAGCTCAATCATTTTCCCTTCCAAATCCTGAAAGTCTAAACGATTACTTCGTTAATGTGAGTAAAAATATAACATCAACTATTTTGCCGCAACAAGATCCCATTTCCTATCTCCCTAATTCAAGAAAGGTCTTGAATTCATTCTTTTTAAAACCAGTCGATAACTCTGAACTGACCCAAGCAATCAATAGTATCAAAAGCAAATCATCCTGTAGTACTGATGGACTATCTATAACAATTTTCTCTAATCTCACAGAAAATGTGTTGGAAATCCTCGTCTCACTAATTAATGATTCCTTCGAAAAAGGTAAATTTCCAGAGTGCCTAAAGACAGCCATTATTATTCCTCGTCATAAGGGTGGTGAAAAATCTAATGCCTGCAAATATAGACCTATTGCCTTACTACTGGTACTCTCCAAAATTATTGAGAGACTCATTAAAACTCGACTTATGTCCTTTATCGTTGATAACAACATTTTATCTCAAAATCAGTTCGGCTTTTTAACTTATAAATGTACCACTGATGCCATGTTTTCTGTACTACATGAGGTTTATCAAGCACTAAACAAAAATCTTTATACTGCCACTGTTTTCTGTGACTATGCCAAAACTTTTGATTGTGTAAATCACGACATCTTGATTAAAAAACTAAATTTCTATGGAAGTAGATGTATTTCTTTGAATTAGTTCCAATCCTAATTGAATAATAGAAAACAACTACTTAGAGCAAATGATACTGACTCTAGTCTCAAAAACATTGCATGTGGAGTTCCGTAAGGTTCAGTATTGGGTCCTCTTCTGTTCCTTATCTTTATAAATGATATCACTAATTTAAAAATCGATGGGAAAATTTTTCTTTTTGCTGATGATACCAGTATCACTTGGAGCAACTCAACTATTGCATCTCTTCATGAAACTATAACTTCGGATCTACTAATGATAAAGACTTGGTCTGACTCTAATTTACTCTCTTTTAATATAGATAAAACAGCAGCATTATCCTATAAAGGAGCTCTTCAACCTTTGCCTCTTAATAACAGCCAGATCAGTACCGTTGATTCTGTAAAATTACTTGGTATTTTTTTAGACAGCAACCTCAAATGGTCCCTTCATATCGATTCGTTAAGTAAGAAACTCGCCTCAGCTTGCTATGCAATAAGATCTGTCTCAATAGAACTTAATTTAGCATCTTCCAAAATAATATATTTTTCGTTGTTCGAGTCTCATCTTCGATATGGTCTTCCTTTTTGGGGTTCTAGTACAGCTGCTCAATTTGATGTTATTTTTAAATTGCAAAAAAGAGCAATAAGATATCTGTTTGGCCTCAGAAGATCTACACATTGCAGAAGTTACTTCAGAAATCACGGAATTTTAACACTTCCATCTTTATATATTCTAGAAACGGTTTGTTTAATTCCTAAACACTTTCATGTCTTTCCAGCAAGGCCCAATCATATTAACTCCACCAGAAATTCAATCTTTGATATTTATTTACCGATCCCATCCACTGAGTTAGTAAAGAAATCTATATTATATTCCGCAAAAAAACTTTACAATCATCTCCCTTTACAACTTAAATCTGCAACATCTTTCCCAAAGTTCCGTAAAATGACAAAAGCCTATCTATCTAAAAGACCATATTATTCAATAGAAGAATTTTTTAATGAATAACTAAGAAAATTGGGTTTCATATGCAGTAGCTTAAACTGTCAATTCCTAATGTTGTATTTTATTTGTTGTATGTTCAATTTGCAATTTATATAAATATATAAATTTTGCAATTAATTGTTTTTGTCTTTGGTTTTATATAATATTTACTGTATATTGACGATTTGTCTAATTTAAGTAAATGGTAGTTATTAGCTATCTTATTTGTTGTTGATATTATTTTTCTTTTGACTGTATGTAAGCTTTGTCCATAAAATTGTAAAAATTTTCAGTGACAATAAAGCATATTTCTATTCTATTCCTCCCAGATCAGTTTGGTAAAGCGGTTATTAGGGAGTCTATGGACATGGCCTCTTAGATTTAATTATTTAGATTTAATTATCTTAGACGCTGAAATTTAATTTCTTGGACTATGTCACTCGCCTTATACATCTGCTTGACCTCAGCATTTGTTCTCATTCGGTATTGGTTGCTATTAGGGTCGTTATAAGGTCCAAAGATTCTTCTGAGGATTTTTCTCTCAAAACATCTAAGTTTTCTTTCAATTGATTTGGTCAGAATCCACGTCTCACACACATACATCTAATACCCATACACCCTAATCACTGTTTTATATATTCTGATCTTTGATGCTCGTGTTAGGCTCTTAGATTTAATAGTATTGTGGAGGCTATACATACATCTGTTTGCTGCCTGAATTCTCTATTTAATCTCTTCCGTTATATCGGTATCTGCAGTGATTGTTACTCCGAGGTATTTAAAACTCTCCACTCTTTCAAAGTTATATGGTCCCTTTTGTCTGTTGGTGTCATTTACCCTTAAACCAGTTTTCTTTGCTTCTACCTCCAATTTATTGAAAGTTTCCTTTACATTGGTGACTGTGTTTCCCACAATGTCAATGTCATCCGCGTATGCTAGTAGTAATTTTGGTTCATTTACTGTCAGTAATTCTGTTCTAATTTGTGCTGTTCTTACTACTTTCTCCAGGATTATATTAGAAAGGAGAGGTGACAGCGCATCTCCTTGTTTCAGGCCATTGCTTATTTCGAACGATTCTGAGACTTTGTTACTGGATCTACTACCGTTTACGCATATCTTAAAAAGCTGGATAAGTTTTTTTGGAACTGAAAGTTCTGCCATTGCATTCCACATCTGATCCCTTTTAATGCTATCGTACGCTCGTCGGAAATCTATGAAGAGATTATGGATAGTTCTATCGAATTCCCATCAATTTTCAAGCAACTGTCTTAGAGTAAATCACACATTAATGCAACTCCTAAACTCTTGACTTCATTCGACGACATCTTTCGAAAAATATGTGTTGAATAATTATAATTAACTTTCTAGATACTGTGTAAATAGCATTGTGAGTTCATAATGATAAAACGATCGACCAAAAGCGGCTCCTAAGGCTTGTCTTCTTAACACACATAATTATAATTCTTTTATTAAATGATCACATCACATACATATTAATGCTACTCCTAAACGCATGACGCTACTCCTAAACGCATTCGACGGCATCTTTCGAAGAATATGTGTTGAATAGTTAACTTTTCAGATACCGTCTAAATAACATTGCTTTCATTTCTGCTATATTCAACCAAAGTGATTCAATTCGAAATAAAATAAAAATGTATACCATTTTTGTTCAGTTGCAATGCGAAGGCAAAACTGTCTTATTTCTCACAGTACAGAGAGCGCAAACCAGCACTCTAAATCGACGATTTTCGACTCTAATTGGAGTCATCATCAGAGAGGCGTAGGCCTGCTGCTCTCTGCCCGAAGTGACAAAATCACGAAAGCTTATCCCCGCATTGCAACTTGTATTAAATAATGTGATGTTACTGCCTTCTGGTCCCAATTAATTAAAACTCAGGTTTTCCGATAACATTATATTTAATTCGAAGTCGATGATTCACTACATAAGTTGTTTACAATATTAACTTGACCTAACCTATACGTGAATACCTTCCAACTACATCAATAATCATAATAATCTTTCTCGACCGAGTTAATGTTTATATACACATTTAAATAATAACAAAACATGACAATTCAATGATGCTTGCGGTTATTGAATCCAAGAACAGATACTACATGGATTAATGACTTTGAATGAGTTTTAAACATATTTTGTACAGGGTGATATTATAATACCATAAACTGACGTTTATGGAGTAGGTGTCTAGCGACGTCTAACAACTGAAAGTCGAAGTTTTCAACCTAATAGAAATATTAAAAATATTGAAAAATATTAAAAATATTCCTAAGATATTTAATTGAAAACTTATTGGACTATTTTCCTGGTAACACCTCCATGGCTTTTAAAAATTGCAGGCCGATGGATGCTGAAGCGAAGAAGACAAGAGGGAATTGTAAAACTTGCAATTCACGACCCCGTCTGTTCAGCTGGTAAATTCCAACGGAAAATGGACCTATGTTACGCAAAGGAGTAAAAATATTCAATTCGGTTGAACCGTGTAATTTCGCCTTGAGCTTCGTTGTCTTTTGAGATGTAGTCATAGTAGGTATGTATTTTTTGTTTGTGTGTTCTGGAGAGTCCTGTTTACGGGACTTTGTCGCCTCTTCAGGACGTATTTTTCGTTGTAAATGGCGACACTGGTATTATTTTGAATTAATATACGAATCTATTAGAATTTAAACTATGATAAAAGCTTAAAAGCTTCATATTTGGTCGCGTTATCACTTTGGATTCACTATTCGACTGATTATCTAGGTCCTAGGTGAATATTATACCTATACCTACTTAACTAAAGTAGGTTATCAAAAAACAAGACGGAAAGTTCATGGTCCAAATGATTGCTACACCTACCTAATATAGTTTATGACGGATTTACATACATTAACAATTATCATATTATTGTTGAAATAGGCTTTTCTTACCTACATTTACATTTAATAGGACAATAATGTACCTACAGTAGAGTGTCTTTCTTTAGAAAAACAATACGATTTTCGTTTCATTTTTAGGCTGTAAAAACCATTATATCCTACTGCATGTTTTTAAGAACAGTAAGTTTGGTGGACTGAAAATGGATAAAATAATAAATAGTAGTAAAACTATAGTTACGTAATTTTAAACGAGCACCCGTCATAAAAATAAATAAAATGACTATTTTGTAACACATCAATGTATTCAATAAATTATTGCACAGCATAATGTATTTTTATTGTTACGTTCCTAACTTTAATTTATTTAACACTATAACTATAATATTTTGTAGTTCTCTACTATGCTTCTTTTCATGAGCATTTTTCAGTGCGTCACTAATGATAGAAAAAAAAAGTAAGTCCGTGATAATATCAGAGATATGTCAAGAATAGATCTGGCTATAGAGATATGCTAAACAATGCATCGGGGTGTAACGTCGATATAAATTCGGTGGTCTAGCTATCTTTGTCTGTCGTGCGAGTGTAAGCGTATCTACCAAGAGATGGGTGTAATGGAACGATAGTTACACAGAGGCGGCAGCCATCATATGCCAGAGAGAGAAAGCTAAGCTCCAGGTCCCATTACCCAGGGCAAGGTTCATAAATAGACAGGTTGCATGGTAACTTTCCACCAATCAGCGTCGAGAATCTAATGGCGGGAGTGACGTCACCCAGAATGCTGCATACAAATTCATTCAGTTCACTCATTGAAATGAACTCGGAAAGTAGGAATGTATTGAAAATGTGTATATTTAAAAAAAATACGTTTGGATTTTTAATGACTATTTATTTCATATATTCTTTAAAAAAATGTGGTAGATACCTGTAGAGTTACAAAAATCATAGAATATAATTGCAATTAAATATATGCAGTAGAATAGCATTACTACTTAATTAAAGCAGAAGGAGATTCTTTCTTGTGTATATATGGGACTAAATCATTCAAATATCCTAGGTATATTAATAATGGGTTGAATACAATTTACTTTTTTAAATGATTTTGAGTAGGTATATAATAATTTTGAATTGGGGATAATGCATGTAGTACATTATTATAAATTCCTCCTAACATGTAAACCATGGTGAAAAAGAGATTCAACTAAAGATTTATGTATCAAAATTAGTAGTTTTTCTCTTAAGTTTAACATAAGAGCATCTGATTACGTTAGGTACTGGATTATAATATCTAAAACTATTAAAACATTATGATTCCATTCAATAGGTACCTGTGAAGTTTTACATTAACAGTAAATTATACAAAAATACAATTTCAGTGCAATAAAGGGAATTTTCCCCATTTTATATATTCATTTAGTTTATAATTGTTTATTCAAACGATCTTCAGATGGCTGCAATATTGGTTATAATTTTATATGAAACAATTACATATAATAGATCTATTATCTATAGACTTAATTAGATATATTGTTCAATAAGTCTAAGCAGATTGCAACCTACACAGATGATGTAAACTTGATGTGAAGAACCGCAAGAGACATTACAGAACTGTAATGTCTCTATACAAGAATGTTCTTTACTATACAATACAGCAGAAAGAAAATCCAGTAGGTACTTAATACAACCACATTAAAATGTATCTTAACACTTGTAAAAGAGTTTTGGGTTTAAGTTATTATACTAAAAACACTTAATGATATCTATAGATACAATATATCTCAAGATATAAACACAAATTAAAACACTAACGATATTTAATAACAAAATATAGCCTCCAAACCACGTATCCTATTATGTTTACAAACAATTCGTAAAATTGATCGTCTGGGTGACGTCACGATGACAATATTTCATTTGTCAATGTCAAAGTTACCATACAACCTATGGTATAGGGACCTTGTACCCAGGGCATCCAAAGTAACGTTAAGTTCAACGCCTCCCCCTTCGGTATGTCCTTCGATGGGGAGGGGTGGTGGTATAGCTTGGGGTGGAGGGGATCAGATAGGTATCACATGTCCCCCGGGGCTGATACGGGCATGTGTGTGAGTATGAATATAGTCTCTGTGGTGGCTCTATTTCGTCTGAATCCATTTTGAAACAGTTTTGATTATTCCTAGAGGTATCTCTCCTGCGTACAATAAGTGGATAACGTCCTTTAAGTTTACCCTGTCAAATGATTAAGGTCCATGAAACAAGTTTGCCGGTTTTGTTATATTCTAATGATTTCTCTTGAACTTGCCTCCTTATAAATAGAGCGACGATGGAAGATCTTCTTCTTCTCGACCTAAAACCCTATTGTTCTTCTGCGAGATATAATTTCATTTGGTTTATTTGTTATCACATTGGTTTTTAATTTTAGTGTTGTGTTGACTCATAATAGTCACAGAACATTGAAGAGCAATACAAGAAATACCTTCCATGTTATTTGGATGTGAAAGCTGGGTAAACAACTACATCTTATAGTCTAGTGAAAAATGGACGGGACACGAAGTTTAAGTTGACAAAGTATGAAGAGGATAAGTAATTAAGCTTAAGCCTTTAAGTTAAGATTGTTAAATTCATTAAATGTGTATAGATAAAATACATATTTAATATAATAAATAACTTTTTAATATTACATAGTATCACTCAAACTAAGCAACAAATCTAATATATAAACATATTTATTTAATTCAAACTATTTTTTGGCTAAAGCACAAACCTAAAAATAAAATCATTCAATTAGTGCATAAATGACATTCTTGGCAGTATTGTATGCCAATCTTTTGCATTAGAATGGTAACTGTTAACTTTCATGTATTTTTGATGATCTATAACATCGTGTGACTATAGATTCTACCTTTAGGTTTGTACTTTTTAATAAATAAGGTTCCAATGTAACATCAAATTAGAAAAATTTACTCCAAGGAAAATCAGAAGGGCCGGTCCTATCTTGAATTTGCGGAGAATGTCTAGGTTTTGTAAATATATCTTTCTCCTGTTCTGTCATATTTGTGTAATTTTCAGTTACTTCTTCTTGACCGTGTTTATTCTTCTTTTTGATGACACAATATTCCTTATCCCCGATTTTATGACAAACAGTGCTTTCTTCATTACCATCGTTGTCCCTCATCGTGCGATGGGTTTCAATTGACTACAAAAAAATTACGGATATGGTTAGATTAAATTTATCAAAAATATTTCAAGTGGTTTTTTATTTAAAAAATAAATACATACAGGGTGGGCCAATAAAAACAGTCCACCTCGATATTTGGCAGTACTTATTTGTTAGATATTAAAGAAATGAGGAAACATGTCAAGTTATGTTCTAAGTGGGACATATTTTTACGATACATACATCATCCATGTGTGACACATCATTAGAAAGACATTTAGATAGCGTATTCAGACATAATCAGCCATGTGATAGATGACCGAAGTTATCTTTAACGTTTGAGTTAAAGTTAAGAGTACTCTCAGGTATAACGATGCCCATAACTATTTAGGTAAAATTCGGTGCGATATATTCTTCACAGTTACGAGATAGTTATTTCTTCCACGTTCTATTAGAAATATCATTTGAGGAACAAAGATTGACGTAACAAAGAGAACCTTATGTAGAAATAGTACAAGTTGGAGTGAGCGCGAGAGATTGTTCGGAACATGCTACAAGATGGGTAGATGACCGTAAAAGCAAATACATACCCATCGTCGACCACCGTCGATGACCGAACAGTGCCGAACAGCAACCAGCTGTTCGGGTTTGTTGCTGTTCGGGTTTGGTGGTGTTTCAAACGGTAGATAGAAACAGGGTTGTCAGATTGGTGTATTTTCCACAATTTTGAGGTAATTTGAAAGCTTCTTGGGAAATTTTTTGGGGCGGATAATTATGGCGGATTTTAAGGGGTCATGGTAAATTAAATTTGCGAATGTACAGTTACGGTCACTGAATAGTTTACACCTTAATTTTTATATTGTAATACTGTAAAATTGCACTGTCGTACGGATTTGATAAATGTAAAAGTCAAAAAATTTTAAACAGTCAGTGCTTGTCAGAAGTTTCGCGAGTGTTGAAAAATAAAATAAAACGATATCAAATTCCTCCAAAATAGTTAGAATGCATTTAAGTGATGCGCAAAAAGCAACAGAAATTGCCAAACATGAAGAAGGTTTGGTCTAGGGTTACCGATGAAAAAGTATTTCAGTCATATAGCAATGGCCGAGTAAGAGTTTATAAGATGGGAAGCAATTGAGCAGGCATGTGAAGAGTTTGGTGAGTATAATATGAGGGAATTGGTGTTATGTATCTATGAACAGAAGACTGCAAAGTTGTATTGCAATAATGGGGCTTCCACCAAAAATTAATTATTGTTTATTTATCATCGTTTGTCATTATTTAATGTAAAATAGATGTAAAATAAAATGGTTATTTTAAAACCAGACTTCCTTATTTTCGTTATTAAGACCATAATCTATTTTAGTCAAAAAAACTTCTTTCTATACTTTCCATTTTATTAAGTTTTGTAAAATAGATTTACGAGTATAATATTTAGGTTTTTTAATTCTGATCAACCTATTCTAGGTACACCACTGGCAACGTCACTTTGGCGTAAAAGGTGCGTTTAAACGTAAGCCTGTAAACTATTCAATGATCGTAACTGTACATGGAACTGTATATTATACTCCCATATAATCAAAGACGATAGGAAATATTAATTATTTGCAGGGCCCTCGTTGATAAGTAGTATAATTTTGGTTTACTGTTCTCTTCATTTGACTACTAATTTATTAAAATGTGGCAAAAATTTAAATTTGGGGTATTTGAGCTTCCATTTGAGGGAATTTCAGTTTCTAAGTTGGATATTTATAAAATATCATATGGCAACTCTGGATAGAAAGCTCAGTAGGTACTTAAAATAAAATTTCAACTTATATCTCTCGATTTAATTTTTGTATAATTTTTAAAATTGTCTTACCCTTCTATTATTAACTATTACATTGTTAGCTTCTAAATTAACTTGATTTCTGTCTAAAAACAAGTAAAAAGATGAACCTAACCTTACATAACTAGAGAGTTATCTCATAACTTAAGGTTTAACGTCGCGTTATAAAGTGACAGTTGATATATCAGATAACTCAAGAACTGTCAAGAAATAACGCAAGTAGTTAAGTTAAATATGATACATCACACCAATTCGAGGATTATAACTTAACTACAGGATAACTTTACGTTAAAGATAACTTCGGTCATCCATCACACGGCTGAATGATTGTCCACGATTTTTTTTTCGATATTCGCACCGTATTTGCAAAAAAGTCTTAACTCTTTTAAAGTACAACACTTCTTAAAAATGAAACTTACCCCATCTGGATTTACAATTGTTCTCATACTTTGACTCGTTCCATAAAAAAAGTTCTTCTTAGAAATCTGTGGTTCATGTGGAGTAATTTGGTGATTGAATTTTTCACCTAACACAGAAGCTATATCGCCAGATTTAATTCTAAAACATATATATACAGAGTGAGTTTTATATATGGAAACACTCAATTATCTCTAAAACGGCTTGCACGATATTTATAGATTTTGGTAGATAGAAGTTTTCTAATGCGGCCGATATTATAGTGCTAATTACATTGTTGTCAGATCTTCCGTTTTTCTGGAAATCTAATGAACTTTTTCAAATGGAATCCTCTGTATATTTTTTGCGTTTTGAAGTCCTTAAGACATACTGATTATTTATCATGTTATATTCCTTTCACCCAAATTTCATAATTTCGGAGTTATTGCTACATTTATTAAAAAAAAAATTAAACAAATTATAAAATCAATTTTTTCGGCCCGGTTAGACATTACTTTACGTTCTTTGGATCAGTGGGAACAAAAAAGGTCTTTTGTAATTTTTCTCTTAAATTAATCGTTCTCCAGTAATAAACAATTTAAAACTGAAAAAATCGCATAATGACGATTTTCAAGGTTCAAAAACACAATTAAAAAATATAACTTTTGAAATTACTAAGTACCTAAATTAAAGCTCAACTCTTCTTCTAATAGCTTGCCATAAGAGTTTTTGGCTCGTTTTATTCTAAAACATTGTTTTTTAATTGTTAATGAAGTGCATATGAGAGCACGGGCGATCGGGCACCATTAACAACTAAAAACAATGTTTTACAATGAAACAAGCTCAAATTACTTATCGGTAGCTGATAAAATAAGGCTTGAACTTGAACTTGGGTAGTTCGCAGTTTTAAAAATAGTATTTTTTTATATATGTTTTTGAACCTTGAAAATCGTCATTATTCGATTTTTTCAGTCTTAAATTGTTTATAACTCGGAAACGATTAATTTTGGAGAAAAATTACACAAGATCCTTTTGTTCCCAATGATCCAAACAACCTAAAATAATGTTTACCCAGGCCGAAAAGATTTGATTTTTAAAATTTGTTTAAATTTTTTTTTTTTAATAAATGTAGCAATAACTCCAAAACTATGGCATTTAGGTATAGAGAATATAACACGAAAAATAATCAGTATTTCTTATGGACTTCAAAACGTAAAAAATATACAGGGTATTCCACTTGAAACAAGAAAGTTCATTAGATTTACAGAAAAACGGCTGATTTGACAACAATGTAGTTAGCACTATAATATCGGCCGTATTAGAAAACCAATATGTACCAAAATCTATAAAATCGTGCAAGCCGTTTTCGAGATAATTGAGTGTTTCCATACATAAAACTCACTCTGTATATGCTATCTATATTATGTAACACAAGCTACCACTACAATTTGACTTACCTATCATCTAGATCTTTATCTACCATTTCCGAATATTGTGTTTTAGGCTTTTCATAACCTGGTTTCAAAAACTGATCACGTACATTTTGAGTATTCTCATTTTTGTGTTGTTGTGGTGTCTGTGACCAACTGTCGTGTACATCAGGAAATCCAACTAAAAATAAAAGAATAAATCATTAATACTTTTAATAAAAAAAATTGAAGGCACTCGTGGGAGTGCCGACAGAAGTGAAAACTTCTTATAGTAAATAAATTACGAGCTCAATGCTTTTTCCCCATCCAAAAAGAAGTGTGAGTCCTATATTACGCGATGCGTATGCCCTATGCTATTTATGTATACATACACGTAATTTATATACGTACAAAATGTATTTCAGCGAAGTGATGACGGTCGCAAATTCAATACTTTTTCCCCTCCAAGAAGTGCACATCGTCCCTAAATAAATTTTCAATTCAAAAATTTATTTCGTCAAAGCGATGAAGTTCCCTAATTTAATACTTTTTCCCTATCCAAAAAATGCACAACGTCCCCCAAGAAGTTTTCACTTCAAATATTTATTTCGTCGAAGCGATGATGGTCGCGATGACGGTCGCTAATAATACTTTTTTCCATCAAAAAAGTGCACAACGTCCCTAAAGAAGTTTTCACTTCAAATATTTATTTCGTCGAAGAGATGACGGTCGCTAATTTAATAATTTTTCCCCATCCAAAAAGTGCACAACGCCCCTCAAGAAGTTTTTACTTCAAAAATCAATTTCTTCGAATCGATGACGGTCGCTAATTTAATACTTTTTCCATCCAAAAAGTGCACAACGCCCCTAAAGAAATTTTCACTTCAAAAATTTATTTCGTCGAAGCGATGACGGTCGCGATGATGATCGCTTATTTAATATTTTCCCCATCCAAAAAGTGCACAACGTTCCTCAAGAAGATTTCACTTCAAAAATTGATTTCTTCTAAGCGATGACGGTCGGGATGACAAGAATCTACAGGTCGAGCAAGTCTCGTAAATTTCACGATTGCGAGCCACGCTTCACGCAACCGTGTTTGCGTACTTGTGTTTCGAGTTGCGTGGTCGTGCGGAGTTATATTTACCAAATTTAAATCCGTTCCAACATGCTGTCAAAATTAAATCAATATGTCAATATGGCTACTGGGTGTAAAAGATAAATCTTAATCTATCTGTTCTTAACTAGTTTTAGATAATTTTAGTTGTATTTCTTTGTAATTTTGTGTTGTACAAAGATTAATTTAACATTTTCTCTGGAAGTATTAATTTAGAAAGATAATATGCTTCATTGGTGTTGTGTTTTGAAGTGTGAAATGCAAAGTAATTGTGATAAAGTCAAGATAAAGTTCACTTTTAAACTGAACTAAATAAGGTATCTGAGAGACAACAATGGTTAAATGCAATACAATGTACAGGTTTTACTAGCGAAATGAAAATTTTCCTGTCCTGTCTGCTGTAATCATTTTATATCTGGTAAGTTACAATTACAACAGTAACGATTTTTGAAGATGTTAACATTTTAATCTTATAGGAAAACCAGCCGACTTAATCGATAATAACAATCTCCAGATTGGGTTCCTTCAATAAATATGGGCTATAAACACAATGAAATAAGTTCCCCAAAATCTAAAATGGAGTGGTATCAAAGGAGAATTAAAGGAAAAAATATTCATATTGAAATTATTTATAAGGCACTGGACTGTCTTATATTCTACAATAATACTAGGTGGGTAAATGATTTTAGACATTTTTCATTAAGAGTAGATTAAGATTAAGTAGATTTTCATTCAGTAGATTTAAGACTTGTTTACACAGGTAGAGTAATGTTGCAAGTACTTGATAGAGTAGAGTAACTCTACCTGTAAAAATGCTCAGCACAGTAGAATAGCTGGTAGAGTGTATAGTTGGAGTTAAAGTAGAGTGACTAGCAACCTATGGCAAAGTAACTACTCTATGACCACCACTACTGCCAAAATGTCTACTCGGCTGCACACTCTACCCATGGAACACGCTCAATTATGGCAGAAGAGAGTAGGTAGGAGAGTACATGGGGGCGCTGTCATTCTGGCTGGAATTGTGTTTTGTGTAAATAGTGAAAATGAAGTTCACTGAATATGAAACTTTAAAACTTGTAGAGCTATAATACGGCGAATACCAGTGTTTATGGAATTTAGGTAGTGTATACTACAGAAATAAAAGTTTGCAGCAAGCTGCGGAGGATGAAATCGTCGAAAGAATGGCAAAGGGGGCTTTGGAGTAAACGAGCTTAAGCAAAAAATTAAGAATTTAAGGTGCACGTATAATCAAGAGTGTTTAAAAATACAAAAATCGGTTTCACTATACTAGCATCAGTACTATACTTGTACTCTCCTCATGTGAATGGTATCAAGCCATTTTTGGTAGAGTACTACCGCTACTCTACTCTCCTCAAAACTCTACCCATGTAAACAAGTCTTTAGAAACAGTGGAAAATGAGGTAGCTAGTAGAGTAGTAGTAGAGTAAAATATACTGGTTTAGCAAATTACAATGTTTTAAGGTAATACAGTAGCGATAAACAGGTAGCCAAAACGTGTTCCAAGATTGTCACTGTAATTTTGAATATTTTTTCAAGGCATTTGGCACACGTATTCGTAAAATAATAAAGAATGGCGGTACAGAGCCCAATTTGAAAAATATATTAATATGTGGAAATTACTCTGTAATTATACAATATTTAAAAAACGAGCCTGTACCGCCATTAAGAAGAACAAAAAAATACACTTTCTTCAAATAAACTTTTTTATCCGATGCCTAGATTTTGTGTAATTTTGGAACTACTAATGAAATAAAAAATTTTAGTAGTTCCAAAATAACACAAAATCGGATAAAAAAGTTGTATTTGAAGAAAGTGTATTTTTTTGTTCTTCTTAATGGCGTTACAAGCTCGTTTTTTTTATATTGTATTTAATTACAGAGTAATTTCCACATAATAATATATTTTTCAAATTGGGCTCTGTACCGCCATTCTTTATTATATTACGAATATGTGTGCCAAATATCTTGAAAAATATTCAAAATTACAGCCGCAATCTTGGAACACATTTTCGCTACCTGTTGATCGATACTGTTTCCTCTTAAGA
Organism: Diabrotica virgifera virgifera; assembly: GCF_917563875.1. NCBI lineage: Eukaryota > Metazoa > Arthropoda > Insecta > Coleoptera > Chrysomelidae > Diabrotica > Diabrotica virgifera. Next base: position 33,276,493 of record NC_065446.1, read on the forward strand.
TAGTTTTAATAGTTATTTATGATATAAGTATTAAAAGTACAATTTTAAGACGCGCATGTGAAAGTTAACTTGAAAAAATAATTTTATTAATGTTGTGACTTCCACATCAGATGTCATTGTCAAAATACAAAATATTTATTATTATTAGGTTTGTTCTAGCAAACAGTCAAACTAGTCAAAAACCATCAGCAAACAGTTGGTCAGTAAAAGAACATAATACAGTCACCAGTGCGATCCCCTCTACTCGCACTGGTCCACTATTCGCTGATGGTTTCAAACTGATGCTAGAACAAACCTATTATTATTATGCATATCATTATCTGTAAATAATATTTCTTCTGATTGTTAATTGTAAAGGATAGAAAAATTACCATTTTTTTTAGAATCAGCTGAGAGAAGTGGTCTACAAAAAACCACGAAGGAAACGGAATATGTGGCTACGAAAGGCAAAAGAAAGGTTTACAAAGCAAATGTGACACATTTTTTTGAAATAATTAGGAATATCAGTAAATTGCATTAAAAAAATGTATGAAAAGATTTTGTTCAATAAAAATGTTTATATTTATGAAGGATGTATTATTTGGTATGGCCACATATCGTCAGTGATGTAATAATACATCCTATCTGTTTTTTCATGAGTTTTGTAAGAGAGACTAAAAACTTGTCTTAGGGTCACCTCCTGTTTTCATATGATATTTTTTGACTTGTTTTGTAGTAAATTAAACTATCTATGAACTACAAAACAAGTCAAAACTTACATATGAACACAGGAGGTGACCTTAAAACATGTTTTTCCATCTCTCATACAAAACTCATGAAAAAACAGATAGGAGGTATTGTCACATCAGCAAGGATGTACAGTGATAAGTGCCCTAATAACCGGCAAAATATGGGCAACATATTTAGTTGTGAGATAAAAAGAAATGAAACTAGTCGAGCTGGGAAATTTAGCGAAATTAACCTTTAAATTTACGTTATATTGATCCCACCTTTACACATATCGGAGGAGTATGTCAACTAAAACTGTCACTGTGACAGTGGTAGTTTCCAAACTCGTCTGATACGTCTGAAGGTGGTACACAATCAATACAATCTAAATGTATAAGTTAATATCGCTAAATTTCCCAGCTCAACTAGTTTCATGTCTTTTTATCTCACTACTTAATACATCTTTTGTGCTATTTTGCCGGTTATTAGAGCGCTCATCACTGTATTTCTGGTATATCCAGGGAATGTCTACAAAATATATTTTGAATGTCCAGAGAACATTCGTGGACATTCATGGAATGTTCCAATAAGACATTCAGGTAATGTTTAAAATGCTGACACAGGATTTTCCTGGGATGTTCAGGGAACATGTTTTCGGGGATATTCCAGGAATTTTTCAATGTCTGTGTACCTTCTATGGACCTATATGGAATATTTTGGTGTTATTACCGCCGCACTCCACTTGCGATTTGTAATCAGGAAGATTGAACAGATTGTTTCAAATACAAGTCAATCCATTTGTGACTAAATAATCATGGATTGACTTCTATTTGAAAGAATGTGTTCAATCTTCACAACTACAAATCGCAAGTGGAGTCCGGCGCTTAGGGCTACTTCCTCTTCGGTATTATGTATTATACTACAGAAATCAGGAACTTTCCTTCTAAATATATGTATGCATCTTGGCCATCAAACATATTCTTCCAAACATTTTTTTAAGGGGTTACATAGGTCTTGTGGGTAAAAAAAGTGACTTTAAAAAAATTATATCTCGAAAACTAAAATTTATTTTTATTTATAATTGGAACATGTAAAAGTATAGTACTTAAGGTAGTCTCAAAAAAAGTTTCAGCCAAAAATATTCATTTTTGTAGAGTTTAAGTTTTTTTGCGTTGGCAGCATAACTACTCTCATCTGAGATCAAAAAGTTTCTTGTAGTTTATACCTCTGGCTAGAATATGAACGAAGGAATTAAAAAAAATGAAATTTGAAGATTTTACATAAGTTTAAACACATTTTTGACCCCAATTTTTCTCATTTTTAAAGTAGTTTTTTTATAAAACAAAAATGACCTCATCTAATAAAAATCCTTTGTTCATTCACTAGCCAGAGGTATAAACTACAAGAAACTTTGATTTCAGATGAGACTGGACTTGTTATGCTGCTCACTGCAAAAAAGGGCTGTTGTCGAAAAATTGCAGTCAACTCTACAAAAATGAATATTTTTGGCTGAAATTTTTTTGAGAGTACTATACTTTTACATGTTTCAATTATAAATAAAAATAATTTTTAGTTTCCAAGATATAATTTTTTTAAAAAGTCACTTTTTTTACCTGCAAGACAACAACTTAACAAATTGTTGATTTCAAATTGTAACAATTGTTTTGCAAAGTATGCTGCCCTCTTGTATTTTCTGTGTTATCTTCATCATACAATTACTTCATCTAAAAACTTTCTGCGATATATTCGCAACAACAAAAACAAACAAAAAAAAAATAAAACAAAAGTTTAACCACTTTCACACCACAGAATCAAGCAATCAAGTTACACAAATTTTCAAACACCTCACACCTCACCTGACACAGCGTCTCAAGTACGATTGCGCGAATTGGTAAATATAACTCCGCACGACCACGCAACTCGAAACAAAAGTACGCAAACACGGTTGCGTGAAACGTGGCTCGCAATCGTGAAATTTACAAGACTTGCTCGACCTGTAGATTCTTGTGTCGGGATGACGGTCGCCAATTTAATACATTTTCCCATCCAAAAAGTGCACAATCCCTAAAGAAGTTTTCACTTCAATAAATATACGTACAAAATTTATTTCGTAGAAGAGATGACGGTTGTGATGACGGTCGCGAACTAAATCCTTTTTCCCCATTCAAAAATAGGTTTTACATTAATTTATTTTAAATTTAAATACATACTTCTATACAATTTATGTATATCTACATACACATAATATAGATACGTACTAAATTTATTTCGCCAAATAGATGACGGTCGCGAAATAAATACTTTTTCCGCATCCTAAAATAGGTTTTACATTCATTTTACATTTAAAAATATTTCTATACAATTTATATACATATACATACAAAATAATATATAGCATAAGCGGTGACGGTCGCAATGACGGTCGCGATGACGGTAGCAAATTTAATGCTTTTTCCTCTATCCAAAAATCGCACAACGTCCCTAAAGAAGTTTTCACTTCAAAAAAATTTAAAGTTAAACAAGCATTCCTCTGCCACTTAATTACACTTAATTTAAAAGTGAGCAGCTTATGATAAACAAGTCATACAAAAGAGATGATCCTTCTTCTTTACGCGCCATCTCCGCGACGTAGGTTGGCAATCATCATGGCTATTCTGATCTTAGACGCTGCTGCTCTGAATTGTTTGATTGATGTGCATCCGTACCATTCCATCAAGTTGCGCAACCATGAGATTCTTCTCCTTCCTATACATCTCTTGCCTGGATTTTGCTTTGTATAATTAATTGAAGTATGTTGTATCTCTCATTACACATAACATGCCCAGGGTATTGCAGCTTTCGTGTCTTGATAGCTTCCAATATTTCCATTCTATTGTTGACTCTTCTCATGATTTCGTTGTTTGTTTAGGATTCTTCTATACACCCACAGTTCAAATGCTTCCAACTTTTTAGCAGTCGATGCGTTGTGTCCATGCTTCTATCTCATAAAGCAGAGTGGAGAAAATATAACACCTAACTCTCAAGTCTAATTTCAGTTCTCTTGCAAAAGAGATGATACAATATTTCAATAAGGACCTGTCTAGTTCAAATAACAGAATTACAAAAAATTTAATATTGGTTCCTAAAATAATTCATATAACACTTCCATAAACAGATAGAACAGCACAGAACATAAGAAAGATTTGTTTATTCTCGTTTTTGGTCAATATTGCAGCTGACTCTTTCTGGATGTTCAAACTGCGTAAGACACTTGCCATGAAAGCTGTCACACCTTGGTAAAGTAAAATTAAACTAAAAATATTCTGAGTAGCGAGAGAAATGGTTTCAATGAGAGAAAATTTGTATAAAACAAAAACCAAATGAGATTGCTCCAAAAAGTAAGACTTACAAAAGATCTCTTATTAAAGGAACATCAAAGAAAGATATCTTATAAATACAGATGTTCTTAAGGGGATGGGTACGTATTTGCGGCTGCAATGCTATTTAAATGGGGATTAATTTTTTTCGAATCCTGAGAAAACTAATAAGTATTTTTGAAAAATTTAAACGCAGAATGAAAGATTACGTTATTAGCGAGAGCCGAAAGTCCCTGAGAACCTCTATAATGTTTATTTTAATAAGTCACCGGGGTGAAAAACTAAGAGAAAATTTAGTGTGATTTTTAATTTCAAATATCTCATTCAAAATAAACTTTTTATTTATTCTAAGGGACTTTCGGCCCTCGGTAATAATTTAATCTTTCACTCTGCGTCTAAATTTTTCAAAAATATTAATTTATTGGTTTTTTCAGGATTCGAAAAAAATTAACACAATGTCCGTGGTAATATTTTCCAAATCTATCTTTGTCTTACAACGCACTCAGTCGAATAGAATATTGTCAGCATATTGTCAGTCAGACAGTGACAATCAGTGACAATTTTAAATATTTGACGTGGCAATGGGAATATTTTGAGTTGTTGATTAAATAATATTGATATACTTATAGTGTATTTGATAAATAATTTATTTAAGACGTGAACTTAATAAAAAGTTATTTATTGTGTATTATCTGTGGAAGATCCAAGCAGAGAATACATCAGGATAATATATTCTGTGATCCAAGTATTTTGTTGTTAAAGATGTTCAAAATTGTAATAAGCGTTCCATAGTAACAATATATTATTAAAAAATCACTAACACTTTTCCTCTTTTCTCGATGGAGTATTAGTTTTTGTTGTACATATAAATTATTACAATTACTGAATACATAGTTAGTGAAAAAATTATCACATTTATTAACTAATTTAATAATTTGCAATTATACAAATAACAGTTATCCAAGAACATTCAAAAGCCATCTCTTTAAGTGAATGATGACGTTTTCAAGTAGAATGACATTCTAGTAATGTTTACATATCCACACCAGTGTGAATTTTACTACACGTAATTTGCCGCTTAAAGGCAGAAAAAGTAGGGATAGCCGTAAAATATTTGCGAATTATGTACCGATGGCCTTAACTCTTTTTTAAAACTGGCTGTACTATCCTTGGTATTCCTATGGAAGAGATTACATTTGAGATGGGATAATTATCTTAAAAAAAATCATAGAACATCACATAAAGATGGATGGAAACAGCAATAATAAGAGATTATGGGAACAAACTATAGTTTTTTGAAGTTATTCTTCTTTTGGCGCGGTTGAGAGTAAAATTTCATAAATCTGCGCGCATGCGCACACAGACAGTATGGCGTTTAGTTGCTAATCTTTTAAGATAGGTATGTATGGGCCATTCCACGAACATACGCCTGTTTTGGATTACTTCGACAACGAATATTTTACTGTGCAACATAAGAAGTACGAAAGTAAATGGCACTAATAATTATTCCAATAAACAACAATGTAATTTGCAATTTACTTTCGTTCTTCTTATTTTGTACAGTAAAATATTCGTTGCCGAAGTAATCCAAAACAGGCGTATGTTCGTGGAATGGCCCATATGTATATTATGTATCAGCGCAAAAAGTCATTAAAAGAATATATTAGTGTTTTTAGTAAATGTATTATTTATTATAATTTTTGAAAATGTCTTTCTCTGTAGTAAGATAATAAAATATTATGTATGTATAACATTTTTATATGTCTATTTGTCACCGTGTTGTAATTATATCCGAAACTTAGGTGTCACTTAAAAAAAGCTCCGTGGCGTAGTTGATAGAGCGGTGGGTCAGAGAACGGAAGCACACGGAAGGTCGCGGGTTCCAATCCTGGACGATTCATATATTTTTTTTTAATTTTTGGTTGTTTTAATAAAAAAAATTTGAAAGTGGTAGATAAGAAAGTTAGTTTAATATTTAAATGAAATACAAATAACCTGTTAAGTATATTTACTTCGTTGAAATTATATAATAGAAGAATAACTTCTTACGTGCGTACAAAGTAGACACACATTCTTTTTTTTTAATACAAGAAAAACCATCATGTATTGATCTGCTCCTGTGCTATACGCTCTGAGCTTCGCTGGTGGCGCTCCTAGCGGATTACTAATTCAACTTTCACCGGTAATTTTTAAATTTATTATTTAAATGTTTATCGCTTAACATTTACAACGCAAAAAAGTAATTAAATTGTAATCGATTTTTTTAAGATTTTGCTAATCATTTTGACGTTCTATTGATAAAATATGAATTTCTTACTTCGGATACTTTCACAATTATCGTGTAGATGGCGCTAAGATTTTTAGATTAAATTATAATTACATATTACGGAACATTAAAAAAACCTAAATTCAGTATTTAAAACGTAAGTATATTTAAGGTAAAAATATATACCACAGCTTTGACCAACTAATATTTTTATAATTAATGTTTTTAATTTTAATTTTAAATTGATCACTTTGACATGTATGTCAAATATCCGGTAAACATTTACAGACTTGCCACTACTGGCGCTCGCGAATTTGTAAATATCCCCTCTACGTACGAGCTCACAGCGTATAAACAAAATTCATTCCAACAAAATGACGATCATTGATCGCATCATCCATCTGATTGTTCCAAGAAAAAATGTGATCGTCCAGAGACAGCTTCGTGATGATCGTTTCAGATTTCAATAGGTACTCATTGGCTGACCTACAGTTTTTGAATTATTGTCACTTGTCACTGAACGATACAAAAATTTGGAACAAACTTTATTGAAAGTTGGAACAAACTTTATGTGTCATAAAATTTATGACTTACATAAAGTTTGTTCCAACACACAATGGTCTAAAATGGATAGAATAAAACACTTCAGATAGAAAGTCTTGATATATTATGTACATTTATTTATTTCAGGGTATTTGTTACTTACTAGAAAATTCTCCATTTCCATGAAACCCAAACATTTTAAGCATTTCATTCAACTGACTTTCAAAATATTGATGCATTTGGATGGGATCCGAAAAAACGTCAAAACTTCTTCTATTAAATGGGTCTTCAGGAACAACATTATCAGGTCCATCTGTTCTATCATTTACTGTAGGAACTCCCCAAGATCTTGAAAGACAATAGTTTAATTATTACTTAGATACAGTTATTTTGTCAAACATTTAATGACAACAATCTACTTTAGTCGAGGAAATGAAGCATTTTGGCTCGCAATTTTTTCGTCCAGCATGGATTTACTTGAAATTTTCACAGAAGGTAGGGAATAGTCCAAGGATCATTTTCTATATCATGCCGCTGTACGCTAAAACCTTGGGGGTGGTTGCCACCCCAACTCGGGGGTGGGAATTTTTTATTACATTTTAGCCATGTAAATCGATGTAAAAAGTGATTCTAAGAAAAAAATGTATTTTACATTTTCTTCGTAAAATTAATATTTTTCGAGTTATTCGCGCTTAAAAGTAACAGTTTTTCGTCGAAAAATCTATTTTTTAGAGGGTTTTTTGAGAATACCTCGAAAAATACGCATTTAATCAAAAAACTGCAAATAACAGAATTGTATCTTTTAGTAACGTAAACTAAATTCTTTTTCTATAATGTCTTTAAGACCAATACAAACCGAGATACGGCATGTTAAAGGTTAGCTTTTCTCGTCAAATGCATAATTTGAAATATTCAAAGCCAAATAACGGGAAAACTTTGCATTTTTCGAGGAAAACTTACATAATCTTTTTTCAAGCATACAATTAGTACTTTCAAAAAATAATAATAAAAAATTCCAGCATGAAAATAGAGCGACTTATGATCAAAAAAAGGTCGATGCCTGCTTTTCTCTACGAAAAAATCAGTGAAGATTACCCCCTAACTACCCTCCTAATTAAAAATTGGTCTTCACCTTTCTGTAATTCCTTGTATATATGTATTTTCAATACACCCAAAAAGTTTGACCTATTTAAAAGGCCTAATTTTAGAAAAATTGGAGTTTAAAGAAAAATTGATTTTTTGCAATTTCGTATTTTTCACCTTTTACTTCAAAATATCTCCGAGAATACTGGAGATATGAAAAAACGATAGACCACTAAATTGTAGCTTTTTTAATAGTTAAAATTATGTTTTGCATAGATTTTCATTAAAGTGAATATTTAGCGAGATACAGCTGTTTAAAACCTCTATTTACGAGCAAACACGCCCTTATTCGAGCCCTTTAAACTCACTCTAAGTAAAAACTAAGGGATCTGACGGAATTTAATTTACACGGTCTTATAGCTCTTCAAAAATCCTATAAAATCCTTTTTGAAAAATCTTTTTATCGCCAAAAATTAAGGAGCTATGTTTAGAAAACGAATTTTTTTTCGAAATATTTGAATAGTCCGATTATGGAACATTTTCAATGCATGTATAATACCACAGAACTGGTTCGTATACTGGAAGATGACCTAAAAACCATTTGTATTTTGTACTTCTACATATTTGTAAATTTGTATTTTTGTGCAAATAAATGTTTTTGTAATTCTTTAATTCTACTTTTTTTTCTGTATAGATCTATTAAATTATCTACTTATAAAAATTGTAATGTTCTTAAGGGTGGTTTTTAAGGGTTGAAATATTATGATATTATATCCTAAAGCATAAAACAATCATTATTTTTAGCCAATCAAAACTAAATTTTACCCATATTAAAGTTTACAATGTTTTTATATAATTTTTGACAATAAGGGGTAGTTTACACCCCTAAAAATAATCAACGCCCTTAAGCATGATATAGAATATGAACTACAGGGTGAGATAATCCTAATCCCAAATTTTTATGTAAATCGATGCAAGCCGAAATTATTCTTTTAGAATAAGTAAATTTTTTATATATAGCTCCAACAAGGGTGGTTTTAAGGGTTGAAATATTATGATAGTATATCTTAAAGCATAAAACAATCATTATGTAACTAATAAGAACCAAATGTTGACAATATTAAAGTTTAAAATGTTATTTTATAATTTTTTACAATTAGGAGTAGTTTTCACCCTTAAAAAACCAAAAGCGTACAACGGCTCAATATAGAAAATGAACTAGAGGGTGTAATGAGCCTAATCCCAAATTTTTGTACAAATCGATGCTGGACGAAAAAATTGCGAGGTTTTGCCATTTTTTCAGCTTCATTTCCTCGACTACTTGTCGAAACTGCGAAAACACAAAGACTAATGGAAACAGCAGAAATAAAAGTCTTACGAAAAATAACAAACCAAACTCTAAGAGACAGAGTAAGAAGTGAGGAAATACGAGTGAGATGTGGTATAGAAGAAATAAACATGTGAACCAAAAGAAGAAAAATAGAATGGAATCAACATATAGAAAAGAATGACAGAAAATAGAACAGTATGTACAGCAAGAGACAAATCTCCAAATGGAAGATCATTGGGACGACCGAGGAAAAGATGGTCAGACGTCAATTGAGGCTAAAACCGAAGTAAAATAGTCATTGAGGCTATTTATAAAGTAGGAAGAAGAAGAAGAATCTGCTTGTCTAGAGTCTGATATTGTAATATTTCATATAATATAAAGAATATGGTTTATTATAAATAGCTTCAGAACAACATGGTTTATTATGCGTATAAATTTATGAAAATTTATTTCAGTTTCTCAAGTTTACTAGGTACATATAGTGAAATTAATCTGTTAAGCATTAGCATCTAAAGCTATTAGAGAATCTGGAATAACGACAAGAGGAACCATTATTAACAGCAGTGTACAAATACTAGCTCATGCAGGCATGCATATGACATCGATATCATAACAAGAAGAAAGGCGTATCTGGTCCAATTGTTTACATCATTGGAAGCAGCTGCAAAAAGAATGGGACTACATGTTAATACTAGTAAAACTGAATATATGAAGGGGGCACATAATATGCAAGTAGCAAAATCAGAAGATCTAACAGTTAGAACATATACTTTCGAAAGGAGCAAGAGAGTTCATATATCTAGGCTCACAAATCAACCAAAGTAATACAGTAACTGCAGAAATGAACATATACAGGGTGTTTGGTAAAGAATGGGCCCTAGCTTAACTTTAGATTATATAAAAAGTAAAAAAAAGAGATTGTATAAATCTAAAGTGCATAGAACAATTATCATAATTAAAATTAAAAATAAGACATTACATATTACAAAAACAAAACAAAACAACTAATACTCTAGGTATTCCACCACAGTATATGGTTCTACAATGACCAGATATTTAAATAACTCTCTTTTAAATCTTCCAAATTGAATCTCTTGTTTTAACGCTGATGGTAATTTGTAGAATTTGATACAGGCATATAGTGGACTCCATTCTGTTAGAGTAAGCCTGTGTCTAGGGATAGTTAGGTTTAGAGCTCTTGTGTGATGGGTATGACTGGGGATGTAATGGTTAAATAATGAAGGGTCCTTAAAAAGAAACTTTAAACATTCATAAATGTAGATGGCTGGAAAAGTAAGTATATTTAGTAGTTTAAATTTCCCCCTGCATGAGTCCTTGATTTTCATCCCAAGAATAATCCGTACTACTTTTTTCTGAATGATAAGAAGCTTTGATGTTGCCATTGCATTTCCCCAAAACATGATTCCATAACATAGTTGAGAATAAAAGTTAGCATAATAAACAGTAAGAAGAGTATCCTGCTGTAAGTACTCTTTAAGCACTCTTATTGAGTAGCATGCAGAGTTCAGTTTTTTACATAACTGCAATAGGTGTACATCCCATTGCAGATATTGGTCAATGTAGATACCCAGGAATTTGACAGAGTTGGATGTTTCTATGTGGTCTGATTGAATATTTACCACACTTGTGATCGGATCTCGAGAATGAATGGTTCTAAAATAGATGAAGATGGTTGCCTCGCAGATTTAAAATGCGTTTATCTTGAAAATGGTTGAGTTTAACAAGATGAATGTAGTATACCTTTTTTAAGTAAAAATATTAAGAGAATAAAAGTTTTGATTAAAAAGTATATAGAGTGGGTAGTAAAAAATTTAACGTATTAAATGAGTGCTGAAAGGTGTAGGTGGCGCTCTTTGGGTAATAGATCATTTTTGGTGGTGAATTTAGATTTATCGTCCCAAAAAACCCCTGCTTAAATTTGGTGTTGTTATCCCATGTCTGTCCGAAAATATTCAAGAATAAATAAAATAAAAGTGTATCTTTGACACCCTGTATTTCGGTTATTATTAACTTTTATACTAAGGTAAGTTAGCTTAAATCGACCTATTTTAAGTTCTGGAATCTAAGGTTAAGCTATGGCCCATTCTTTACCAAACACCCTGTATTCGCGGTGTGCAAGTAGGTACTTGGAGGCGATACGCGAAACGATCGTGCGAGAATAGCGGAGAAATATTGTAACTTTCTTAAATAATTCATTTTCAATTGAAATTGTCAAATTGACGTATATTTCATATCTACTGTCAATGAAGAAGAAAAATTATATATTGCTCCACAATTATTATATAAAGGTAAATGTAATTAATTGTATTTTGCTTGCATTACTGCATTTTAATAACTAATTTTATTTACTACATACAATTGTTTACGTTTTAACAACATAATCTGAATCTTATTTATTCTTATTATTTTTTTGGACTATGGCCTTGACAATTATCCAGCAACCAGGACCATATGATTGGCCAATATAATTAAAAGTGTGAATAAAAGTGCAGAGCGAAGAAACCAGGTGTCGCTTTTCCGAACTTGCACAGTCCCAATACAGGGTGTTTCAAAAAAAGGTAATCTCGTCTCTAGGGTAGGTAAAAAACTGAAAAATAATTGGGGTTTGCTTAGTAAAAAATTTTGTAACGCCATCCGTTTTCAAGATACAGGGCGTTGAAGAAAAAAGAATTACGCATTTTTTACGATTTTGCCGAAACTACTGGCAACATTGTAATGAAATTTTATACGAATATGTTTTGGAAGCTGATACATCCCATGAATTTGTTTTTATATCTGATTTTCATAGAGTCAATATAATTTTTTTAAGAGTATAATTATTAATCAAAATTTCAAGTAAACTTAAACATCATTCAATTTTACACGAAAAAGGTACTCTTGGTAAAACTCGATACCGTGTACCGTTTTCGGAATATTTTGATTTGAAAATTATGAAGTAATAATTGATGCTGGTAGTAATGATAAAGTTATAATAGGTATACCTCTATTTTCTCCAAGTGTGACATGGAAATCTGACATTTATTGATTGTTATGACGATAAATCAACAATAATTAGAGTTTTTAAACCTTGTTTCAATTTTTCAATTTTCAAAAATGCGTAAATTTTTTTTTCTTCAACGCCCTGTATATTGAAAACGGATGGCGTTACAAAAATTTTTTACTAAGCAAACCCCAATTATTTTTCAGTTTTTTACCTACCCTAGAGACGGGGTTACCTTTTTTGAAACACCCTGTATAATATACAGGGTGTCCGAAAAGATTGGTCATAAATTATACCACACATTCTGGGATCAAAAATAGTTCGATTGAACCTAACTTACCTTTAGTACAAATGTACTCATAAAAAAAGTTACAGCCCTTTGAAGTTACAAAATGAAAATCGATTTTTTTCAATATATCGAAGACTATTAGAGATTTTTTATTGAAAATGGACATGTATCATTCTTATGGCAGGAACATCTTAAAACAAAATTGTAGTGAAATTTTTCCACCCCATAAAAATTTATGGGGATTTTGTTCCCTTAAACTCCCCCAAACTTTTGTATACGTTCCAATTAATTCATTATTGTGGTACCATTAGTTAAACAAAACGTTTTTAAAACTTTTTTGCCTCCTAGTATTTTTTCGATAAGCCAGTTTTTATCGAGATGCGGCTTCTTTTTCAATATATTTACGTAAAAATTTTTATGGAGGTTTTGTTCCTTTAAACCCCCCAAATGTTTGTGTATGTTCCAATTAAACAATTATTGTGGCGCCATTAGTTAAACACAGTGTTTTTAAAACTTTTGCCTCTTAGTCTTTTTTTTCATAAGTCACCTTTTATCGAGATGTAGCTTCTTTTTCAAAATATACCTAAAAATGTAAATTATAAATAAATTTTCAGATTATTAACAGGTCTCTATAATCGTACTTAACCATATACAAATATGTGGTGGATTCGACAAATATTCAAAATATCTCGATAAACACTGGCTTATCGAAAAAGAACTAGGAGGCAAAAAGTTTTAAAAACATTGTGTTTAACTAATGGTGCCACAATAATAATTTAATTGGAACGTACACAAAAGTTTGGGGGGATTTAAGGGAACAAAACCCCATAAAATGTTTATGGGGTGCACAAATTTCACTTAATTTTTTTTTAAGATGTTGCTGCCATAGAAATGCCACATGTCAATTTTCAATAAAAAATCTCTGAGAGTTTTTGATCTATGAAAAAAAATTGATTTTCATTTTGTAACTTCAAAGAGCTGTAACTTTTTTTGTGTGCACTATTGTATATAGGTAAGTGAGGTTCAATCGACCTACTTTTGACCCCAGAATCTGTGGTATAATTTATGACCAATCTTTTCGTGACACCCTGTATAACTAGCAAAAAGAGCATGCTATGGATTAAAGAAACATTTAACATCAAACACAGTCCCAAAAAGGATGAAAATATTGCTATACAGAACTCTTATCAAGCCCATCCTCAATTTACACATCAGAAACTTAGACGATAACAAAAAACGATGAAGAATATTTAGGTTGTTTTGACTATAAACTCCTCAGACATATTTATAAAGGTTATAATTTTGAGCTTTACTGGCTTTACAGTGAACCTAGTATTGTTAGGTCCATTAAAATAAACAGGCTGCGGTGGCTAGGCTACTAAGGTTTAAAACAGATGAACCACTCTGCAGCTCTACCCTGTGGACCTACAAAGTGGCTGAAACAGGTGATTTTTGTAGCCCCAATGATTTTGTAATGGACGCCACGGTGGCGAGGATCAGCGACCATGGCTAACCACTGTTGCCTGTGTGGAATGGCACACTTAATTTACATAAGAATTTACAGCTAATCATCGGAATAGAATATGAAATTTTAAAACCAAGGCGAAGGATAGGAAAGAATGGAAGCTGATCCTAGAACAGGCAGAGACCCACTATCGATTGCAGAGCCAATGATTATGATGATTTATAAATAATAATTTATAATTATCCCACTTCTATTTATAGGTTTGTTCCAATCCAACACAACCAAGAACCGTCATGTAACGATCACGTTACTATAAAATAATACGTTCCATGCATTCTGTGTCTGTACATCATGATTTCCAAGGGTTATTTTGTTTACTGCGCTGGACGGTGATCCTTACATGGACGGTTTCTCGTTGTGTTGGAACAAACCTTATAAGTCAACTTAATGAAATAATTAATTATGAAGTCAATAACAAATGTTTAAAAGCAATAAATGTTTTGTTGCTGGATGTTCATTTAAATATGATGCAATGTTTTCATTTTTTTTATAAAATATTTTGTTTTTTTTTCTGTTTTGTGATTAGTCATTAAAACAAAATAAAATTTATTTGTACATTCAGCTATCAGACTCATACACACTGGGCTATCAGACTTATTACCAGATTTTTCTAGAACTGTGAGTATTTTTTTCAATTGCACGTTATCTTAAATACATACCTATTGGACTGATCTTCATTATGATGTAGCCCAAATATTCTCCGAAAAATATCCATGTTCTATACTTCAAATTTAAACTTTACTTTAGTGAAAAATTCAAAATATTTTTAAAAATATTCATAGGAACCTGTCATACTGTGATATGTTCGATTGTCAATGTCAATGTCAAATTCTACTTTTACTTTTTCAAGGCTTTCAGACATTCTACTCTTTCAGGTATGCAACCAATATTTCTCGTATTTATTTTTTTAGAGTGTATAATCATCATTAATAGACTAATTAAAAATTTAAAAATAAAAATATATTTTCTTATCAAGCATATTTATAATGTATGTTAGAATTATTGGGCGAAAACTGTGAAATTTAAACAAAAGCGTTCTGAATCACATAAAATATGAGTGCACATGATGTAAAAATTATTTACAGAACTATTTGATATTACTTATGTTTTATATTATCTAGTTATCCCTTTTTAGTTCTTTATTTGTGATTATAATTTTTTATGTGGTAGTTCGTCTCGTCAATTCACTTCCTTCACTTCTGTGATTTGTCTTGACGTCACGTCTTGTCTGACGTTTATCTGTTGACATCGTCACCGCGATTTGACATTTGATAGTTTTTCTTGTAGGAGTACAGAAAGAGATTGTGCCAGCCAAAAATTAGTTTTAATCCATAAAAATGGTAAATATTTAGCAGAATGATGAAATATTCAATAAAGTATATTAAACATGATTTGTTTCAGTCACTGCAAGATAAACTATCTGCCCTTATGGCACGACCAGGACAAGATCCAGTGGCCAAAGACGATGTTCCATGGTGGATGAGATTTGCTGGAAGAGGGGTTGGAACATTTGGAGGATTTGGTAAGATTATTTTTTGATTCACCTTGTAATTGTTTGTACTGTATAAATAGTTCGTAATCTAGGTCTTTCAATTAATTTTTGTGTATTAATTTACTATCACTATGTAGTACCTATATTAATTACTTTTTCATGAATATGGAATATTTTGGATGTCTGCTTTACTTGAATCCTAGACGATGACAGAGAAAGCATATTATTATGTATAACAAACATTTTAAGATAACTATATTTACACATTTTCCAAAAAAACTTAATATTCAGAAATAAACAAGATATTCTCATTATGTTAATCCTCTTGTTCTCAGAGAGA
The DNA here is from genome assembly GCF_917563875.1 of Diabrotica virgifera virgifera. NCBI lineage: Eukaryota > Metazoa > Arthropoda > Insecta > Coleoptera > Chrysomelidae > Diabrotica > Diabrotica virgifera. The sequence continues at coordinate 33,292,426 of NC_065446.1, forward strand.
AATGGCTTTTCCATATTGATATTAGATTTATAATTATTATAATTGACATTATTATGTTTCCAGAAGGATTTTTAAGTTTTAATTGGTTTATAACAAACAACAATGTGGTTAATTTTGAATCAAGTAAAAAAGCTGAAAATTGTTCACTTTAATTCTGTTATTCTAAGAGTAGTATCAAATAATATATAGGTGAGTAGAAGAGTACTGCCCTGTAACTTTTGAGCATAGGATTTGTGTTCCCACTGAGTAGAAGCCACTTGACAACGACTATGGAGCTTACGCGATCTCCTTACCACTGCGGTTGCAACAGCAACATCCCTCATCAACAAGCTTGCTTTGAAGTGACAAATAAACGTGACCATCTGTTCCATTTAAACTTTTCTGCTAGGAGCGTATACATATATTCTTTGGTAGTATCAAAGACTATATACTTGCCTAGAAGAGTTTAAATGCAAATTGATCAGAGTTATTTGTCACTTTAAAATACTCCTGTGGAGAGATTGCACAAAGGCTTGAAGAAAGTGGGAAAGGAGTATTAACTGAGAGATTTAACTTATGCATCCAGGCTTAATAAAATTTTGATGCCATTTGATGATTTGCAAATTGTTTTTCATAAAATCTTTATTTTTAATATCGACAGTTGAAAGGTAAAAAAAGGTTTAGTCCTGTCGCCAGGGGGGGTACAACGGCCTCCTTAATTCAAATGGACTTACCCAAGTTTTTTTTATATATTTTGACCCGCAGAATACGAATTTTTTGGGTAACAGTTGATCCGGATGTCGATAACATTGTTATAGACAAAGAACTTGAGGAATTACATAACAGTGATTTCTCGCAAAACAAAACATCTTTTTGTATTTTTTGGGTCATTCTAGGCAAAAAATGCTCTGACAAGTTTTTTCGTAGGATGCATAGTTTTCGAGATAACCGCGGTTGAACTTTCAAAAAATTGAAAAATTGCAATTTTTGATCCCGAATAACTTTTGATTAAAAAATAAAGTAGCAATTCTGCTTACCGCATTTGAAAGTTTAAGTCAAATTATATTGGTTTTGATTATTTGCATTGCTAAAAATTTATTATTTTATTGTTAAACAAAGCTATAAAAACCTAGTGCGCGAGTGATGTTTTCAATGATTTCTCATTTAAAATCGAACGAGTAGGTAGAGTAGCTACAAGTGCAAGCGAGGCAATTTCTACGTAGCATGCGTTAAAACGCATGTATTAGGCACGGGAAACACTATGTGTTGATAGCTTTGTTAACCAATAAAAAAATTAATTTTTAGCAATGCAAATAATCAAAACCGATATAATTTGACTTAAACTTTCAAATGCGCTAAGCAGAATTGCTACTTTATTTTTTAATCAAAAGTTATTTGGGTTAAAAAATTGCAATTTTTAGATTTTTTGAAAGTTCAAACGCGGTTATCTCGAAAACTATGCATTCTACGAAAAAACTTGTAGAAATATTTTTTGCTTAAAATGACCCAAAAAATACAAAAAGATGTCTTGTTTTGCGAGAAATCGCTGTTATGTAATTCCTCAAGTTCTTTGTCTATAACAATCTTATCGACATCCGGATCAACTGTTACCCAAAAAATTCGTATTCTATGGGTCAAAATATATAAAAAAAACTTGGGTAAGTCCATCTGAATTAAGGAGGCCGTTGTACCCCCCTTGGCGACAGGACTAGTTGTAACCAATGAACTGTCAATACGGATGGAATGGCCATGTCCCATTCAAATAGTGAAGCAAGATTGACACCAACATACAAGAGAGAGGTCCTAGAGAGAGACAGACAAGGTGTTGGAGAATTTGACAGGCCGTGTAATTTGCGTTGCCTATATAAATGGACCCGATTGAATCAGTATTTACAGTTCGTTGAATATTTTAACTTATATTTTAACTTGGCTAAGGCCTAATGCTGATTGGCAGTACATATTTCAAAATTTAACCACTTTTTTGTATTTAGGGGATAAATAGAGTACACAGTGCCATACTTGGTGTTTAAATACTTTTCAGAATTGTTATTTGTATTTATCAAAACAAATACCTACTTTCCTAAAGTATTTGGGAGTTAAATAATTTTAAAACTATTTAAATACTAAATTAGTGACTGTTTTATATAAAGTGAAGAAGTAGTCCTTGATTATGTTTTTATGTTACTTTTATATTTAGAATTTTACTTTTATATTTCCCTGATTTAAGTTGATATAGGCAACTCAAATTACATGGCCTGTCAAAGTTTCCACCACCTTGTCTGTCTCTCTCTAGGACCTCTCTCTTGTATCGTGGCTGCATTAGTTGTCTTTGTGCCTATTCCATCCGTATTGACAGTTCATTGGTTGTAACCCACAAATCAACTTTTTCCGGGAAGTAGAAAAAACAGTTCATTTAAGTACCTAAGTAATTTGATAAGGAATTGCAATAATAATTTTTTTCAATAATCTATAGATCAATTCACTTCAATGGAATGTTTTTCTACTATTCTACTTCCTTAAAAAAGTTGATTTGTGTTAAATCCTTAAATTTATAATTTATGTAAATAAAATATTATAACTTTGAATTTAAAATGCGTTTGTTTCAGCACAACGAAAAACCTTCATGTCACATAACATTTTGTTATACTTTTTAATCACAATGTTGTTTATACAGTTCTAAAAAGATTCAGTTATTAAGAGCGTAGGCGCAAATATTTTATGGCTATCCCTACTTTTTCTTTCTTTTGTTACTTTTCTTGTTAAATTCTCACTGACATTGTTATCATTAACTTAGAGATGGCTTTTAAATGTTCTTGGATAACCGTTACTTGTATAATCGCTTAAATTATTAATTCAGTTAATTAATATGATTATTTTTTCACTAACTATGTATTCAGTGATTACAATAATTTATGTACTAGACAATAAAAACTAATACTTAATCGAGAAAAGAGAAAAAGTGATAAAGTGATTTGTTTAATAATATATTGTTACTATGGAACACATTTTGAACATCTTTAACAACAAAATAAGTACTTGGATCACAGAAGATATCCTGGTGTATTCTCTGCTTGGATCTTCCATAAATAATAAACAATAAATAACTTTTTTTTAATTTCTTGTCTTAAATGAATTATTTATCAAATATAGTAACAATATTATTTAATAAACAAAAAAACTGAGTGCGTTGTATGACAAAGATAGTGAATGTTTCTTTTGGAAAATATCACCACAGATATGGTGTTCATTTTTTTAGTATCCTGGAAAAACTAATAAATATTTTTGAAAAATTTTAAAAGCAGGATGAAAGATTAAATCATTACCAAGGGTAGAAAGTCCCTTAGAATAAACAAAAATTTTCTTTTGAACGAGACATTTGAAATTAAAAATCACACTCAATTTTCTTTTCTTTTTCACCCCTATAACTTATTAAGATAAACATAGAAGTTTTCAGGGACTTTCTACCCTCGGTAATGATGTAACGTTTCATTGTCCTTTAAAATTTTTCAAAAATATTTATTAGTTTTCTCAGGATTCGAAAAAAATTAATGCATTTAAATAGCATTGGAGCCGAATGTTTGTGCTGTTCCCCTTAAAATTAAAAATTTTAATATTTTATTTCCTACAAAAAAAAATGTGGTAAGAACATTTTAGAATTTGATCTGTAATTTTATAAAATTTATTTATTGTTATTTATTTCAATGGTAGAACCATTTACAATAAAAGACAAAAAATAGTAAAAAGTAAAGATTATGTACAAACATCAAAACAACAACGAATAAAAGACAATTAAACAATACAACTTGTAAGTTGCCTTTTGAATATACATATATTAATGTTTGGACACAATGGATCCAGCAGCAGGTCATTGCAAATCCGAGCATTCTCGACAAGGGAAAGTGACGGGCATAATCAGAGCATAAAATAGTAAATTGCTTCACAAAATAGTAAATGTCACAAAGAAACAGCTTCAGAACAATATCATTTTATCATAATATAATAGTATAATGTAATGTTTTTACAGTTGCAATGTTTCTTGGAGTATGGCTCTGCGTCAGTCTTTCCTTCACTACAATAGTGGCTGGTTTGTGGCAAATTGTAGCTGGGTTTATTGTTTTAAGCTGTGAAGCACCATGTTGCTGTATGTTTGTGGAACATATTCAAAAACTTGCTGATTTTATAGATGGTAGACCTTACTGGAATAGAGCTGCCGCATATGGCATGTAAGTATAGTTTTAAAAGAGCTATTGTGATTAAAACTAGGTCATTACTAGGCTCTGGTTTAATGACAGTAATCTGCTTAAGGAGGGGGGAGTATGGTTTGAAATCAAGATTTTATGCACATTTGAAAATATGGTGAAATTCTTTTATTTTTAAATTAAATAAACATTCACTACATTTAAGAATATTAAAAAATAAATCAACGGTGGCAAAGACATCTAAAAAAATGGATTTTGCAGTGGACATCACAACTCGTGATTGGATCATCCCAAACAAAAAATTTATAAAGATTTTATTGGCTTATGAGTATGAGTTTCCCGAGGTAACGCTGTCGAGTTTTTTAGTTTTAACAATTTTTCAGTTTTTGGTATCACTCAGAAATCAAAATAACGAAATTTTTTGTAAAAAAAAATAATAAAAATCAATATAAGTATTTATTATTGTTAAACAAGAACTAAGCATAAATCATAAAATATCTCCACGGCATTAAATGACGAAACGTCTAAGGGGTCATCCATAAACTACGTCGTTGAGAAGAGGGAGGAGGGGCTTGCTTATTACGACGGAGTACGACAGGGGGAGGGGGGTATGAGTGCTCATTCGACGTCGTTTAATGTATTGGTATATTTAAATTTGTCGCTATTGTGTCTATAAAAATAATTTTTTACTAGCTTCTACCAGAATTAAAGTATCAGATATTCATATAAAAACGTATAGTTTTTGATATGAAATTGAAAATAAAACAAAACGTTTACGAATAAATACACCTTTGTTACAATTAAAAAGAATAATTCTATTATAGATACTTTTATCGCATACTTTTCATTTCGTTTTTATCAGTCACGGCGTTAAAATAATATTAGGTAGCACTTTTGTACAGGACAACAAACAATAAGACATTGTTCTTCGGGTTTAAACAACCGCTTCTATATACAGAACAACGTCTGGAAGCAAAAAAATATTAAATTGTTAGTTCATTTATGTGCTGCATACTGTGTGTGAAACAACAGTTCTGAAAGAAGGAATAGAAATAAAATATTGTTTTCTATTTAGTTAGTAAGTCGTATTTATGCTTTAGAAGAAATCGCATCGAAATCAAAACAAAATAAATATAAAGATTTATATGATGCAGTTAAGAAAGCATACCCCGCAAAATATTGGTCCAATGCTATTTCAGTGCATTCATTTTTTTCGAATACTAAGAAAACTAATAAAGATTTTTGAAAAATTTAAACGCAGATTGAAAGACTGCATTATTGCCGAGGGCCAAAAGTTCCTGAAAACATCTATAATGTTTATTTTAATAAGTTACAGGGGCGAAAAAAAAAGAGAAAATTTTGTCTGATTTTTCATTTCAAATATTTCATTCAAAAGATACCTTTTGTTTATTCTAAGGGACTTTCAACCCTCGGTAATAATGTAATCTTTTATTCTGCGTTTAAATTTTTCAAATATATTAATTGTTTTCTCATGATTCGAAAAAAATTAATGCATTTAAATAGCATTGGACCAAGATTTTACGCCTACCCCCTCATATTTAATTAAAAAAAAAACAGAAATAATATTGATTTTTTTTTAATCAATGAAAGGGGGGTCGTGAGTTGCAACGACGACGTCGACGTGGGGGGGGATTATCTCTAAACGACGAATTACGACGGAGGGGGGAGGGTATTAAAAAGTTCAAATTTTTTACGACGTAGTTTATGGATGCTCCCTAAATAAAATCTATGCAAAATTTCAGGTGGATCGGTCAAGTAGTTTTTGAGTTACAGTGCCCACCGCCTCTCAAAAAACCGCGGTTTTGAGGAAACCGGGGCGCCTGCAGTTGGTCAACTGTCATCAATACGCCTATCTTCAAGCGTAACTTTGATACGATAATTATAAAAAAATATGCATTGAAATCTAGATCCCGTAATTTTTCAAGCATTATAAAGTGAGTACGAAGACATATTTTCAGTTTCTTTTTTGTCTGTCAATCGTAAAGTGATGCACACCGGAAGATGTTTTTGAATCGCGGAGTAATTTACAAAAGAGAAGGGGAACAGCTGTTGAACGTTTCTCACTATGCTCAAGAGTGCTGGCGCGAAGTTGCTGCAGGGTGAGTTGAAGGTATGGATATTCAACATGCTGTCATTTCAGTAATTTTGCTCCGATCAATATGAAGTTATGTACCTTCATTAAAAATAATAAAAAATCAAAATTTTCAAACCACATATCCGCCCCCCCCCACCCATAACTTTTTTATACTATTTACTTTCATCGTACTACTAACAAAAATATTTTTAGACTTGCCTTGCCGCCAATTATACTAGCCTTCGGAGTAACTTCGATGTTCGGTAGTGGTTTGATCTTTCTGACTGGAGTAATATATGGGATGATGGCGTTAGGGAGAAAGTAAGTACAATTTTTTTAAAGATTTTAAGTATTAAAAGTTAAAAAATAATTATTATTTTTAGCAATATTTTTTTATAGTTCCTAGCAAATATAAATAGATCAAAACTATTGATAAAACAAGCAAATATTCAAGATCGAGGTTGGCTTCACAGTGAAATAAAGGGTGATTCATTTAGAGGTACTTTTTTCAAAAAAAAAAACAATGAAAAAAATTATTTATTTATTTATTTAGCTAATGCCTCGACAACTAATGGCCATTGGCATGGTAGGTACGGTAATTTTGAACAGTTAGGCACCTAGTGTCATGTGTAGTGTGTGTGTTGAGTAAGTGTCTTGTTACTTTGCAAAGTCGACGTCATTGTCTTTGCAAAGAGACGCTAATTGTATCCGAACGTCTGCGGTCCCTCCGGTGAGTACCGATCCCACAAGGACAGAAACTATATTCATTTATTAATTTATAATAAATGAAAAATTTCTGACCCTGGTGAGATTCGAACCCACAACCTTTCGGATTTTTTCGATCCAAAGGCAGGCGCTCTTACCACTGAGCCACGGAGGGGGTGAAAAAAATTAATTTTATTTGAAAATATTTATTATCACACAAAAGAACCATTCTTTACAATTACTTCTTAAAGATATTTTTCTAATGTTGGCCATGACTGCGGTTAAAACGGTTCATTCTGAAGTTTCAATTCTCGATGACGCGTTTGAGTATTTCGGTTGGTATTTGACCAATTAGTCGAGTAATATTGGTCTCCAATGCCTTAATCGTAGCCGGTTTATTCATGTAGACTTTGGACTTTGGGTTGACCCAAAAGAAGAAGTCTAGAGGTGTAATGTCACAGGATCTAGGCGGCCAACTCACAGGTTTTGTTTATATTTGATTCAGAGTTGGACCACCATCTCCATATAGCTATTTCAGCATCCTTATGCCTCATCAGTGAAGCTCAGAAGTCTCAACTCTGAAGGAAATACAAACAATTTCTGAGACTTCTGAGCTTCACTGATGAGGCATAAGGATGCTGAAATAGCTATATGGAGATGGTGGTCCAACTCTGAATCAAATATAAACAAAACCTGCCTTGATCTTTTTTATCTTTTCATTTTTACTCAGTTTGAGTATTTAGAAACTGTCTTTCGGTCCTTTTCCTTGACGAAGGGAAGGTAAATGCGTGGCCTAAGCGTCCTCTATTTGCTTTCTCCTACTTTCGTCGTCTCTTGTGATTATATATTGTAAAATCCGGAGATACGGGATGCAGCCAGAAAGCAGTTTATTAACGAAAAGTCTTAGATTTAAAATATTGTTTATTATATTTTTATTTCAATTATTCTAATTGTTTAAAAGGTAGTAAACTTTGTATCTGGGGCTTTTCGTTGTTTTCCTCGTAATACGAGAGATGTCGCTAAATTGCGTCTCAGAGGTGGGTTCATTGCATTGCGATGGTTTGCCTTAAATTGGCAGAATTGTTTGTATTTCCTTCAGAGTTGAGACTTCTGAGCTTCACTGATGAGGCATAAGGATGCTGAAATAGCTATATGGAGATGGTGGTCCAACTCTGAATCAAATATAAACAAAACCTGCCTTGATATTTTTTATCTTTTCCAGTAAAAGCTTACAGACTTGTTACTACTGGCACTCGCGAATTTTTAATTATCCCCTCTACCTACGAGCTCATAGCGTATTGCCGGCTTCTGTTTTAAAGAAATATGGACCGACGATTCATCATCATCATCAATGGCGCTACAACTCTTCGTGAGTCTTTACCGCGTTTACTATTGCCTTCCATGTTTGTCGGTCCTGTGCCACTAATTCCCATTGCCGCACTCCCATTTTCTCTAGATCTTCTTTGACTGCATCTTTCCACCTTTTTCTAGGCCGCCCTACATACCTTCTTCCATCTGGCCTTTTCCAGAACACATTGTTTATGAGGCGATTGTCGTTACTGCGTATCACATGCCCTGCCCATCTGAGTCTCTAGCAATAGAGACTCTAGCTCGTTATTGTATCTGCGCCTCCATTCGTTTGTCACGCTGTCTCTGCAACGGCCATATATCATTCGAAGGATTTTACGTTCCCACACCAGCAATTTATTTACTTCTCTTTTTGTTAGCGTCCATGTTTCGCTTCCATACGCGACTGCTGGTCGTTTTATGGTCTATGGTCTTATATATCTGGATTTTTGCACCTCGTGAAAGAAGTTTTGACTTCATTAGATGTTACATTGCAAAGAAAGATCTGTTTCCTGCCATTATTCTCGTTTCAATTTCTTGCTCTAAGTTGTTGTCATTTGTGATTGTTGCTCCTAGATATTTAAATTCCTTAACCACTTCGAAGTTGTGATCGTTTATAGTAATGTTTTGCCTTATTCGCCGTCGTTCTTGTTTTGAGACAACCATGTATTTTGTTTTGTCTTCATTTATTTTTAGACCGATGTTTAATTAACTTCTTCAAAGCTCGAGAAAATATCCTTAATTTCTAATGTTGATTGTGCTACTGCGTCTACGTCATCGGCAAAGGCGAGTATGATTTTTGCTCCTCGAGCAGTTATGTCTGGTTTGATTTTGTGATATATTTTCCGCATGACATATTCTAAGGCCAGGTTAAACAACAATGGGGATAACGGATCTCTCTGTCTCAGTCCAGAATTTACGCAGAGAGCATTTGATATTTTTCCCCCTATTGTAACTTGTGCAAAGGAGTTACTTACACACATTTGTGTTAACGCAGCTAGTTTCTTGGGTACGCCGAGCTCGATCATTGCCTTTCATAATGTTGCACGATAAATTGAATCATAAGCCTGTTTGAAGTCTATAAAGATCTGATGCACGTCCTGATTACATTCCCAACGACGATTCGCTGCCCATAAACCACACCAAACAGTTGTTTTATCTGGATGTAATGGCAACACTTAAACCTCTTTTTGTTGCTCATAATACGGACATTTTGTTTATTCACCAATCCACCAAGTGAAAAATGGGCCTAATCTGAAAACAATTTTTTTTCGAAAACAGTGGATGTTCTGAATGCTTGAAGAGTCCATCGATGAAACAGTGAGGACTCGGAAGGTAGGCCGGCTTCAGATCTTGCACTAATTTATTTTTTTGTTTTTTATACTGAGCCCAGAGCACGCAAAATAGAATTCTATTTTGCTGATGTCACAAAATAGAATTTCATAATGGGAGAATCGACGGTTGTTAGGCAACGTGACGTCACTAAAATAGAATTCTATTTGCGTTCTCCCCCTACTGAATTTTGTAGTGAAGCATTCTATACATTTTTAATCTCTTAAAGAACCAATAAAGTACCTATTTGTATTTGTGTGCTTTTAAACCAAGATATTTACGTAAAATACGCCAAGTTCTTGCATACGACAAGTCAAGCTGTTGAGAACGGCGACGAATCTATTCTTTATTATTTTCGAGTACACCATCCGCTACCGCCGCTATATTTTCTTCAGTACTGGTCTATTTGGTCGCGTGTTATCCAATAATGAAAACTGGGTTTCAAACTTATTGATGATATGCGAATTGTGCGTTCAGTAGGCCGATTACGTGGACCATAAAGGCGAGCGGTAGGCACCCCCAAAATGAACCAGGTGCTGACCACGGAGAGGTGAATGTCCAATTTTAGACATACTGTATGTTTTTGACGGTGCTGAAAACGAAAATAAGATTTATTTTGAATTTGATGTGGGGGAATATTGTCAAAATCGCAATTTTACCCTAAAAATAAAAAAAATCACGTTTTTTTGCGTTTATCTCGCTACAACTCTGTTCCATTTTAATATTTTTTTTCTGAAATTTTTACAGTATATAGCTCTAACATTTTTGAAGACAACGATACCTGTTTCAAGCTTTAATTCTTATTCTGATAAAGGTTATGAATTTTTCAAAGGAAAATGTGCGGATTTGTGCATTGCAAAGTTTAATCGCAAAAGTTGAGTGACGAAATTTAAAACTTAGCCTTTTAATCACGTTTATGTTAAAATAGAGAGTACAAAGAAGTTTTATGGAGAATTTTAGATCAAAATGTGCACCTTTTAGCAAGTAGTGCACCTTTTATTATCGGCATTAGAAATCCCCAATATAACGGTTGTTTTTCGAGATACTGACCATGGGCGGTGAATGGCTAATTTTGGTCTTAGATTATGTTTTTGACGCTGCTGAAAACGAAAATGAAATTTATTTTAAATTTTAGGTGGGGAAATATTGTCAAAATCGCAATTGTACCCTAAAAATGAAAAAACAAAAAAGTGAAATAACGTTTTTTGCGTTTTACTCGCTACAACTCTGGTTCATTTTAATATTTTTTTTTCTAAGGTTTGTACACTATATATGTTGCTCACTTTTTTGAAGACAATGGTATCTATCTTAAGCTTTTAGTATTATTCTGGTAAAAGTTATGAATTTTTTATAGTACAAGGTGCACATTCGTGAATTGCAAAGATTAATCACAAAAGTTGAGTAGCAAAATTTGAAATTTATCTTATTAATCACGTTTATGTTAAAACATAGAGTACAAAGAAGTTTTTTGGAAAGTTTTAGTTACAAATGTTTTATAGAAAAAAAAATGGCGCAACTTTTAATATAGACATCCCCAAAATAACGCTTATGTTTCGAGATACTGACCATGGGCGGTAAATGGCTAATTTTGGTCTAATTTTATGTTTTCGATGGTGCTGAAAATGAAAAAGAGGTTTATTTTGAATTTTATGTGAGGGAACATTGTCAATCTCGCAATTTTAACATAAAAAAGAAAAAAATAGTGAAGTCGCGAATTTTTACGTTTGACTCGCTACAACTCTGTTCTATTTTAATATTTTTTTCTGAAATTTCTACAGCATATATTTCTCACCTTTGTGAAAACTATGAAAGTAGTCTTTTAGTCTTTTCGTCATAAAAGTTATGAATTTTTAAAAATCAAACGTGCAGATTCGTCAATTGCAAAGTTAAATCGCAAAAATTAAGTGACAAAATTTAAAATTTATCTATTTGATTACGTTTATGTAAACCATAGAGTTCAAAGAAGTTTTAGATCTAGATGTGTTATAGAAAAAATATGGTTTAACTTTTAATTTTAAGAAAAACGTGGTTTAATTTTTTTATTTTTAGTGCAAAATTGCGATTTTGACATTGTTCTCCCACCTAAAATTCAAAATAAACTTGATTTTCGTTTTCAGCACCATCAAAAATATAAAGTAAGATCAAAATTAGCCCTTCACCACCAATGATCAGTATCTCGAAAAATTAGCGTTATTTTGGGGATTTATAACGTCGATGGTAAAAGTTGCACCATTTGTTTTCTATAAAACATTTTATTCCAAAACTTTCCAGAAAACTTCTTTGTACTCATGTTTTAAAAATAATTTAATTTAAGACCTATATTTCAAATTTTGTCAGTCAAATTTTGCGATTAAACTTTGCAATTCACGAATCTGCACCTTGTACTTTAAAAGATTCCTAACTTTTACTAGAATAAGACTAAAAGCTTAAAGCAGAAACCATTGTCTTCAAAAAAGTGGGCGATATATAGTGTACAAACTTTGGAAAAAATATTAAAACGGACCAGAGTTGTAGCGAGCTAAACGCAAAAAAACGGTGATTTCATTTTTATTATTTTTAGGGTACAATTGTAATTTTGACAATATTCCCCCACTTAAAATTTGAAATAAATTTTATTTTCGTTTTCATCAGGGTCAAAAGGATAAAATCTAAGGCCAAAATTAGCCATTCACCACCCATTGTCAGTATCTCGAAAAATAAGCGGTATATTGGGGATTTCTAATGTCGACATTAAAAGTTGCACTATTTTTTTTTCTATAAAACATTTTGATCTAAAACTTCTTTGTACTTTCTATTTTAACATAAACGTGATTAAGAAGATAAATTTTAAATTTCGCCACACAACTTTTGCGATTAAACTTTGCAATGCACAAATCCGCACCTTTTCCTTCGAAAAATTCATAACATTTATCACAATAAGAATAAAAGCTTGAAACAGGTACCGTTGTGTTCAAAAATGTTAGAGCTATATACTGTAAAAATTTTAGAAAAAAATGTTAAAATGGAACAGAGTTGAAGCGAGGTAAACGCAAAAAACGTGATTTTTTTTTATCTTTGGGGTAAAATTGCGATTTTGACTATGTTTCCCCACATGAAATTCAAAATAAACCTCATTTTCGTTTTCAGCACCCTTGAAAATATAAAGTATGAATAAAATTAGCCATTCACCCCCCGTGGTCAGTATCTCGAAAACTAAGCGCTTTTTTGAGGGTGTGCCGCTCGTGTAATAAGTTACTCTAGGCGCACGAAAGACATTCCTCGTAGAACCCCCATTTTCGTAATATAGCCGAATAATTTCTAGACATCGTGCCGGCCTAAGTCTTTCCATCATGAAATGTCAAACAATACTGAACAAAAACGAAATGTCAGTTTGACACTATTCATGCATGAACCCCATTAAATCCCCACCAAAAAAAGTACCTCTAAATGAATCACCTATTATAAGTGCATGTTGAAAAACTACGATTTTGAAATTTTAAATAAAGAAGGAGTACACAACTTTTAGGAGACATTTATACGGGATCAGTGAATCGAGGGAAAACGTCTTCTTTTTTTGTGTAGTTAAACCAATTAAGCTATCGCGATATCACGGATTAAGCTTTGGATGTCATTATATTTTTTCGTTTTGTCATTTTTGCTTCCTTCCCTCGTTAGATAGCCGACCTTTTCGACGTTTGTAATGAACAGTGTACAGCGACTTCTCTTACTTTCCACGTTCTCTGTTTTATAAGCTTTTTAAGATTTTTGAGACATCTTCGAAATGGTTTATAGTCCAGGGAAATAAGATTAAAACCTGCTTTACACGAACAATAAATTAAAGACAGTTTTACATTATGCTATTTTCATGCTAGGCAAGAGCCATGCAAGACAGATCATGCAACTGCGCATGCCCACGTGCTATTTCCATGCAATTCCTGTGCTAGACGAAAAATTAAAACATGTTCTATTTTTCATGCTATTTTGATGCAAGTTGTCAAATTTCATGTTGCCAATATTAATATAACAAAATTTACAATTTAGAATAAAACTTAACCTTATAGGGCTTTTCATCGATTGTCATTTGTTTCGAGCTTCTGTCATATGTTGTATAGCCTGTGTATAATATTACTATACACAGATTATACATTTGACAGAACCTCGAAACAAATGACTGTGAATGAAAAGCCCTATTGTGTAAATTTAAATGTCAATTATTGGAAATAATAATAATCTGTGATTTATACTTGAATATATTTAATGTTGGACTGAAATTTCCAAGTGAAATATCTAAAGTTAATGTTTTGGTATATTTCTTTTGTTGGCAACAATGAAAGTGGTATCAAAAATTGAACAGAAATAACTTTGATGTAAAAGGGACAGGTCAGGCAAGAGATACATATGCCATGCAAGACGGACTTGCATAGCATGAGACATGATGTAAAGCTGCTTTGATGAAGAAATTGACCAACTTCTTCAGGGTCAAATTCTACGTGTACAAAACCCAATTTTACATCCAATTTTGCCGTGAATAAAAAGAAAATGAAGAAAGAATGAAATAAATTCCTTCATTTTCTTTTGATTAACGGTAAAATCACAGAGCACTTTAGGCGATCTGTGGGTAAAATTGGATGTCAAATTGTGCATTTTACCACAAACCATACATTTTGGCCTTGAATAAATTCGTCAATTTCTTGATCAATTTATTGTTGGTGTAAAGCGGGCATCACTAATAAGATGCTCGAATTTATCTCTCGCGCAACTTTACTTGCTCCGATTTTTAAACTTTAAAGCCTGGCAATAGTTTAAGGATAGCTATGAACATATTTTGATAGGCAATACATGTAAGACCTATTTGTCTATGTATGAAATTTGATAAAAAAATGTTACTGATTATTCTCCAACAACCCAACAAAGGTCTCTGTAAGGTTTTGGCGTGAAGTTATGTACGAAGATAAGGTACTTTTGGGATAGACCTTGTATTATCCTGCAATAAGTCTAGGGCCTCACCGATCTCGAACATTTTTTAAACAAGACATTCCTTTGTGTTCTTTCTATTCCTCGCGTTACTTAATCCCAACTCGTTAAAGATCAGTTGTGCAAACTTTGGTAGTATTTCCTCTTTCTACTTGTCACTGTATAAATTACACTTAAGCCATTTACAAGTGTCATTTGGGGTAATCTATAGTTTTTGGAAACTTGAACCAACTATTCCGTTAAAATATTACCATTAATCATAAAAATTATTTAAATTCCAAATATGTTTATCATCATTATCTTGTTATCTCTGTAAAAATGTAGACAATGGCATGAATTATAATCCGTTAATCACACGACAGGTAACATAAATTTTGGAATCAAATGTACACAAAAGTGACTTCTCATTCATATTAAGTCGCATGTGATCTGCAAGGCAACAGACATACTGTGTTTTTGCTACGAATCCCAAAAATAGATGTTATATGGGATGAATAGTATTTTAGTTCTTTAATGTCTCAATTGATACTTCCTTTATGTCTAACGATATTAAATGCATATTTAGATCTCTACACATTTAGAAATGAGTAAACAATCATACAATTTTCTCATTCCTATGTACCGAGTTAACTGAAATTTCTTTTATTTTTCGAGTATTTTGACAAATTAGCATTGCGGTAATTTTGAACTTCAGTTTATACAGGAAGTTTCATGGGAAAACGAAACTACTTGAACGGATCGGCCCCACCGCTTTTTATAACCGAGTTACAGGGTGTTTTATCGATTTTGCTTATTTATTTGTGGATCCATAACTTTAGAATTGTCTTGTATATTTTTTTGATATTTGGTACACATAGGTAGGTAACTACCTATGTCTCATTTAGAACCCAAACCACCCAACTACTACTAATCACAAGAAAAATCCAGCTCCGGATTAAAAATAAAATATCAATTCATTGTGACCTTGAAACAACACACTGTATATTGCAATTTTCAAGATCCGTTTACGTATATGAAAAGGGCACAAAAAAACTAAGTTTAATGGTTCGCTTTAATTTTTTGCACAGACAAATTAATGATTTTAATTTTGAAATTAGGTATATTGAAATTTTGAAGAACTCTGATATTAAAAAGCAGATACATATAATAAATTATTAAAGTTCATGAAGAAATACTCATTTTAAAAATAATCATTACTTATTTACCACATTGGAATTATCCACGTACTAAACAAGAAAAATCCAGGTTCGGATTAACAAAAAAATATAAAGTATATAATTGTGATCTTGACACAACACCTTGTATATTGAAATTTTCAATATTCGTTTGCAAATTTGAAAAGAGCACAAAACACTAAGTTTAATGGTTCGCTTCCATTTTTGCGTAGGCAACTTAATGACTTTAATTTTGAAATTATGTCGAAATTTTTAAGAACTCTGAAAACTCTAACAAAAGTTTCGATATAGTTTCAAAATTATTGTCATTCAATTGTCTGCGCAGAATATTGAAGCGAGGCAATAAATTTAGTTTTATGTGCTCCTTTCAAATGTGCAAATGCATTTGGAAAACTTTAATACACAGGGAGTTTTTTTAAGTCACAACTTTAAATTTTTTTGTTGATCCGGATCTGGATTTTTCTTGTGATTAGTAAGTGGATCATGCCAATGTAGTAAATAAGTATTGATTATATTTAAAATAAGTATTTATTCATTAACTTTAAGAATTTATTATTAAAAGTTAATAATGCCTGCTTTTTAATCTCGGAGTTCTTAAAAATTTCAATATAATTTCAAAATTAAAATCATTGAATTGTCTGCGCAAAAACTTGAAGCGTACCTGTAAACTCAGTTTTGTGCTCTTTTCAAATATGCAAACGGATTTTGAAAATTTCAATATATAGGTTGTTGTTTCAATGTCACAATGAATTTATATTTTATTTTTAACCCGGACGTGGATTTTTCTTGTGATTAGTAGTTGGGTGGTTTGGGTTCTAAATGAGACATAGGTATGTGTACCAAATATTAAACGAATATACAAGGTGGTTCTAAAGTTATGGATCCAGATAGAAATGGGCAAAATCGATAAAACACCCTGTAAATCGGTTATAAAAAAAATCAAGTATTTCCGCTTCCCAATGAAACGCCTTGTATACAATCGATATAATTTTTTTATAAGCGAATGCATATGTTCTCGTTCTCCAACCATACTTCTTGATATCAACTCAAAGAACTCTTTTTAGAGAACGATATCTCTTGTTATAGAGACATTTTTTAGATCGAAAAGGTGGTAGTAGTTGCTTGGGGTCAGATCTGGACTATACGTTGGATACGGAAGCAATTCAAAGCCAAATCCGTGCATAGTGCCATAGTTTTCATCAACTTTGTTGCGGTATTATTCCCATCAAATAACTGATAATCAATACACGAAATTGCTTTGAATCCCTATTCATCTAACCTAACACATTGATTTAACCCTATAGGCAAATCAAAATAAGTTGTACGCCACCTGGTGAGCATAGGAGTAACTAAAGATATTGACATTGTTCTTCCATTTTGCTTTGAGTTTGTGTGTTTGTATAAAAATATTTACGTCTTAAAAGTAATTTTATAAGAATGAGTTGTTCAAATCGGTATTGTTTTCAAATAGGATTTTAGGTATTGCTTCAAATAGCGAATTGAAATTCACTTTTCATTACAAAATATTAAAACATAGCCTAAAAAGTTGTGGAAACATTTTTGGGTTACATAGTGGAAATGTTCCATAAGTCTCGTATCATAATATATGTATCACAACAAATACTGAATGGTTATATCAATCATTGTTACAGCTAATGAAAAAATAATCTTAATGGAACAATAAAGCGCACAAAAGGGGCGAACATGTTACTTTAGAAAAAGCAGAAAAATGGAACCAATTGTATTTGTATTGGATGTCGTTCATGAATCCCTAATAATAAATCCTAATAAAGCCGGTCACTCACGACACTGCGGTGTCGTTCAACAAAATCGTCGATGATATCAATTCTGCAGTATCAAAACCAGCTTCTCTGTGGTAAAATTGTAACTATTTTGTTGGATGCACGGTCGCACACGATAAAAACTTTTGCCAATTAGTCGAATTTGACAAAACTGAACCACGCCGCAGTATCGTGAGTGGCCGGCTTAATATGAACACTATCGATTCTGCTGCAGAAGTCAAGGTTATGTTCTAGGTTGGCAGGCTTAAACCACATGCTTGAAACCTTGGTGTAAAACAACTGGTTTTTTTAATCAAGTATATTCAAATGGGAAATAAGCCACAATTTTACCTAAAAATGATTTTATTAACGTTTCGATGCCCAAGTCGGGTGTCGTTGTCAAAATACAAAATAATACTAAATAAACAAAAATGGTGTTGCTTAGTAAAAAATTCTTCTAATAATTTATTTAATCTGACTCATTTATATCGGCAATTCAGACACGTATTATACATTTTAAATTAGACGACTTTAAAATGATATTGCCAATATTGATGAGTTGCGTTCCTGGGACGACTTTACTAAAAGATAGTTCATTCGATTTAGTATATATGTTATATATATTTAGTATATATATAATAGATGTCGGGATAGTATCACGAGGTTTTTCCTGGTTTTCCCTCGTGATTTACTATGGAATCTCTAACGCGAGAATTTCAGTGCCACCGTTGCATTTGGTTGTCTTTTTAAAGACAGATCACATGCTATGATTTTTTGTGGCGGATATTCTTGAGTTGGGATTGATTTCATGTAATCGAATGAACTATCTTTTAGTAAAGTCGTCCCAGGAACGCAACTCATCAATATTGGCAATATCATTTTAAAGTCGTCTACTTTAAAATGTATAATACGTGTCTGAATTGCCGATATAAATGAGTCAGATTAAATAAATTATTAGAAGAATTTTTTACTAAGCAACACCATTTTTGTTTATTTAGTATTATTTTGTATTTTGACAACGACACCCGACTTGGGCATCGAAACGTTAATAAAATCATTTTTAGGTAAAATTGTGGCTTATTTCCCATTTGAATATACTTGATTATAAAAATGCCACAAGAAAATAGCTTCAGAAAAACTGGTTTTTTAAGAAAAAACCTTTGGGCTAGTGCAGTTAAAACTTCGAAACGCAATTCAAATCGGCTTATTACTATTAAAAACTTATTACTATTAAACTTATTAACCTATTAAACTTATTACCAACGAATTATTACTATTAAAAATTATTTCAACATTCAACAAATACAAAACTCATGCAAAATCATTGCAAAACTCCAATGGCCAATGGCAATATTTATAGTTCTACAATTTGCTCACTTTGGCGCTGCAATCTTATTTTCGGTTGCCTATAGTTGTCAGGTATATAATATAATATTCAAATGTTATATCATTAATATCGTAGTATCTATGACTTAATTAAAAATAATAAAACTGGCAACACTGAGCTCCAAGGTTTCATAAGATTTACACACTCCAAAGTCACCGCCAAACGCGCTATAGAATAATCATTCATACAAGAAATTTTGAAGGTGGTAGGGAAATGCATATATTCTATTAACTCAGAAAAAATTTCATTTAGATGCTTTTAATCTTCATACGGCAAAAATTTTGGTTTTGGTTGTACTAATTTATTTTATTTTGGTGTTTTTAACTACGTGTTCAAAGCAATATATTATATTTAGCTAAAACATATTAGTATGGGAACCCTTATATTTCATGTTTATCCATGATAATGTTTAAACATTTTTAAAAAATAAGTACTTATACTTTAATCTTATACTTATTTAATCTGTTATGAGATATTTATTTTATTCAAAATTCTCTGTATTTCAATATGAATCATAGAGTGCACTGGAATAAGTGTTACCCCCCTGACTAACTTATTTATTTTTAGCACATAATCAAAACGCTCGGACAGGTCGATTTTTAAAATAATCATAGTATATTATAGCATCAATGTTTCGAATTTACGCGATCCCTCTTCAGGTGACAGGTACAACTTTGATTTTTTTTAATGGGAAAGTACATTATGTGACACCTCATTGAAAAGCATTTGAAATACGGATTACAAAAATGTATAATACTCGAATCCTTTTTGAGAGCGTAGGGGCAAAATTTCGGTCGAATTCTTTTTAAATGTATTAATTTTTTTTCGAATCCTGACAAAACTAATAAGTATTTTTGAAAAATTTAAACTCAGAATAAAATATGACAGTATTATCGAGGGTCTAAAGTCCGTGAGAACTAGGGGTCGCCAAGTTCTTGAAAATTTCAAGATCAAGACAAGAAGTAATTTTAGATTTCAAGACAAGACAAGAAATTTGATGTCAATACCAAGATTTCTTGTCAAGAAAACAAGAAATCTTGAAATTTCTTGACTAATAATGAAAACTTGGAAAAACAGGCAGAAAAAAGAATTTTATTCTGTCTGTAGTGCCAGTATCGCCTCTAGTACTACACTGCATTGTTAATTGCTGCTGCTTTTTCCTTTCGCTATCGGAGACAGCTACAGTCTCGCTGGTTTCAGTTTTGTCATTCTCAGTATTCACACTCGCGCTAGTAGTCCGTTAGTCTCACTGATTATTTCATATTGACTGAAACCGTAGCGCTTACGTTTCTTTCTATTGTTTTTTGGTAAATATTCTGAGGCAGAATCGGAGCCAAATGACTCAGCAGACATACTATTTACTGCAGAGTCAATGTCACTCATGGTAAAATAAGAGATAATTTTAATATAATGTACTATTTATCACCAATATTCACAAACTCACATCAAAAATATAACGAAACTGGTACAGGCTACTACTTTGTAATATTAACCACTTAACTAAACGGGATAAAGCATGCAACTTCACATGAATTTTGAGTTCGTCAGGAAATAAAGCAGATCGGGGACTCACCGTGGTCGGGAGCCAGTGGCAGTGAAGGCCGTGTTAGCACGCAACACAATAAAAATGTCGCCGAAGAATCACCGGACCAGGTAACCAAGAAATTTCAAGATCTTGAAATTTCTTGAGTCAAGACAAGATATAAGATGTCAAGAAAACGTCAAGAAAAGATTTTATAAAATTTCTTGATTTTTTCTCAAGACAAGACAAGAAATTGTTATCAAGACAAGAATTCTTGTCTTGTCGACCCCTAGTGAGAACTTCTATAATAATTATTTTAATAAGTCACAGGGCGAAAAAAAAGAAAATTTAGTATGATTTTTAATTTCAAATATACCATTCAAAAGAAACTTTTTGTTTATGCTAAGGGACTTTCAGCCCTCGGTAATAATGTAATCTTTTATTCTGCGTTTAAATGTTTCAAAAATACTTATTAGTTTTCTCAGGATTCGAAAAAAATGAATGCGTTTAAAAATAATTCTATCGAAATTTGGTGCTTACGCTCTCAAAAAGGATTAAAGTATTATACATTTTTATAATCAGTATTTCAAACGCTTTTAAATGAGCTGTCACATGATGTACTTTCCCATTTAAAAAAATCAAAGTCGTGCCTGTCACCTGAAGAGGGATCGTGTAAAGTTCGAAACATTGATGTTATAATATACTCTGATTATTTTAAAAATCGACCTGTCCGAGCATTTTGCGTATGTGCTAAAAATAAATAAGTTAATAAGGGGGACTTATTCCAGCGCACTGTATATGCAATCTAATAAAAGTATAGGTAGACAAGGCGAAAAAGGCGGGTTCGTTGGAAAAAATATTCCCATGAGATTTTTTTGCATAATCACATTCGTGAAATACCCCAGAATAAGGTGCAAGAAGTCGCACACGCAAAAAGTGGTCCAAATTTTTTTAACAATTTTTTTTAATCAAATTGCAAAGATCAATATTTTTGGTTCGGGCAATTTTTTTTTAGGTTTTTTTTTTGGACCATTCTGAACAAAAAAGATGTCTCGTAATTTTTCTCTAAAATTGATCGTTTTCGAGTTATAAGCAATTTAAAATTTGAAAAACGCGAATATTGCCATTTTTAAGACTTAATAACTCGGTTAAAAATTATTATTATGAAAGTCAGAAAGTGACGAAAGCAAGGTTTAAAGCCCTCCCTACGTGATCCTAAAGAAATTTGTGTCATTAATTTATTACTATGTATACACCGTTCTTAGGCGTCAACGCCCTTCGGTAGGGATCTATGGAGGAGTATCACCAAGCCGGAAGCCCTTATCCCTTCCCGTACCGCTCCTCCATAGGCCGATCAGACGCCAGTTTATTCCAGACCAAGCCGTAGACTCTATTGAGTTTTATACTACGGCGTTGGCCTTTTATAAATTTCATGACCTAGCTGAGGCTCGAACCAGCGACCGCAAATCGCAAATCCACTAAACTTGTCGATCGACTGAGCCCCAGCTAACTGGACCGTCAAGACCGACAAACATTTATTACTAAACTGTTATTTTTAATTATTAACAATGAGGGGTAACATCGTATTGACGCGGCTGTAAATGTGAGTGCGAGTAAGATGCACCATTGACTACCGGAATGGCATCTCTCTCGCACTCACCTTTGACGGCCGCCTAATACGTGCATGGTGCTCATTATTATTACTTAAAAATAACAGCTTAGTAATAAAATAATGACAAAAATTTCTTCAGGATCTTGTAGGGGGGGGGGGCTTTAAACTGTGATTTAGTCACTTTCTAACTTTCATAAAAATAACTTTTAACCGAGTTATTAAGGCTTGAAAATAGCCATTTTTCGTTTTTTTTTTAATTCTAAATTGCATTCAATAAACTGTAGAGAAAAATTATAAGAGACCTTTTTTGTCCAGAATGGTACAAAAAACCTTAAAAAAATTTGTCCGGGCCGAAAATATTGATTTTTGCAATTAGATTAAAAAAAAATGTTAAAAAGAAATTTGGACCACTTTTCACGTGGGCGACTTCTTGAATCTCATTCTGGGATGTCTCACAAATGTGATTATGCAAAAAAATCTCAT
Organism: Diabrotica virgifera virgifera; assembly: GCF_917563875.1. Classification (NCBI taxonomy): domain Eukaryota; kingdom Metazoa; phylum Arthropoda; class Insecta; order Coleoptera; family Chrysomelidae; genus Diabrotica; species Diabrotica virgifera. Next base: position 33,314,996 of record NC_065446.1, read on the forward strand.
GGGAATATTTTTTCCAACGAACCCGCCGCTTTCGCCTTGTCTAAGGTATCTCATAGTCATAAGTGGTCCAGAGAAATAAGGTATTCCAGTGACTTTGACTTGACCAGGTATCTGACAAGTTTTTTTGAGTTTTATGGACTTCAATAACCAAAACCTTTGTTTCTTGCAGTGAGCAAATGGATTTATAGAAATAAACGGGTCTCATAAACGTCAAATATTGAACAGTATTCAATAAATAATTTAAATATCTGATTTTTATAGAAAATTCTAATATACAATACATGCTGTCATATCTACATGTTTTATCCCAAGAGCTGTTCTTACAATTTACAGAAGATAAATACACTCCGCGTCAGAGAAAAACGAGCCATCCCGAAAATTTTGAAGTGAATACTTCTTAATCTCTACAGTTATTACAATAAGTGAAATGCAGAGTTAAGAAAGTGTACTCACCGGAGGAACCGCAGACGTTCGGATACAATTAGCGTCTCTTTGCAAAGACAATGACGTCGACTTTGCAAAGTAACAAGACACTTACCCAACACACACTACACATTACTCTCCACAAGAATCTACAGGTCGAGCAAGTCTCGTAAATTTCACGATTGCGAGCCACGCTTCACGCAACCGTGTTTGCGTACTTGTGTTTCGAGTTGCGTGGTCGTGCGGAGTTATATTTACCAATTCGCGCAATCGTACTTGAGACGCTGTGTCAGGTGAGGTGTTTGAAAATTTGTGTAACTTGATTCTGTGGTTAAACTTTTGTTTTATTTTTTTTTCGCAGAAAATTTTTAGATGAAGTAATTGTATGATGAAGATAACACAGAAAATACAAGAGGGCAGCATACTTTGCAAAACAACTGTTACAATTTGAAATCAACAAGTTGTTGTCTTGCAGGTAAAAAAAGTGACTTTTTAAAAAAATTATATCTTGGAAACTAAAAATTATTTTTATTTATAATTGAAACATGTAAAAGTATAGTACTCTCAAAAAAATTTCAGCCAAAAATATTCATTTTTGTAGAGTTGACTGCAATTTTTCGACAACAGCCCTTTTTTGCAGTGAGCAGCATAACAAGTCCAGTCTCATCTGAAATCAAAGTTTCTTGTAGTTTATACCTCTGGCTAGTGAATGAACAAAGGATTTTTTATTAGATGAGGTCATTTTTGTTTTATAAAAAAAAACTACTTTAAAAATGAGAAAAATTGGGGTCAAAAATGTGTTTAAACTTATGTAAAATCTTCAAATTTCATTTTTTTTAATTCCTTCGTTCATATTCTAGCCAGAGGTATAAACTACAAGAAACTTTTTGATTTCAGATGAGACTGGACTTAGTTATGCTGCCAACGCAAAAAAAACTTGTGTACTTGTAACTTGTGTACAAAAAACTCTACAAAAATGAATATTTTTGGCTGAAACTTTTTTTGAGACTACCTTAAGTACTATACTTTTACATGTTCCAATTATAAATAAAAATAAATTTTAGTTTTCGAGATATATTTTTTTTAAAAAGTCAGTTTTTTTACCCACAAGACCTATGTAACCCCTTAAAAAAATGTTTCGAAGAATATGTTTGATGGCCAAGATGCATACATATATTTAGAAGGAAAGTTCCTGATTTCTGTAGTACAATACATAATACCAAAGAGGAAGTAGCCCTAAGCGCCGGACTCCACTTGCGATTTGTAGTTGTGAAGATTGAACACATTCTTTCAAATAGAAGTCAATCCATGATTATTTAGTCACAAATGGATTGACTTGTATTTGAAACAATGTGTTCAATCTTCCTGATTACAAATCGCAAGTGGAGTGCGGCGGTAATAACACCAAAATATTCCATATAGGTCCATAGAAGGTACACAGACATTGAAAAATTCCTGGAATATCCCCGAAAACATGTTCCCTGAACATCCCAGGAAAATCCTGTGTCAGCATTTTAAACATTACCTGAATGTCTTATTGGAATATGCACTGGTGACTGTATTATGTTCTTTTACCGACCAACTGTTTGCTGACGGTTTTTGACTAGTTTGACTGTTTGCTAGAATAAACCTAATAATAATGAATATTTTGTATTTTGACAATGACATCTGATGTGGAAGTCAAAACATTAATAAAATTATTTTTTCAAGTTAACTTTCACATGCGCGTCTTAAAATTGTACTTTTAATACTTATATCATAAATAACTATTAAAACTATCTTAAGAGGAAACAGTATCGATCAACAGGTAGCGAAAAGGTGTTCCAAGATTGCGGCTGTAATTTTGAATATTTTTTCGAGATATTTGGCACACATATTCTTAATATAATAAAGAATGGTGGTACAGAGCCCAATTTGAAAAATATATTAATATGTGGAAATTACTTTGTAATTAAATACAATATAAAAAAACGAGCTTGTACCGCCATTAAGAAGAACAAAAAAATACACTTTCCTCAAATACAACTTTTTTATCCGATTTTGTGTTATTTTGGAACTACTAACATTTTTTATTTCATTAGTAGTTCCAAAATTACACAAAATCTAGGCATTGGATAAAAAAGTTTATTTGAAGAAAGTGTATTTTTTTGTTCTTCTTAATGGCGGTACAGGCTCGTTTTTTAAATATTGTATAATTACAGAGTAATTTCCACATATTAATATATTTTTCAAATTGGGCTCTGTACCGCCATTCTTTATTATTTTACGAATACGTGTGCCAAATACCTCGAAAAAATATTCAAAATTACAGTGGCAATCTTGGAACACGTTTTGGCTACCTGTTGATCGCTACTGTATTAACTTAAAACATTGTAATTTGCTAAACCAGTATATTTTACTCTACTACTACTCTACTAGCTACCTCATTTTCCACTGTTTCTAAAGACTTGTTTACATGGGTAGAGTTTTGAGGAGAGTAGAGTAGCGGTAGTACTCTACCAAAAATGGCTTGATACCATTCACATGAGGAGAGTACAAGTATAGTACTGATGCTAGTATAGTGAAACCGATTTTTGTATTTTTAAACACTCTTGATTATAAGTGCACCTTAAATTCTTAATTTTTTGCTTAAGCTCGTTTACTCCAAAGCCTCCTTTACCATTCTTTCGAAGATTTCATCCTCCGCAGCTTGCTGCAAACTTTTATTTCTGTAGTATACACTACCTAAATTCCATAAACACTGGTATTCGCCGTATTATAGCTCTACAAGTTTTAAAGTTTCATCTTCGGTGAACTTCATTTTCACTATTTACACAAAACACAATTCCAGCCAGAATGACAGCGCCCCCATGTACTCTCCTACCTACTCTATTCTGCCATAATTGAGCGTGTTCCATGGGTAGAGTGTGCAGCCGAGTAGACATTTTGGCAGTAGTGGTGGTCATAGAGTAGTTACTTTGCCATAGGTTGCTAGTCACTCTACTTTAACTCCAACTATACACTCTACCAGCTATTCTACTGTGCTGAGCATTTTTACAGGTAGAGTTACTCTACTCTATCAAGTACTTGCATCATTACTCTACCCGTGTAAACAAGTCTTAAATCTACTGAATGAAAATCTACTTAATCTTAATCTACTCTTAATGAAAAATGTCTAAAATCATTTACCCACCTAGTATTATTGTAGAATTTAAGACAGTCCAGTGCCTTATAAATAATTTCAATATGAATATTTTTTCCTTTAATTCTCCTTTGATACCACTCCATTTTAGATTTTGGGGAACTTATTTCATTGTGTTTATAGCCCATATTTATTGAAGGAACCCAATCTGGAGATTGTTATTATCGATTAAGTCTGCTGGTTTTCCTATTTTCCTATAAGATTAAAATGTTAACATCTTCAAAAATCGTTACTGTTGTAATTGTAACTTACCAGATATAAAATGATTACAGCAGACAGGACAGGAAAATTTTCATTTCGCTAGTAAAACCTGTACATTGTATTGCATTTAACCATTGTTGTCTCTCAGATACCTTATTTAGTTCAGTTTAAAAGTGAACTTTATCTTGACTTTATCACAATTAGTTTGCATTTCACACTTCAAAACACAACACCAATGAAGCATATTATCTTTCTAAATTAATACTTCCAGAGAAAATGTTAAATTAATCTTTGTACAACACAAAATTACAAAGAAATACAACTAAAATTATCTAAAACTCATGAAGAACAGATAGAATAAGATTTATCTTTTATACACCCAGTAGCCATATTGACTATATTATTATCAGTAGAAAGGATTACATTTAAATTTGGTAAATATAACTCCGCACGACCACGCAACTCGAAACACAAGTACGCAAACACGGTTGCGTGAAGCGTGGCTCGCAATCGTGAAATTTACGAGACTTGCTCGACCTGTAGATTCTTGTTTACTCTCCTGGATGGGCGAATTAGCAAAATACAAGGAAAAGTTATTTACCAGCAATTTTATTGCTGGAATCGAATCTTATAAGTGTATATATTGATAATATAGGTATGCAGAGTCCGCAGATAGTGTGCTACTTTTTTATAAACAAAATGGCGCCCGAAAATCGTGTTATTTTCAATTTTTGCTCTATAACTCCAAAAATTTTAACTTTCATCAAAAACACCCAAATACAAATTCAGCGTAATTAAATTCTACATAGAGACGTGTTTTTCCCGATTTACTTCGACGAAAATTTTACCCGGAAAATGCGGGTTTTTCCAACAAAATCTTTAATTTTCAACTAAAATTTTACATAAGTAATTGTTTATCAATAATTAAATAGCTTGGTAATATAAAAGCTCTTTTTGTATAGATTATAATTCCAGAAGCCGATGAACATTGAATGTACAGTTTAGCAACAATTGAATTGTTAATTAAAAATTTACGGTCGCTATAATAACCACAATACTTACGATACATAAGAATAACTATGATTTTTGTATAAAAATACACTGTACCTATCTAATATACTTTATAGAATTGAAATTGGACTATCTAAGCGGCCTCAGGAATATTTTAAAAATGTAAACAATTTTTTTGCTTATAAACAAATAAAATATCTCGGGAAATATTAAATTAAATTAAGTCATGAAAACGGTATTAGAAAAAAAGCGGCAGGACGCTTCTTTTAAAAAGAAAAAACGTTTAATTGTGATAAGTGGTTCCTGAGATACAACCGGTTAAAGTTGACCGGAATTTACGGCAAAGATATAAACAATAGGATCATAATTTTAAAACCATCACTTTTTTATTTCGGTCCTCTTTCTGCACACCAATTTTCATATCTTTAAAATACTCAACATATATTATTATAATAAAAACTATCGATATTACGAGTGAAAATTGCCAAAAATAGCAAAATTCCAATCAAAAATTAGGTTGGAGAAAATGTAATCTCAAAGTTCAAAATCGGTATACGTTAAAAAAATGCATTTTCTCGGCTTCCCATGGAGCAATTTTCTTCATTCTTTTTTTGTTCCCAAGTAACTCGAGTAGAGCCATCTAATTAATGCATTATTAAATGTTAAACTTGCTTTTGTTTTGTTATAATAGATTAATTTATTTATAAGAAAAGAAAACTATATTTTTTCCAGTTGTAGACTTTTTTTAGATAAACTTACTACAAGTGTACCTTTTAACGTTAAAAATACAAATATTCTCATTTGAAACCTGTATAGTTATTTAAACAATCTTTGTTTAAACAAATTAAAAATTTTTGTTATAATAAATAAATTAATTTGACATTTTTGATTTGCCAATTTGCCAGTTTGACATTTAATAATGCATTAGTTAGATGGCTCTAGTCGAGTTGTTACTTAAGAACAAAAAAAGAATGAAGAAAATTGCTCCATGAGAAGCCGAGAAAATGCATTTTTTTAACGTGTACCGATTTTGAACTTTGAGATTACATTTTCTCCAACCTGATTTTTGATTGGAATTTTGCTATTTTTGGCAATTTTCACTCGTAATATCGATAGTTTTTATTATAATAATATATGTTATGAGTATTTTAAAGATATGAGAATTGGTGTGCAGAAAGAGGGCCGAAATAAAAAGGAGATGGTTCGAAATTTATGATCCTATTGTTTATATCTTTGTCGTAAATGCCGGTCAACTTTAACCGGTTGTATCTCAGGAACCACTTATCACAATTAAACTTTTTTTCTTTTAAAAGAAGCGTCCTGCCGCTTTTCTTCAACTACCGTTTTCATGATTTAATTTAATTTAATATTTCCCGAGATATTCTATTTGTTCATAAGCCAAAAAATTGTTTATAATTTTAAAATATTCCTGAGGCCGCTTAAATCGTCCAATTTCAATTCTGTAAAGTATATTAGATAGGTACAGTGTCTTTTTATACAAAAATCATAGTTATTCTTATGTATCGTAATTATTGTGGTTATTATAGCAACTGTAAATTTTTAATTGACAATTCAATTTTTGCTAAACTGTTCATTGAATGTCCATCGGCTTCTGGAATTATAATCTATACGAAAATAGCTTTTATATTACCAAGTTATTTAATTATTGATAAACAATTACTTATCTAAAATTTTAGTTGAAAACTAAAGATTTGGTTGGAAAAACCCGCATTTTCCGGGGAAAATTTTCGTCGAAATAAATCAAGAAAACACGTCTCTATGCAGAATTTAATTACGGTGAATTTTTATTTGGGTGTTTTTGACGTAAAGTTAAAATGTTTGCTTTGCTTTGACTGCAATAAAATTGCTGGTAAATAACTTTTTCCAAAAATGGCCTATTCTCCGATAATCTGCCTACTATGAGTTAGTGATAAGTTATAGTCTAAAAAATCATTATAAAATTGACTGGCCAGTTGGTTGTGAAAATCAGTGCCAATAAAACACAAAAACACATACACACACACACACAGAGTCAAGAAAAAAGACAAGTATCATTTTTAAATTATATGCGTTCACAACACGGTTCTGGATGACACTCGTCATTCGATTTGGGATAGAACTAGTAATGTTTTGAATGTCCCCTTCGGAGAAAGTAGTCTATTCCTCAATGAGAGCCATTTGAAGTTCTTTACATAATTGTTGGAGCAGGTATGCAGGTCTTACATTCCTTTTGAGCAGGGTCTATTACGCTCAATGGAAATTAGGTACGCACTTTAAGGAGGCCAGTCTATTTTTGGGATCCCACCCTCTTCAAAATACTGTGTTAAAACTGCTGTGTCTGGTCTTGCTTTAGCAGAAACACATTGTCGATAAACCCAGCATATTCAGCACATGAGCATATGTTTCTGTGTGCTGTCACTGCCCTATCATAATCAGGACGAGATCTGTATGATGTGCTTCAAACGAAAACCCTGCCCAAAAAATTACTGAGCTACCACCAAAAGCAATCCGGTGTGACCGAGTGCAGACAGCATAATTTTCTAGCAAAATATCTATAAAGGGCCTAGCCGGGTAAGATGATGAAAACTGCCCCCAACTCGATTCGAATTCCACATAGGTCACCGTTTAGCATCTATAGTGAAACTCACTTTCTGAAATTTTTAGCCACCTAGGTGGTCATGTGACCCATATAGAGCCTAATTAGGGTTTTTATGTTTTTATTTTTCATCTCAGCCGCATCTAGAACTACCGAAAAGCTTTAAATAAAAAAGTTGTAAGCTTTAAAAAGTTCTGCCCGAAATTTTTTTTTATTTTTGGCTGGAAATTTTAATTTTAGAAAGGTTTTAAAATTTTAAATGAGTATAAAAAAATAACTAAGACATTCGTTTTCACGCAAAAAAATGTATAACGTGTATTTTTGCATAGTGTTTCATCCTGAATTTTTTCAAATTTTTAAAATTGGTGAAACGCACCTTTAAAAATAAAAAACCGCATTTTTTCGTTTTTTTTTTTTTCGTTTTTTGATATAATTTTATACATATTTTTCAAAAAAGGTAACACCGTCACTAGAGTAGGTAAAAAACTGAAAAATAATTGGGGTTTGCTTAATAAAAATTTTTTGTAATGCCCATCCATTTTCAAGATACAGGGCGTTGAAGAAAACAAAATTTTACACATTTTTTACGATTTTGCCCAAACTACTGGCAACATTGTAATAAAATTTGGCGAGTTTTAAGAGGTAGTTGTTGTACATTTTTTGACATACAATTAAGAATTTTATAGTTAGCATTGGCGCGCATAGGGGTAATGGTCTGAACTTTTTAAAGAAAAAAGATAGTACGCCACTGACATATTTCAAATTAACAATCGTTTTTGAATTCCTCGTTCAATTTGAGACAAAAAATCTATCTTCCTATTTTTTGATACGACGCGCCAGTTTTATTCAAAAAATAAAACATCTTAACCCTTACAAAGTATTCGAACTTTTAGTAGTTTCTACATCTACATAAACTCGTACATCCATTATAAAAACTAATTCGAATACTTTGGAAGCGTTAAGATATTTTATTTTTTGCAGCAAAGATTTAGATTTAGATTTTTTGTCATAAACTGAACAAGGGATTCAAAAATAATTTTTAATTGGAAATATCTCAGTGGCGTACTATCTTTTTTTCTTTGAAAATTTCAGACCATTACTCCTATGCGCGCCAATGATGAATATCAAATCCTTAATTGTATGTCAAATCATGCACATTAACTACCTCTTAAAACCCACTAAGTTTTATTACAATGTTGCCAGTAGTTTCGTCAAAATAGTAAAAAATGTGTAAAATGTTATTTTCTTCAACGCCCTGTATCTTGAAAATGGATGGCATTACAAAAAACTTTTAGTAAGCAAACCCCAATTATTTTTCAGTTTTTTTACCTATTCTAGTGACGGAGTTACCTTTTTTAAAAAAGATGTATAAAATTGTATCAAAAAACGAAAAAAAAAACCGAAAAAATGCGGTTTTTTTATTTTTAAAGGTAAGTTTCACTAATTTTAAAAATTTGAAGAAATTCAGGATGAAACATTATACAAAAATACACGTTATATATTTTTTTCGTGAAAACGAATGTCTTGGTTATTTTTTTATACTCATTTAAAATTTTAAAATCGTTCTAAAATTTAAATCCCCCTCCAAAAATAAAAAAAAAATTTTCGGACAGAACTTTTTAAAGCTTACAACTTTTTTATTTAAAGTTTTTCGCTAGTTTTCGATGCGGTTGAGATAAAAAATAAAAACATAAAAACCCTAATTAGGCTGTAGGTGGGTCACATGACCGCCTAGGGGGCTAAAAATTTCAGAAAGTTAGTTTCACTATATATGCTAAACGGTGACCTATATGGAATTCGAATCGAGTTAGGGGCAGTTTTCATCATCTTACCCGGCAGGCCCTTTATATTCTACACTCATCCGTAAATAATACTTTTTATTTGGATTGACTTGTTTATGGGCTAATGCAAGTCTGCGTCTTTTTTGAGCAGTAATGGATCCGTTGCTGGATTGCAAGCTGTCAAATTCTGTTCTCTTAACCTTCGTCGAACAGTGGAAACACTGATTGCTGGCCTTTGAGCTTGCAGAAATACTGATTGCTGGCCTTTGAGCCTGCAGAAACACTGCTGGTCTTTGAACATTTGAAAGTGCAGCAATAGTTAGAACGCGATCTTCTGTGACTGTTGTCTTCTTTTGACTCGTATTGACGCGCCGTTTATGAGATTTTCTTTCTTATTCATGTACCATGTCCTTTCAGAAGGTTGGTTACCATCATAGCTACCTTAATTTTATTCACAGTCACCCTAAATAGCATGCTTGTATCGACACCATACCAATCCCTCAAGTTCTTCAACCATAAAGTACTTTTTCGTCCTGGATTGCGTTTGTCTGATATTTTCCCTTGAATAATATTTTATAACAACCTACATTTGGGACCTCTCATTACATGCCCTAAATACGTATGTTTATGAGATCCGGTCTCAAGAAATCTTGGTAAGTTATCTGCACAGTTCAACGATCAACATTCAATTGTCTTGCGAAGACCCCTTTAACTTGATCCATTTTTCAGCTTTATTAAGGCTACGTTGGTTGTGTATGGCTAGTGTAACATGTAGGTCAGTGTAACATTAAGATATTTATTGTTGTTCTGAAGCTATTTCCTTGTGGCATTTTTATAATTATGTATTTTTTATGGGAAATAAGCCACAATTTTACTAAAAAAAAATGTATAGTCCTGAAAGAATCAGATAGTAAAAAGAGAAAAATCAAAGAAGCGGCTCTAATTATGCTAAATGAAACCAATTGTGTCGCAAATTCCTCGGTAGAATGCAGTAGGATGTGGTTACCCATACTGAAAGAGGAAGTCAATAGAAAGAAAATACCACGATTAGTAAGTCAATAACATATCGAGTTAGTACAAATTTTATATTTTAGTATTACTTATTGTATATCTATGTAATATTAATATTATTTATAATTTAAACATATTAAAGTCAGAATTTGGTATTAGTTTTTTGAAGGTAGATTAAATGTAAGACCAAATACTTACGATGTCGGGATAGTATCACGAGGTTTTTTCCTGGTTTTCCCTCGTGATTTACTATGGAATCTCTAACGCGAGAATTTTACTGTCATCGTTGCATTTGGTTGTCTTATCACATGCTATGATTTTTTTGCGACGGATATTCTTGAGTTGGGATTGATTTCATGTAATCGAATGAACTATCTTTTAGTAAAGTCGTCCCAGGAACGCAACTCATAAATATTGGCGATATCATTTTACAGTCTTCTACTTTAAAAGGTATAATATACGTCTGAATTGCCAATATAAATGAGTCAGATTAAATAAATTATTAGAAGAATTTTTTTACTTAGCAACAACATGTTTGTTTTATTTTAATAGTATTTTGTATTTTGACAACGAAACCCGATTTGGGCTTCGAAACGTTAATAAATTCATTTTTTAGTAAAATTGTGGCTTATTTCCCATAAAAAATACATAATTAAGATATTTATCTCTAAAACCCTGTAGAACACTACAAAAGTCTATACAGTTCTTAAAATAATCAAAAATTTTGTTGATTTGTAAATAATTAGTCTTAAGGCTTACTCTAGCTTCTCAAATTAAAACAAGCTGAAGAAATAAATAAAAAAGTCTAAAATTTACTCAATTTTGGGATTGGCCCGTTATCTCTGATGGGGAGTGAACTGAGTAGCACACTTTGCTACAAGAGTCCAGAAAATGATAGTAAACAACAATCATTTTTTACTGTTCAAACTGTTTCTAAGTTTTGAGATAAAAGTATAAGTCAAAGAAAAATTTAGTGAAGCAATTTTTAGAAATTTGAATAAGCATTTACATTACAATATCTTATATTTGTACATAGTGTGAATTATCTGAATATGAAGCCTTTAGTTAGCTGTTCAATGTATGACACTTGCGCTTGTCTTTTCGTTCTCATGGGAAGGTATAACCATCAGTTTTATGTAAATAATCATCAATCATATTAACCTAATCACATCATTATTTTACACCTTGAAATACATAGAGGCTCTAGAGAAGACATGGCTGCAGTAGCTTCTCCTCATATGGTGACTTCTCCAACTGGTATGGGACCCACTGATCATCACACTACCCTTATGGAGGATCCAGATGTGTGGCGTCCGACATAAGCTACTAACAGATTTGTAATAACAACTTTATGTTTTTAGCATGAATATAGCATACAGCTATTTTTCTAGCTTATTTTGTAGTAGGTAGTTACATTGTTTATACCAAAATCTTTCAGTCTTTGCATTTGCTTTTAGAAATGCTTTCTTTATGCATGGTTAGCATTTACTAATATACTAAAAAGGTTTACTTTGCAATGCATATATCAAAGATTTTATTTGAACGTTTTTCATGTCAATCCAAGCGGTTCTTTAAAATTTGGAGCAAAAACCGTGAGTATGTGGACTATACGGTCCTCTAAAGCCTAAACACCTCTTTTACAAGTCAGTGTAAATCATTTACTTGTACCGGGTGTCCCAATAAGAATGGCTCTCGGCCATATCTCGGGAACCGTTTATAGTAGAGATTTGAAATAAAAAAATTTATAACAAAAGTTGCCTCAGGAAAAGCCTAGAAATTATTTTCATAATTGTGGGTCCACCACTAGAGGGCGTAATTGAATATCAAAAATAAAAAAATCAAAATTTTACAAAATTTTCCTAATGAAGGGGCACTGAAAATCCGATGATTGTATTCTTCATCAAATTCTGCGCATATTTAATTTAACAAGTTTAACTCTACCTTTGCAAATAAGAGGTGGGGGTGAGTGGGAACCTTGTTATGAAAAAATGGCTGTAAGTCCGGTTCTGCTAAATCAAATTTTAAAAACTGGATCTTGTTGAAGACAGATCTTTTTTTTCAATGTAAACGTGATAACTTTGAACCATCCTAATAAGTAATAAGCCAGCTGGGAGGCGTTATTTAATTTTTTTCAGAAATCTAGTTTTCTTTGGAAAATACTAAATACAAGTATGCATTTTTAATCATACTTTATAAAATTAGATTAAATTAGCAATAGAATAGCGAAAACCGCATGTCGATACCTTTTTTCTATCTCAAGATATCTCGAGAAACGTATAAATTTTATACATAACTGTTACTATCACCGGTAACCTAAGTTAATGAAAAGTAGTGTGCTGTGGGAAAAAACAAAATAACATTTTCCAGATGTCAACGTATAAAAATATAATTAATTAAAACAACAATATAAAGAGAGACAATACTATTAAAATTAAATATAACACAGAACAAAAAGAACTACTTAGTGACGACCTAAATATTCAAATTGTTGCCCATCATACACTACTCTAGGATACATTATCCAGAGAATACTAAATGCCATTCAAAGCATATCGAAAGCAGAAATTGAGACTGCTGTTCAATCTACTCTTGAAAGAGTAAATGTTTGCAACGAAAATGATGGACAAAAATTTGAACGTTTATGTCATCACTAAATAGTTGTTTTTATTTCTTTGTAATAGGGCTTTTTAACGCTTCTCATTTGTTTCGAACCTCTGTCATATGCCGTATAATCCGTGTATAATATTAATATACGAGATATGAACGAGGCTCGAAACAAATGAGAAGCGTTGAAAAGACCTAATATACGTTGACAGCTGGAAAATGTTTCTTTGTTGTTTCCATAGCACACTACTTTTAATTAATTTCGTTTACCGGTGACAGTAACAGTTATGTTTTTAAATTTACACGTTTTGTAAGATATCTCGAGATAGAAAAAAGGTATTAACATGCGGTTTTCGCTATTCTGTTGCCAATTTTGTCTAATTTTGTAATATGGTATTAAAAATGCATGTTTGTATTTAATATTTTCCAAGGAACACTAGATTTCTGAAAAAAAATTAAATAACGCCTTCTAGCTGGCATATTACTCAATAAGTTGGTTGGAAATCATAACTTTTACATTGACGAAAAAGATCTGTCTTCAACAAGACCAAGTTTGCAAAATTTGATTAAGCAGAACCGGACTCACAGCCCGTTTTTCATAACAAGGTTCCCACTCACCCCCACCTCTTATTTCCAAAGGTAGACCTAAACTTGTCAAATCAAATATGCGTAGAATTTTATGAAGAATACGACGATCGGATTTCCAGTGCCCCTTCATTAGGAAAATTTTGTAAAATTTAGATTTTTTAATTTTTGATATTCAATTACGCCCTCTAGCGGTGGTCCCACAATTATGAAAATAATTTCCAGGCTTTTCCTGAGGCAACTTTTGTTATAAAATTTTTTATTTCAAAGCTCTACTATAAACGGTTCCTGAGATATGGCCGAGAGCCATTCTTATTGGGACACCCGGTACATATTTGTAAATCAATCATAATTTGCATTAGACTCTGCTTCGTATTTTGTTTAGTTTGTTAGTATAGCATGCTTTTTTGTATATCGCAAAAAATAATTATTGCTTCGCACTATTGTAGCATAGATATTTATCTTACATGGCTTGATCAGAAATTATGAATTATTTATGAAAGTAAGAAAAATGTAAATAAAATTAGCATACAGGACTAATCATAACTATTTAAGTATATACTATTATCAAGTTGGACCAAGCATGTATTAACTGTTACAGTGGAACCAGATACAGTGTTTTTTGGAATTTCCCCATTTTTTGTAGTGTTTTCACTGTATATTTAGGCATATATTGTTGTTGAAATCGGCACTGTTGTTAAATTCTATCAAAGCCTTTGACAGAATTCAGCTGGATGATGTTTCGCACTATTGTGTAAGAGGGGAATTCTGCAGAACCTAGTCAGAACAGTTGAAAATATTTACAGAGAAAACATAATTAGAGCGCGAGTCAATCAGGAATTTACAGAAGGTAAAGGATATAAAATGGGGAATGCGGAGCTACTGTTACAATGCTACTGCGGAAACAACGAAATTAGAGGTAATAAATACCTAAAAAAGATAAGAAGTGGGTATGAACCTCAAACAAGTCTATGTAAAGATGAAAGTGGGCAAATAATCAGTGACCAACAGAAAGTCACAGAAACCTGGAAGCATTATTTTCAGATCCTACTTGGAACACAAGTAGACATGGAAGATGACATGGGTATGAACTACGTAGAAGAGAATGAAGTAGATAATGGAGTAGAAGCTCCAACTATAGAGGAAGTTCTCGAAGCTATTAAGGTCCAGAAAAACAATAAAGCTCTGGGAGTTGACGAAATAACAGCAGAACTGTATAAGGTAGGTGGCGACCACCTAGCACGTCACATCCACGCGCTCATCAAAGACATTTGGCAAAAAGAGAAAATACCCGATGACTGGAAGAAAAGTATAGTATGCAGTATGCCCGATCTATAAAAAAGGAGACAAACTCCAGTGCAAAAACTACCGTGGAATCTCTCTACTATGTACAGCATATAAAGTCCTCACGTATATTATAAACCAGCGACTCCAACCACTATCAGAAAATATTATTGGAGAGTATCAGACGGGCTTCCGACGGGGAAGATCGACACTGGATCAAATATTTACAGTCAAACAGATCTTGAGCAAATCATGGGAACACGATATTGATGTGCACAACGTGTTTGTAGACTTCAAACAGGCATACAACTCAGTCAAAAGGAACAAACTATACTATATATTGGCTGAATTGGCAATACCACACAAGCTAATAAGATTCATTAAAGCCACAATGGATAAAACTCAGGCATGTGTACGAATACAAAACCACCGGACAGACTTTTTCAAAATTTCGCAGGGACTAAAGCAGGGAGATGGGTTGGCCCCAACATTGTTTAACCTGGCACTGGAGTATGCGGTTAGGTAAATGCAAACTGGACGAGGAAACCTACTGACCAACCGAACGGTTCAACTGGCCGCTTATGCCGATGATATTAATATTATGAGTAGAACATTAACAGGCGCACAGGAAACATACGCAGAGTTAAAAACACAAACAAAAATGCTAGGTCTGGAAATTAACACAGAGAAAAACAAAAATAATGACTCAGACGAGAAGAAATATAGTCCCACAAAACATTATACATGAAGATGACATTGAAACGGTTGGAAAGTTTACATACCTGGGAGTAGAAATATGCCGACGGATCAGAAGATGGAGAAATACGGAAGAAAATAACGCAGGCAAACAGAGCTTATTTTGCCCTCTCCCATATATTTCGGTCTAAAAGTGTCCACCGAAATACAAAGATGAGAATCTATAAAACTTTAATTCGACCAATAACATGCTATGGCAGTGAAGCCTGGGTCCTGAAAGAAACATCCAAAAACAAACTCGACACATTCTAAAGGAAAGTACTGAGGAGAATACTAGGACTTGTGAAGGAAAACGGAATCTTTAGAAGTCGATACAACAACGAACTTTATAAACTTTATAAGGAAGCACCCCTATCAAACTTCATTAGAATACAAAGATTGCAATGGGCCGGACATGTGATAAGAATGGGAGAGGATAGGCTACCAAAGAGAGCACTGAATGCTAGAATGCAGGGAAAGAGACCGGTTGGAAAGCCAAGAAAGCGCTGTGAAGACACAGTAAACAGCGACGCACAAGCCCTTTTAGGAGTCCGTGTATGGAGAAGAGCAGCCACAGACAAGCAAGGGTGGAGGCAAAAAATAAAGGAGGCCAAGGCTCAATTTGGGCTGTAGTGCCGTAGAAGAAGAAGAAGAAGAAGAAGAGCTACTGTTAGGAGTGCGAAATTGGAAAACCAAGTCAAAGAATAGGAAGGAATGGAGGCTGATTCTGGAACAGACCAAGGTTCACCATGGGTTGTAGAGCCAATGATGATGATGATGAATGCGGAGCTGAAAATCGTATGTTATGCAGACTTCAGATGCTCGTGCATCGTTATAACATAAAACAGAAAAGTCTGAATATGACAATACCAACTGAAAAAAATAAAATGCATGACCACCTCTAAAGAACCGATACGGCGTAAATTGGAAGTTGATGGAAAATGACAGAACAAACAATGAATTTAAATTATGTAGAGCATAAAAAAATCAAGCTAGAGTTGGGCTCCATCACATGAACACTGGATTCGGTAATTTTGTGTTAATAAAATATTAAAGCTAAGCTTGCACACAATATAATATGAAAAAAGGTATACACAAAAACATAAAAGTCAACTGTAATTCAACCGTTTGGTCTTATCTACATATTGCCATTGAACTTCCTAACATTCAGAGTACCTATTAATTACTGTAAAAGTATATTGAGGGCTACCTGATATAGCATTATCATCATTATTATGAAACTAATAAGGAATATGTATATATCCCCAGTGTCGTCTTTATTTAGAAATGTGTATGCCCAGTGATATACAGGTTGTCCCAGACTAATTTACCCACGCTATATCTCTTAAACGAATAGAGATTTTCGAATGGGACAAAAAGTGATATATTCTACTTGTAATACACTTTAATATGGCGTAGAAAAAATCATCCCCTAAATATTCATCCCTTAGTTACAACCCCTAACTTTAATTTTTTTAATAGCACCCTGTATATTTTTTTATAGTTTTGGATTTAGTCTTCTGTTGTCTATTCAACACATTTTTTGAAAATAAAATCGGTTCGTAAATAACCAAGAAACTATCAGTTTATTTTTGTTAATTGTGTGTCCCAGACTAATTTATCCAGGCTATATTTCTTAAACGAATAGAGATTTTCGAATGGGACAAAAACTGATCTATTCCGTTTGTAATAATACACTTTCATGTGGCGTAAAAAAAATTCATCCCCTAAATATTCATCCCTAACTTACAGGGTGCTATTTAAAAAAATAAAGTTAGGAGTTGTAACTAAGGGATGAATATTTAGGGGATAATTTTTTTACGCCATATTAAAGTGTATTACAAATGTAATGGATCAGTTTTTGTCCCATTCGAAAATTTCCATTCGTTTAAGAAATATAGCCTGGATAAATTAGTCTGGGACACATAATTAACCAAACTAAACTGATATTTTCTTGGTTATTTACGAACCGATTTTATTTTCAAAAAATGTGTTGAATAGACAATAGGAGACCAGATCCAAAACTATAAAAAATATACAGGGTGCTATTAAAAAAATTAAAGTTAGGGGTTGTAACTAAGGGATGAATATTTAGGGGATGATTTTTTCTACGCCATATTAAAGTGTATTACAAGTAGAATAGATCACTTTTCGTCCCATTCGAAAATCTCTATTTGTTTAAGAGATATAGCGTGGCTAAATTAGTCTGGGACACCCTGTATATGTATTTGTTTTTGTCCGATTCATACATGAATTGTTTCATTGGAAGTTTTCAATCTAATAGTACATAAAACATCACCAAAAAATGTTGTTCCACATCCTACCAGACTGAAAACAATGGAAACCTTCTCTGGTAACACCTCCGAGGCTTCTACAATTTGCAAGCCATAACGGATGCTGAGACTAAGGAAGATGAGGGAATTTTACAATTTATAATTCACGTCCCATCTGCTCAGCGCGGTAAAGTTCCAACGAGAATGGTTCCCTTCGTACTCCAATCAGAGTAAACATGTCAATCAAAAATGAATAACCATTTTCAATTTCGTTGCAACACGAAACTACAGCCGAATCATTATTCCAGTTCAATCAGAGAGTGCAGCAAGCACTTCTACCGGTTTAGAAACTTATTAGTCTCTCATCAGGAGGCACATATGCTGCTCTCTCTGACCCAACTAGGACAAACCCCGGCGTGCAGTCACGGATTGCAACAAACGAAATGCAATCCGAAATGCAATTAATCCCAAAGTTTAAACATTGTAAATTATGATTCGGGTGTGGTCCTAGTAGCATTTAACGTGTCTTGGTTTGTTTATTTCTACTGCATCTTGAATGTAAATTTAGCATAGTTAATCTAATATGATAGCCCAGACAAACAGTTAATAAACAAAATTGTCCTTGATTATTTATTTCACCAAAAAATATAGTTTATGTTGTTTAGGAAGTAATGATACAGGATGATATCGTGAATTATCGATAAAACATACTTAAACGAATTTTTTTTAATTTTTTTTACAATAGGAAGAAATTAACAAGCCATGAAAAAAATCTTTCCCACGGCTTGTTAAAGATAAAATGTTATATGTACTAACATTATATTTTTCCTTTATATTTCCTTAAATGATAAGATTTTTCATAAATATTTAAATTTATGTTGAAGATAAACAGTTTATCACTTAAGTTCACAAATAACGTTAAATTGGGCCACATAGCAAATAATGGCTAAGAAGCGTTTATACACAGGGTGATCAACTTTTGTAACAAAATCGTTATATCTGTTATTATAGGAAATAACAAAAAAAGTTCTTTTCGAAAAAAAGCTTCACATTTTAAAAGTAGTTACAAATATACAGGCTCATCCTGACACGCATTACAGGTATGTGTTTTTCTATAAAAACATCCTGTATTTTATCTAAATTACTGTGCTTTCTTTTATTCTCTTATAGAATTTTCTTTCTGTTTTCGTGTCTGTAGGATTTCTTGTACTTGTTTTTTCAAATCCTGTTTTTTTTTTCTTCTGTATATTTTAGTCACTTGTACTTTCTTTCCTTTGTAAAGGACCCCGCAGAAATCTTATGGGAAATGGCTCGCGGTCAAATGCTCTGAAACTTAGGGTTCTGGTAGTCCTTGATGTGTAGAACAAAAGACTCAATGGGCGCGTGGCTCCAAAAAATCATGGTTTTAAGATATAAGCCTCTGAAGTTATGGGTACAGTGAGGACGTTTGAGTTGGAATAAATTCATTTTCTCGAGAATGGGCGACTCTGGAGAAAAATTGCAAATCAGGTCGATTTTATTTTTAAATTATAATATTTTGGCATATATATCATACTAGTGACGTCATACATCTGGGCGTGATGACGCAATCGATGATTTTTTAAATAAGAATGGGGGTCGTGTGATAGCTCATTTGAAAGGTGATTAAATTCTCTATTCAATAATATAAACATTAACAATATTATTTATACAGGGTGCCAAAAAATTTTTTTTAATTAAATTAATTGAGACAAAAAGAAGAATGTATATAATTTATTTAATTCGATATACATTTTACTGTTGTCCGAAAACAGGAAAAATATTTATTTGATAAATAAATATTGTTTTTTGCTTAAATTCAGTATTAAAGCTACCACAGACCTGCCTCTTAGCAGTTTGAACATTTAATTTAAGGGAAAGGGGTCGTGTGATAGCTCATTTGAAAGGTTATTCAATTCTCTATTCACTAATATAAACATTAACATAATTAATTATACAGGGTGCCCAAATTTTTTTTAATTAAATTAATTGAGGCAAAAAGAAGAATGTATATAATTTATTTAATTCGAAATACATTTTACTGCTGTCAGAAAACAGAAAAAATATTAACTTGAAAAATAAACTTTTTAAAAATAAATAAATTGCTTTTCAGTAGTAATAACCCAAGGACATTGATAATTGTTCGAAAAAATTTTATAACAGATTTCGAAAGCTTGTTGCTTGGAAACAGACCGACGCCGTAGGCGGAGGTCTGTTGCCTGTAAGCAACAAGCTTGAGAAAGTTGTTAAAAAATTTTTGAGCATTTATCAATGTTAGAGGGTTATTCGGATAGAAAATTTTTTGCTGGTTATGAAAAAAAAATACAGAGCAGAAACAATTTATTTAAATGTGCAATTAACAAAGGAACAATTAGAAAAATTTACTGTAAACAGTATTCTTTGGTATATTTGTTTCGATAATTTCATTAATATTCTCATCAGTATTACAACCAAATCGTGACATTTTGAAATATTGAATATTTGAAATGTCAAAATCGAAATGAAACGAAATGTAGGTATCCATAGCTACATGATTGAGTGAAACAGCCCATGGGATCTGTTTTCAGTATAATGTTGGTTTTATTGGTTGTATTCAATCAGATGACCACAAATTAATTGATTTCATTGGATTTCTAATTGAGCAAAAAATTTTCCGTTAGATTCCGTTATGATTGTATTTAATTGTCCCCGTTCCTCATCTGCAGTTTATTTTCCGCTGGTTCTGTTGTTTCATTTGGAGGGCATTTTGGTATTCTTGTTTCTTTTTTTGGGTTTGTGAATCCTTCAACATTCCATTTTTTAATTTAACTATTTGTCTCATTTGCCGATGTCGCGGTTTTCTGTCCCAATTTTGCCCCCACAAGTTAGTGCTCTGAGTCAGAGTTGCCCATCTTTTCGAGATAAGAATGAGGTCAATTTGATTGGCTTCCGCAATTGGTTCCTGGTATTTTCTTTATGGATATATTTTATGGATATCTTTTCTCTCGAAGTCTAGTACTAACAACTAGATAATCATTTTACTCTGGGCTAATTAGCAAAATACAAGGAAAAGTTATTTACCAGCAATTTTATTGCTGGAATCGAATCTTATTATTGTATGTATTAATAATATAGGTATGCAAAGTCCGCAGCTAGTGTGCTACTTTTTTATAAACAAAATGGCGCCAGAAAATCGTGTTTTTTTCAATTTTTGCTCTATAATTCCAAAGATTTTAACTTTACTCCAAAAACACCCAAATAAAAATTCACCGCAATTAAATTCTACATAGAGACGTGTTTTTCCCGATTCACTTCGACGAAAACTTTCCCCGGAAAAAGCGGGTTTTTCCAACAAAATCTTTAATTTTCAATTAAAATTTTAGGTAAGTAATTGTTAATCAATAATTAAATAACTTGGTAATGTAAAAGTCCTTTTCGTATAGATTATAATTCCAGAAGCCTATGGAAATTGAATGAACAGTTTAGCAACAATTGCATTGTAAATTAAAAATTTACGGTCGCTATAATAACGACAATAATTATGATGCATAAGAATAACTATGATTTTTTCATAAAAAGACACTATACCTATCTAATGTACTTTACAGAATTGAAATTGGACTATTTAAGCGGCCTCAGGAATATTTTAAAATTATAAACAATTTTTTTGCTTATAAACAAATATAATATCTCGGGAAATATTAAACTAAATTAAATCGTAAAAACGGTATTCGAAAAACAGCGGCAGGACGCTTCTTTTAACAGAAAAAACATTTAATTATGACGAGTGGTTCCTGAGACACAACCAGTCAAAATTGACCGGAATTTACGACAAAGATATAAACAATAGGATTATAATTTTTAAACCATCACCTTTTTATTTTTGTCCTCTTTCTCCACACCTATTTTCATATCTTTAAAATACTTATAACATTAATTATTATAATACAAACTATCGATAATACGTGTGAAAATTGCCAAAAATAGCAAAATTCCAATCAAAAATTAGGTTGGAGAAAATGTAACCCTCCAAGTTCAAAAACGGTATACGTTAAAAAAATGCATTTTTTTCTAGTTGTAGCCTTTATTTTAGTTAAATTTACTACAGATGTACCTTTTAAAGTTAAAAACATAAATATTCTCATTTGAAAGCTGTATAATTATTTAAACAATCTTTATTTAAACAAATTAAAATTTTGTGTTATAATAAATAAATTAATTTATTATAACAAAACAAAAGCAAGTTTGACATTTAATAATGCGTTAGTTCGACGGCTCTACTCGAGTTACTTGGGAACAAAAAAGAATGAAGGAAATTGCTCCATGGGAAGCCGAGAAAATGCATTTTTTAACGTATACCGATTTTGAACATTGAGGATTACATTTTCTCCAACTTAATTTTTGATTGGAATTTTGCTATTTTTGGCAATTTTCACACGTATTATCGATAGTTTTTATTATAATAATATATGTTATGAGTATTTTAAGGATATGAAAATTGGCGTGGAAAAAAAGAGGACAAAAATAAAAAGGTGATGGTTTGAAAATTATGATCCTGATGTTTATATCTTTGCCGTAAATTCCGGTCAAATTTGACCGGTTGTATCTCAGGAACTACTCATCATAATTAAACGTTTTTTCTTTTAAAAGAAGCGTCCTGCCGCTGTTTTTGGAATACCGTTTTTATAATTTAATTTAGTTTAATATTTCTCGAGATATTCTATTTGTTTATAAGCCAAAAAATTCTTTATAATTTTAAAATATTCCCGAGGCCGCTTAAATAGTCAAATTTCAATTCTGTAAAGTACGTGAGATAGGTATAGTGTCTTTTTATGAAAAAATCGTAGTTATTCTTATGCATCATAATTATTGTCGTTATTATAGCGACCGTAAATTTTTAAGTAACAATTCAATTGTTGCTAAACTGTTCATTCAATTTTCATCGGCTTCTGGAATTGTAATCTATACGAAAAGGGCTTTTACATTACCAAGTTATTTAATTATTAATTAACAATTACTTATCTAAAAGTTTAGTTGAAAATTAAAGATTTTGTTGGAAAACCCCGCTTTTTCCGTTGAAACTTTTCGTCGAAGTAAATTGGAAAAAACACGTCTCTATGCAGAATTTAATTGTGGTGAATTTTTATTTGAGTGTTTTTGTTGTAAAGTTAAAATCTTTGGAGTTATAGAGCAAAAATTGAAAAAAAACACGATTTTCGGGCGCCATTTTGTTTATAAAAAAAGTAGCACACTTTTTTGTGTGAGTAGATTCCAGCAATAAAATTGCTGGTAAATAACTTTTCCCAAAAATGGCCTATTCTCCGATAATCAGCCCAGACTATTTATTGTTGCGAATTGTGCAACCCTTGTCAATTTAGACTTTTTTCAGTATGCAAACTATGTTTCCCAAATTTACAAAAAAGTGCTGCATTTAAAAATACTGAGCAAATAATGCATTTTTGTTTTGACTTGCCCTGTTAAAAACGTTTTAGGTCGTTGCTTTTTTTATCCCTTTTCAATTATACAGGGCGTTGAACTTGTTACGAATCATTGAAATTTGGTTATAATTCATTAAAAAAACATGTTTGATGGCGTTACTATATTTTAAAGATCCTGTTTATTTGTAACTATTAATCAAAAAATATATAGAAAAAATAATACTTTGGCTTCCAGCTTGCTTCTGCCATTGTTTTAATACTTCTTTTAACAATTAAGGGCCGGTTGTTCGAACGCTAATCAACATTGATCACTATCAAATATTTAATTACTGTCACAACTGTCAATGTCATCTTTGGTTGGGTTGCTGAAAACATAGTTAATTATAATTATGAGATTAGTTAGTCAATTAACATAACAATTATTAACATAATTGATTAACTAATCTCATAATTGAAGACCTTGGGACCAGAAGGGGGCATGCCACCAAACAATATTTTGGAGAAAACATCATTTTAAACTAATTTTAAAATCCTGAAATCCAATTTTTAAAATTTTCTTGGTAGTAAGGCCCATAATCGTTTGGAAATATGATATTAAATACACAATAAAATACCACAGACGTTTATTTAACGGTTTTTGAGTTTTTGAACATTTTTTGAAAAAATATGAGGTTTATCCCCTTTTGTATAAAAAATTATATTCTAAAATATGAACATAAAATGCAACAATAAAATAATTCAGTTGTCAATATTTTCAATATCTGAAAAGTCGTCCAAATGTTCAATGTCTTCCAGTGGTTCATTATTCTCAGTATCTGGTAGAATCTGTTGGCAAGCACCAATTTCTGCCTACACTGTTTTTTGCAACCGCAAGGTGCACCTAATTTTTTTGGTTCTATTTTCTTTCCTTTGGTATTTATATACTGTTATGATCTGCTTTCTATTACTTTTATATTAATTATTATTTATTTGATCAATTATTTAATTAACGCAAATCATACATAAAAATATTAAGAAAAAATCTCAGGGTGTCTTTTCTCAAAAAAAAAATTAATTAAATTCTCTTAGGTTATACTTTTATCCTTTCTCGTGGCTTCAGTATCTCTTAGTTGATCCTTATCGGGATAAGATAGGAAAAGGAAATAAATAGAAAAATCATAAATAAGCACACACAAATACCTTTATTATCAAAAGCAATGCTCTATAAATTTATCAATTAAATCCTGTGGGCATAACTGTCCAAAAGAAACTTTTACCATATAAATTAATCTAATTCAAACAAATATTTATCGCTTTTTTCTTGATACCCTCAATAAAAAAACAAGCTAAACAAACAAATTTGGTATTCGCAAATTACTTATACTTTCTATTAAATTTTTGAAATGTTGGAATCTTAAACGCATATGCTTTTACGTAAAAGAAATTTAACTTCTGATTATAAAGAAAATCTATCACCTAGGTTATTGACTGACCTTTTTAATTCACACACAATGATGTCTCCTCTTGACCCAAACAGCTCTTCCTTGTTGATTATGTTAGACTACCAGTCAAAGCCCTCTCCGTTCTCAGCAAACAATCCAGCAGGATACCAGCAACTATTTCTCCAAAACACAAGCCAGGCCCCTTTTTGCCAGTACTCGTTCAATAAACTCCAAAACTCTCTCCTCTCTTTCTCTCAACAACAATCTCCTGAGACCCAAGTATCTTTTTTACTTGGTGTCACAAATAATTTTAATAACGATAATTCTTGTAACTTACTCTCTTGGACTTTACAGAATCAAAGAGGTATTTCTTTTCGATTTGATTTGTCTCTAGTTCCACTTTTCAGCTACTCTCACTATCAAAACAACCACTAGTACTTGCTTCTGAACTACTCACGAAAACGTTTGACTGCTCTTCTCGAATGCCGGTAACACAATAATCCCTCTCTTCAAAACCATCTGAAAATTCAACCTTCTCTCCTTCCCATTCCAAATTGCCAAACCAATCAGAGACATTTCTTCTTCCCCATTCTTTTTTTCATTCGAAATACCCACTCATACTTTCAAAAATATTCCTACCATCATAATAATTACTTTCGGGAAATTCTACAAAATTTACTCGGGGTTAAACAAAAAGGGATTAAAATTCCAAACTTTCTTTACCTTAATTTTCTAAGAACTAATTACCTATGGCTTCTACCTTTCCCGTAATAAACAATCGGTTTAAAATAATAATCCTAAATAGCTTTCACTTCACTTTTATTTACAAATATTTTTAATATTCTTCATGGAAAAATTCATTAAGGAGAAACCACCTTGCGTGAAAGCTAACTTCTAATAAATATTTACAAATCAATATACAGGGTGTATCAAATTTATGTGCCCGCGTTATATTAAAAAAAAAATAAAAAATTTTATTCTATCTTTGATTGATAAATTGAAACACAATAATACATATTCGTAAACTAGATTTTTTTTAGTCTTGCGCTTAATTTTTATGTCGTTGGGTATCCTTGTGTCTCCATCTAGAAGGCGCCTACTTTTCTGGAGTTGTCAAGAGAACTCGAGAAGTCTGTGGGGTATAAACCTATTCATTTTCCTACATACAATACATAAGCAACAAAAAACCTTTAGAACAATCCTAATATTTTTAGGTTCGAAAAATATAACATAAGGGGACAAGCCACACAGTAAATAAACTTACTGTTCCTGAGTTTATATTTTCCCAATCGCTGCTACTTCCGGATGCTGTATAGTCTTTGTCATATTCGCTTTTATTTAAAAATGGATCTTGGCCACTGTGTTCAGAATCAAACTCAAAAAAGTCTATTTTCCGTTTACATGCACGGGAATGTTCCGCCGCCATGTTGATTACTACTGTGGCTTGTCTCCTTCTGTTGCAATATAAAGTAATGGTGACACAACGGGACTTAACTACAGCGGCGCCATCTATGAGAAAACTGCTGAAATTTTCTGTTTGGGACATTAATATGGTCTTAAAGTGTGCGATTTCTACTTTAATTCATTTTTGACGAAATTGTGGCTTGCCCCCTTCTGGTCCCAAGGTCTTCAATTATAATTAACTATGTTTTCAGCAACCCAACCAAAGTTGACATTGACAGTTGTGACAGTAATTAAGTATGTGATAGTGATCAATGTTGATTAGCGTTCGAACAACCGGCCCTTAGTCTAAAAAAATTTTATTTTAAAATTAAAAATAAACGATTTCTTCTTCAAACGGCTGATAACAATAATTTGATCTGTTATAATAAATATTTATACTGTAATATTTTGAGTAAATGCTACAATTCCGAATTTTATCCTTAACTAAACAATACATTTTTTTTTCTTTATTTAGGGCTACAGCTGAAGAGATGCGACAAGCAGCGACTGCAGAGGAAAACGCAGTGCCACCATCAAAAGGAATGCGATCGAATCTTGTCGCTCACGCTCAGCCTATCAGTTTTAGCGGTGCGCCGGTTTTTGACAGCAATGTCTGAAAATGTCTTCGCACTATCACATCCTCGTTTTCCATATTCGGTCATCCCTTATACCCCCCTACCCCAATTTTGATATAAAAGTGAAAGTTGACCATTGATATGTAGAAGTCAGAGTACAAAAGTATAAATAGTAGAAAAAAGGAAATTGTGCAAGAAGTATGTATAATTTATATACGTTCATATCAGGGTTGGCATAGAATTTCCTCATCTTATAAAACCCAGCGGGTTTTTTCGGGTTTTTGCAATTGATAAAACCCACTATTATTGGGTTTTTTGGGGTTTTTTCAAAAATAGCAAATTTTCAGTTGAATGAACGTCATATTTATTTCGGAATAAAAACAAAAACTAGCATAAATACCATGAAGTAAGTAGTAGGTGAATACAAAACGAGAGAAATTGAAACTAAACTAATAAAACACTTATTTTAAACATGGTATATAGACAAATAAAAAAATAAACAAGTTTCTTGTTAAACAAAGCATCAGCAAAGCATATTAGTTATCAGGAAAATCAGAATCTGTATTTTTGTCACATTCCCAATTCCCATTCGTTATTCGTTAGACTCGATCGAGGAAGAGGACTCGGTTCTAGGCTTATGATTATATATTTTTACCAAGTTCACCTAATCTGTTGCGAAGCTTAGTCCATATTAATCCATATGAAGAAAAAATCCGCTCAATAGATGCAGATGAAGCTGGACATGAGAACAAAGATAACATATAAATACAAAATTCATATGGTATTTTATTTGTTTTTTTATTTTTTATTGATATCAGCTTCCACCATTTCTTTGTTGAGAATTTTTTGACAAGTTCTTCTTTGAAAAGTGTTGCGGGGAACATATATGTATCCTTAATCTTGAATGATAACATCACTGCCAAAAACTTATCAGAAAGATTCGATGCAACCCATTGTTCGACTGTTTCCTCTTCTTCCCCTGTAAGTCGTCTTCCCATGTATTTGTGATCCATAGTATTTGCAAAAAGGTGAAATGGTTGAATGGCAAAGTCATATCTCTTTTTTATTTCTTGTCTGTATGACTGTAACAAATCATGGTCGAGGGCATCTTTCCATATTTCTACTGCATCAGAAATGTTTACAGAATCGCTTTGGAATCTGTCTAGAGCTTTCACAATAACGGCAAGTTGTTTTTGCAAATACAGAGCCTCTCTATATATGGCGACATTATCTAATATTTTGGAGATATTTTTATCAAATTCTTGCTCCTTCTCTGTCCTAATTTCAACATATATGTGACAGTTGCTTATAAATTGCTGACATTGTCAAGTTGCTTTATTTTGTAAGCATATTTTGTTATTTTATTATTTTTGCAATAAAATTCATAATTTTTGTGAAACTTTTGATAGAGCAGAAACTATATATCAAATCTAAATAAAAAACTGAAAATCTCCAAAAAAACCCGAAAAAACCCCAAGAAATCCGTCGGGTTGGGCTTTAAAAAAAAACCCGGGTTTTTTCCAACCCTGGTACATATATCGTACAAAAATGTTGACAGCTGCATAGCCCAAATAACCCTCTCAGGCATATACTGCAAGACCATTACAACAACGTCATCCACTTGTTTCGCTATGTAAAGTAAAATGAGGTTATTAGACCCAGAAAAACTGTATGAATTAATTAAAGACGGTGTCAACTAAACATTTCCATGAACATCATTTAGGCCAAAAGTAACTCATCTATAACTTAGGTTTAGTTGGTTTTGACAAAAATAATGTGGTTCTCAGGTACCTAACTATTTTTTAATTAAATATATTTGTGTAAATAATATACCAAAAGGAATATTCACACTTCCTCTAACCCGTCATTCTGTGACACCTGTTTCGCTATTTTTAGCTCTTCAGACAGAACTTGCTTGGAAGACGAGCCAAAGAAAATATGCTTTCATACATCTTAAATATATAATTATAATATATTTGTACTTCCAAATAATTTGCTTACTTAACAAATTTATGGTACAACGAATATATTATAATAGATTTGTACTTCCAAATAATTTTCTTACTTAACAAAATTATGGTATGATACAACGAATAAAAGATGTATAAGACATAATCACCCCTGTGATGTATCAAACACGTTATAAATAACGTGCACGTTATCCTGCATTTACGTTAAATTCTACAGATTGATGTGATGTATGACAGATAACGTTTCTCAAAAGCGTTATCTCATAACGTGTAGCCGTTATCTGGTAACGTAACAGGTTCAACTTAACGCCACCTATTTAACCTCTTGGTATAAAATAACGTGTAGTATAAAGAATAAATAAATATAAAAAATGGACAATTTAGTCCAGAATTTTGTCAGATTGTAAACGTCGGGTTATTAAAATAATTAGATGATGCTATTTTGTAAAGTTATTTTTTATAAATATTGTATTATTTTTGAGGTTATGTTATTTTTAAACAAAAACATTTTATTCATATAAATGAAGAAAACATACAGACTATAAAAGACCAGTTTGGCCAGATTCGGTAAATCCATTTGAATGTTCTTTTTGTTGTTTATTTCAAGCCTTGAAACAACACGACAAACAAAAATTAAATAAACTGCACAATGCACAATAGAAAGAACACCTCACGGGCCCAGGGCTGGGAATTTCAAATAACATCTTGGTTTTGGTGCCAGGGCCAGACCAGATGTGTAAGTGCGATGAACAAGATGCGTACTTCGCCGCACGCTGCATGTTTATGTCTGTCTTCCTCTAACGTATTCAATTTCTGTATACTGTTATTCTTGTCGCGCAAGACGATGCTTTAACGTTTTGAAAATAACATGCTGGATAACGTGCACGTTAAAAACATGATACATCACATCTAATTTTTGGCAACACGTTATACAGGCTGTTATAATCAAACGTTATGTTAACATAACGTGTACACGTTATTTATAACGGGTTTGTTACATCACAGGGCTGAATATATAACATTATATATGTTCTTGTTAAAACGCAGTACCATGGGACCATTCACCAAATTTTTTACGGTCACTTATTTGGTTTATATGTAAACAACGTCAGTATCAGTCTCATTTAAATAAAACTTCCAAAAGGATATAAAGCTAGTATTATTTTTTACAGAATAAATTTTGTATTCAGACTTCTACATCTCTCCTCCACTATTCATTTTTGTAGATAATGTGTATTAGGTAATAGTAGTATCCTATATTTTTTATTTGAAACATAGAGGCAGTCTTTAAAATTAGATATCAAAACATATACAGTCTAAACGATGAAATAAGGTCAGTGGGTTTGTACAGCAGTAAGTTATTCAAGTTTATTTAAAGGAAGTGTTTTATATAAGTCAGAAGAATTTTACAATTTAACTAAAAGACAAGTTTTTTAACTTTAACCCGTCTTTAACCCTTAACTTTTTTAACCCGTCTGAAAAATAAGAAGTATCCTTAGTGGACCTCCGTATTCAACTCAAATTTCTCTGCTCGGCGGCGAGTGACAAATTTCAAGTTTAGAAACATAATAAGTCGCACGGGGCCAAATCGGGAGAAGTCTGTGGATGGGGCAGAAATTCGTAGCCCAATTCGACCAATTTGGCCGTGACGACGGCGAAAGTGTTTGTCGATACGTTGTCATGATGGAAGAGCATTTTTTCTTTGTCACATGGAGCCGTTTTTTTTTGCAATGAGGCACCGAATCGACCCAATAACTAGATATAGTAGACATGTGACCATTTTAGCTTCAACCGTGCTTAACCTAGCATGCCTAGCATAGCTTACCATGCTTTCTGCAGGTAATCGATGTAGATCATATCTTGTGAATCCCAGAAAGTGGTGGCCATAACCGTTCCAGCCGTCAGGACCGGTTTCACGTTTTTCGGAGCACGTTAGTTAAGGGAATTCCACTCTAAAGTCCTATATGTACTTGCATTCCATGTTGTTTTAGCGGCCTTTGTTATTGTAAAATACGTATTTAATTCAGTATTTAGCTCCAATTAAAAACCAATTTTGTTCCAGTTACATAATAGTGACGTTGGATGTATTAAATTTGACTGAGATGAACGATTACGGCGCAAAATCTAAATCATACCATTACATTTTGGCATTCACATTTCGGTTAGGTTTAAAACAGACTCTGGATCCACAAAGTGGCTGAAACAGGCCCCTGATTTTGTCGCCCCAATGATTTTGTAATGGACGCCACAGTGCCGAGGATCAGCGACTGTGGCCAGCCACTTTCACAGCCGTTTCGTCTGTATTAACCCTTAGTCGACTGTGCGACGAGAGGGTCTTGCGGCTCGGTGACTATTCAATGACTCGGCACTTCGTTTATTTTTCGTTTTTTTTTTTCGGCACAAGTTTTTTTTTCGTTTGTTCCTTTTACTCTTATTGGAATATATAATAGAGTTAGCGAAATAATCATTTAAAAATTCAGAGATATTCACAATTACATAATTGTATAATAATCTGACTGTACAAACCCGTTGTAATCATGGGCACTAATGCTATTTTAAATATTTTTTATATTCTATTAGATTTCATATCAACTGTCGTTACTTTTAGTAAATTTTTATATTGTGATATAATTTATTGTTAGCTTATTGGTAAATTATTTTTGTGTCTTATAAAAATGGTCAAGTAATTTAATATGGAAATTTCACTGAGTGACAGTTCAGTGAGTCGCTGGTTCGAATCCGATCAAGAGAGGAATTTTTCTTTATAAAAACAATGACTTCTCATCTTTATCGGATCCAGAATCCGACTTTACATAGTAACAAGACATTTAATATGTATATGAATACACTACACAAAAGATCATTCCCAATAAGATTGTATGGTTGATGAAGATACTTTAAAAAGTATGGAAATACGTATAAATGTTGCGTTTTGTCAAAAATTAACAAAAGTTGAGTTACCTTTGCTTTTTCACTGCTGGACATAAGATTTTCCTCATAATTTTCCATCTATTTCGATCATGTGCTTTTTGCATCGAATGTCTATGGCAACGTTTAAGTCGTCAGTCCAACGTGTCGGAGGGCGACCTCTGTTCCGGTAGGCATCATCTGTTGGTCTCCATTGCAGTATCCACTTTGTCTATCTGTTATCTGTTATTCGAGCCATGTGGCGTGACGATATAATTCTGTTGGGGTATACTTGATTTTTACAGATATTATATGCATGGTGTTATTAAGCTGAATATCTAAGTGTATTTTTTATGTGAACGCTATTCAGTCATATCCACAGTCTACAGCCGTGGAGTTAAGTCCAAGAGCTAAGCATCGAGGTCTGCAGTTGTGCTGCAGAATTTTTGTATGCTGTTATGTATTATTACACTTATGTGTAAAGCGATTTTGTTGTGATTGATTTCATGACTTTGCCTAGTCCCTGGTTGTTCACTTCTAAGTTTTTTTTAAGCGATCACTGCTCAGGGATAGATTTTTTAAAGTCTAAGGGTTTAAAAGGCAAAGTTTTCAACCTAATATAAACATTAATAATATTGAAAAATACCAAAAATATTAATAAAAGATTTTTAATTGAAAACTTATTGGTCCATTTTCCTGGTAACACCTCCATGGCTTCTAAAAATTGCAAGCCAGATGGATGCTGCATTAACCCGCCATTACACGCGCTATGAGGGAATCCCTCACCATATTTGTTTATAAGCAATGAAATTGTGTAAACTAATACGATAACCTTAAGCACCCAGGAATGCCTTTAGCATGGTTCATGAGAGGGTATGAAAAAGTTATAGAATATTTCAGGCGGTCAGTGTGCTGTGTGATAGTTGAAAGAAGAGACATCCCTCTTCAAGTGAGGGAATTCCTCACTGCGCGTGCAGTCACGGTGAAATAACGTTTCTGTTATCTCAAAGAAACTTTTAGGTTTTTATTTAATATTTAGGTAGGTTTAATTAAAATATTATTGTTTGGATTAGGTTAGGAACAGTGGCACACCGAGGGGGGTTTGGGGGTTAAAATCCCACCCAGAGCATATAGAAATATATATAAAAGAAGGTAGGAAAATGTAACTTATCTTTCACAAATAATACAAAAAACTTTCGGTGCCCAAGCAAACCCCTCTCTACGCAGAGCAAAATTCTAGGTGCGCCACTGGTTAAGAACCCATTTTTAAATTTACCTATTCTAATTGGGAAATAAGCCACAATTTAACTTGAAACATTTATTTTATTGACGTTTCGAATTCCACCTCGGACGTCGTTATCAAAATACAAAATATTAATAGTTAATTACATACTTAAATGCCACAAAGAAATAGCTTCAGAACAGTTGTTAATTTTAATTTGTATTTTTAGTAAATGAACGTTAATTCCTTCAGTGGCTTGCTGAAATTGAAAATTAAGAAAACTTGCTTTTGATCTATATTATTTTTACTTTTGTTTTGTTAATTTAATAAAAAAATTGGTTTACGAGACTTTCTATAATATGTGAGTACAATCCATTTTATATTTATACATGTTGACATTCATTCTTTCTCGAAATAAGTCGAATTTATGTAGGTGAGGGCGACGCTCATACGCGTGCAACTACGTCACAATAGAAGACGCGTGTAACGGCGGGTTAAAGACAAGAGGGAATTCTAAAAAGTTGCAATTCACAACCCCGTCTACAGCTTGGTAAAGTTCCAACGGAAAAATGGACCTAGTTACTTTATAGGAGTAATACTAATAAAATAAAAATGTATACCATTTTTATTCAGTTGCAATGTCTTATTTTTCATTTAGAACAGGAAGCGCAAACCAGCCCTCTGAATTGACGATTTTTGACTCTTTTTGGAGTCATCATCGGAGAGGCGTAGGCTTGCTGCTCTCTGCTCGAAGTGACAAAACCACGAAAGCTTATCCCCGCATTGCAACTGACGTTAATGGAGTAGGTGACTAGCGTCACTGGCCACTGAAAGGCAAGCTGTAGACAGGGTTGTGAATTGCAACTTTTTAGAATTCCCTCTTGTCTTCAATGCAGCATCCATCTGGCTTGCAATTTTTAGAAGCCATAGAGGTGTTACCAGGGAAATGGACCAATAAGTTTTCAATTAAAAATCTTTTATTAATATTTTTAATATTTTTCAATATTATTAATGTTTATATTAGGTTGAAAACTTTGCCTTTCAGTGGCCAGATGACGCTAGTCACCTACTCCATTAACGTCAGTTGCAATGCGGGGATAAGCTTTCGTGGTTTTGTCACTTCGAGCAGAGAGCAGCAATCCTACGCCTCTCTGATGATGACTCCAAAAAGAGTCGAAAATCGTCGATTCAGAATGCTGGTTTGCGCTCCCTGTTCTAAGTGAAAAATAAGACGGTTTTGCCTTCGCATTGCAACTGAATAAAAATGGTATACATTTTTATTCTAAGGGTTTAACTTTATTGTCAATTTTCTACTTTATCTGTATCTAAACAAACTCAAGAAGTTCGTAAGCAATGGAGTTTTAGCCGGTTTCGACATATTCTTGAATTTTCTGAAGTTTTGTTTTGTCTAGAAGTTTTCACTTTTCCTATTCCATCCAGGTATGTACTGATTACGATAGCCACTAGGAATGTATATTTTTTGCTGTACCCCTAAACCATTTATCATAATTTTTTATGTTGGAGTACGAGTATCCGGCGAGTACGTTGGTAAGGGGAGGTCAGTTAAACTTTAGAAAAGTTAATAATGATTTAGACGTAACACAGACCTGCTGGAATAGTTGTAACCAGAGGAATTTCGATTTTTTATCTAGAGATCTCAAAGAGATCAAATATTTGTTTTCCGAATATATACTATCACACTATTTTTATCAACATCTAATCATGTATTTAAATTATTTAAACCATTTTTATGAGGTATAGTCCAGTTGAGTTCTGTTCTAAAATAGCTTGCTTCAGTTGGTTGAGTCAGTAAGTCTGACATTTTTAGAGGAATGTATCGGTTGGAGGATGTTGTTTATAACTAGATTATAAATGTGCTCTAACTGAAAAAGTCGTAACAAATGCAGGAAAAATTTCAAATCGAAGAGTCATCGTTATAAGCCACTATTTTTCCATGGTTTGTGCTTAATATATGTAAAAGTATCATATTTATGAAGAAATTGGAAGAATTGTCCATCCTACAAAAATGAAAAAGTGCGAAAACAGTTGAAAAATAACCGTTCGGAATTTTTCTTATGGGAATTGAAGATTTTATCTACAAAACAATGGAGTGAAGAAAAGTGAGCCGCCGTTTTTCTGTTTATATAATTTTTAGAAAAATTAATTTTATGAATTTTTAGCAATTAACCGATATTCTTAGTGGATTTGACAGCATCGTCACGTAAATCAAACATACCGATGACAAACAACTTTTTACATGTTAAAAATTTGAAAATTTTAGAATTTTCCAGACAGAGAGTTATTGCAACAGAAAAAATTTAGGCATTTTTATTTACACCATTATTTTGGAGATACTTCCTCTAAAAATTTTTATACCAATTTTTCACAAATTTTTTAAAGGTGTCGATTTTTGATAGACAAATTTCCAAACGTTTTTTTTACAATTCTTTATGTGAGTTTTCTCACAAATAATTATTGTATGGTTCTTTTCATGGGCATTTTTCAGTCACAAATGATGGAAAAAAAGGTAAGTCCGTGATAATACACATTTATAACATTTATTCTAACATGACATTTTAGTTAAATCTGTCAGTTGTCACATTTTATTTGCAATTTGGCATAAAAGCAAATCAATGATGTTTATTACATTTATAAAATTGTATTTTCTTTGATTTGTATAGTCTTTGTACAGATTATATTCGTAGATATATTATATAATTCGTAAATAATTTTTTTTGATTATAGCGCCATCTATCAACCACTAGAATAAACGTTATAAATGTCTGTAATCACGGACGTGCCTTTTTTCTGTCACATACAATTTAATGCGTTAGAAAGAAAACGAAAAACTGTGACGCACTGAAGGATGCCTATGAGAAAAAGATTACAAGCATTTTTGATAGGCAATTTAATTGCTGGCAATTCTATTTGTATCCCTTTTTGTCATGTATGTTATGCTTTCGAAATATTCAGAGTGAAAGGTTGAAAATCGGATGTATACCATAGATTTTTTCTTTTTTCCTTAATTTTTCATAATTGTTTCATGGAGCATATTGATATTCTCGTTATATGGAAACTAACGCAGACCTTTCTACAAAAATATAAGGTCCTACTCTCTTCGAACTAACATAAACAGATCTCACCTGGGCTAATATAAAATTATACGTACTTTTTTGTCTCGGAAAAAATTCAAAGCAGCACAGATATATGGCATTCGGAAAATTCAGATTATAATTTAGTATTTTAAAAATTATTTCTTTTTAAATATTCTGTTTTTGCAATATTATCCGGAGAACTTTGCCACTTCCACGCTGTTCATTATACAAAAAGTATAATTTATTTTATTTCCTTTTAAACAATTTTTGAACCTTTTAAAAGTGAATTGTTAATGTAAGTATACTTGTATTTTAGAATTATTGTATGTATCGAAGACTGTATGGTGTGTATTTTAAAAATAATGTACTTTATTATATACGATTGGGTTAGTACATTATACTGAGGTATACAGAAATAGTTTCATAGTTGTATAATTTTGAAGGATTTGACAAAGTACAATATTTTTAGAGTACACGGTGTTAAAAATATTAGGTTTTTACGTCCAGTGCATATATATTTATTTGCATAAATATAATTTTTGCTCAATAAGTTTTAAATCGTACAGAGTGATCTAATTTTAGAAAAAAGTTGATTTGTGAACATACTGTTTATCGGATTTTTATAGTTAATCATTTATACATCAATGGACACTTATTTACATAGAAATATATTATAATTTTAAGTAGGATGTCATCACTTGAACACTGTACACTTTGACGTCATAATATTTCACTCCTTGTGGACACGGAAATCCTAGAATGGAGGACCAAGGAGAAGACGTGGGAAGACCTCAAAAGAGATGAGTAGATGACATAAGAGTAGTGGCAGGCAAACAGTGGACTAAATTGGCGCAATATAGAGAAAGATGGAAGCAATTGGGGAAGACCTACATTTACGAGTGGATGAAAAATGGTTGACGAAAAAGATGACTTCTATGACTTGACACTAACTTCTTGCTGTGTCAGCGTCATATCAAGTTCATGTGCTCAGCGTGAACTTAGTATCAAGTCAATGTCAAGTCAGTCTTATGTTAGAGGTTATACTATGAGTGAAAGATTATGACGTCAGTGCTGTGTCAAGTGATGATATCCTGCTATTGTACACTGGGGTGCAAAATTAACCGGACACCTTAAAAATGGGTCATTTTTGATGTCCCTAATTTTCTAAACCCGTTGTCTGATTTAAGTAATTTTTTTAATATGTTATAGCCTTATTCTTTAAGAATATCGCATTTGTTGCTAAACAGTTAAATTTTCATTGTATACCGGGTGTACCAATCATATCTGTTTTTTCTCAAAGTTCGCGTCACCCTGTGGAATATTTTAGCATTTATAAAATACTAAAATTAAAATCCGACTATAGCCTCATGTTTTCTCAACATTCTGTTTTTTGATTCATTCGCTTACATTGGACCATAAAAAAGTTAGGTACTTTAACAACTAGCCATGTTTTTCACCAATACAGGGTGTTTTTAAATAAGTATGGCAAACTTTAAGGGATAATTCTGCATGAAAAAATAATGACAGTTTGCTTTATAAACGGTATGTCCGCAAATGCTTCGTTTCCGAGATAGGGGGTGTTAAAATTTTTCTTACAAACTGACGATTTGTTTTTTGCTTTAACACCGGTTGAGATATGCAAATGAAAGTTGGTGGGTTTTAAGACGTAGTTATTGTACATTTTTTGACATACAAGTAAGAATTTAATATTCACCATTAGCGCGCATACGGGTAATATGAGCCGTCATATTACCCGTAGGCCCCCCAATGGTAAAACATTAAATTCTTAATTGTATGTCAAAAAATGTGCAATAACTACCTCTTAAAACTCACCAAATTTCATTTGCATATATCAACCGGTTTTAAAGCAATAAATGAATCGTCAGTTTGTAAGAAAAATTTCAACACCCTCTATCTCAGAAACGAAGCATTTGCGGACATAGGTTTATAAAGCAAACTGTCATTATTTTTTCATGTAGAATTACCCCTTGCAGTTTGCCATACTTATTTAAAAACACCCTGTATTGATGAAAAACATGGCTAATTGTTAAAGTACCTAACTTTTTTATGGCCCAACATAAGCGAATGAATGAAAAAAAAAACAGAATGTTGAGAAAACATGAGGCTATAGATGGGTTTTAATTTGAGTATGTTATAAATGCTAGAATATTCCACAGGGTGATGCCAAGTTTTAGAAAAAACACAGTTTCATTGGTATGAAACATATGGTATACAATGAAACTTTACGTGTTTAGCAACAATATTATTATAGCGATATTGTTAAAGAATGAGGATATAACATATTAAAAAATCACTTAAATCGGACAACAGGTTTAGGAAATTCGAGACATCAAAATTGGCCCATTTTTAAGATGTCCGGTTAATTTTGCACTCCAGTGTATTTTACTCTTCACCATGTACTGTCTCTACTAATAGAAATTGACAAAGACAGCAGCAAAGTCGTCTCTAATCTCAGTTGTTCTTTTAAGTTGTTTTGTGTGCTGATATATAAAACTGACGGTGTTTGACAAGACTGTTCTAGATATCATAAATAAAAAGCACAGATCTCCTAGAACAACTAAATAGAAATAGATCTTGATAAATAAAAGAACAACAGCGATTTTCATGGTTTTCGTGTTGCGTTTTGGAACATTTTCGCTCGAATGACTTTGTCATAAGATTATATCACTTTGTATGTGTATAATATTCCAGATGGAAATTGATTTTCCCATGTGTCTAAAAGTCTTATAAAAATTCCATTTTGTCTAAAGGAAATAATGTCATTCCAATGACTGAGGTCACTTTTTGGTATAGTTTATTTCTAGTTTTAACATTTTTTTATTTGATCCGAAATTATTTGGTTAATCTTAAAAATTATTTAATATTTCAAGTCATTGATTTATAACAAAAATGCATTGACAGCTAATAATACATATCTAATTCCTATTGTGTTATATTAATTAATCATATACTTACTAGTGATATTGTTATTATTCAGTTAATTTTTATTATTGTTTTTTATATTCTCTTGTAGAATTATTATGTGTTGGGGTCTATGAGACAGGCGGGTTGGACGTTTGAGGCGGGTGGGAATTGATAATCTCCCGTAATATTTGTAGTAATCCATTCAATCGGTACAATAGATATGCGGATGACACCGTTATCTTAGCTGAAAATATTGAAGAGCTTCAGAGACTGCTGAAGAGAACAGCGGTATATGGCCAAGAATTTATGAGAATATCTAAAACTCGGAAGAAATAACGAGAATCTTTTTATAAACGGCACCAATGTCGAATGATTAGACCAATATGCATATCCTAAAACAATGATTAACTCCACAAACCGTTGACTCAGAACGTCCACAAACGAGTACACGCTTTTCAGAAAATCCGTGATAGCTAATTTTAAGCAAAACCGCTATTAGCAATAGTTTTTTGACAAATTCTATTATTTATCAACACCATGCGACACATTCAATATAAATTGTTCACATTTATAAGGAACGAAACTCAAGTGAATTGCCGCTGTATACACCAGTCGTAAGTAAATATAGAAACCTATATTTCAACAAATTAAATATTTTGTTCAAAAGCCGTTAGATGGCAGCACAAGTATTCATTGGACGGAATAGAATGTCCGTAAGACCATAATCGGGGACAATGTGTTAATGATAAAAACACATGGAGCTACGTACAAAAAATTATAGAATAGGTTGCCCTCAATTGAGGACAAGGAAATGCAGCTGCGTTTATATTAAGCATTTTTTTAGCTAAACACAGGCAAACTCAAAAAACGGCGTGGCTTGGTGCAGCACTATTAAGGGGATGGGTACGAACTTTCAGCTTCAATGCTATTTAAATGGGATTAATTTTTTTCGAATCCTGAGAAAACTCATAAGTATTTTTGAAAAATTTAAACGCAGAATGAAAGATTACATTATTACCAAGGGCCGAAGGTCCCTGAAAACTTCTATAATGTTTATTTTAATAAGTTACAGGGGTGAAAAATTAAGAGAAAATTCAGTGTGATTTTTAATTTCAAATATCTCATTCAAAAGAAACTTTTTATTCATTCTAACCTAGGTCTAATGTGGTCGTGGATAGACTAATTTCAGGGCTTTCTTATGGAGGTTTTGGTTTAAAATTTTATTAATTGTTTGTTCGTTATAGCCATTGTTTACTGCTATTTGTTTAATGATGTTCAGTTCTACTTCGAAGTTATTTTTTGACATGGGAATTTCTGTCAGTCTATGTATCATGCTATGGTAGGCTGCTAATTTGTGTTGTGTAGGATGGGATGGTGAATTGTGTATAGTTGTCTCAGTATGGGTAGGTTTATGATATACGGAGAACTCATGTTTGTTGTGTAGTCTGGTAATTGTTACATCTAGAAAGTGTATGGACTTATTCTGTTCTGTTTCTATTGTAAACTCAATATTACTATGAAGTGAATTAATGTATGATAGAAATTGGTCAAGTTGCCTGTTAGTTCCTGTAAAGCGTACTAGTATATCATCCACGTATCTCCACCAATATAAGAACTGTTTAAATACGGGATGTTTAGAAATAGTTATTTCAAGCTGGTTCATAAATATATCTGATGGCAATGGGCTTAGAGGATTACCCATAATAAGTCCTGCACTGTTGTTTGTGAAGTAGGTGTAAAATTTCAAATGCAATGATCGGATTTGTATTATGGTCTAAAAGATTTTTAACTAGAACAAAAGTTTCTATAGGAGAAACACTAGGAAAAAGATTTTTTACGTCGAATGAAATTAGTCTGGAGTTGTTGCGCAATTGAAAATGTTGTATTTTATTAACTAATTCTAGTATATTTTTTACGGTGAATTTAGGTGAAAAATTTAGTGTATTCTGTAATAATATCTGACAGTTTTTTTGAAAGTTTATATGACAGAGCTATATAAAAAGAAACTACAGATCTTATTGGGTGGTCACACAGATCTGTATCTACGTTGTAATCGATCGGGCGGTCAGCGTGTACTGAATGATTTCCCAGCACAGACTGCCAACCCTCCTGACTTGTTTTCAAGCCGCGTGCACGTGGCGGCGTAGCAGAAACTATCGTGTTCTCAGTGCACTCCGCGGGTCAGCTCGAGTGTGCAGTGAATAAAATTCAAACGTACTGCTGAACCGCCAGCGATCGCACGTAGCTTTGTCGGCTGATGGATGAGTAGTATGATCAGAGTTATGAATATTGATCCCTACAGGGCTTTTCATTAATAGTCATTTGTTTCGAGCTTCTGTCGTATGTCGTATACTCCGTGTATATTAATATTATACACAGATTATACAACATACGACAGAAGCTCGAAACAAATGACAATCGATGAAAAGCCCTATTGGAACAACGTAAAACACTAATAATTAAACACTCTCGTGGATTAACCGGACACAGTAGAGATTTCTTGTAGTGGCACCATTAACAAAGTAAAAATTAACTGAATAGTTCCATATGCATTCACAATGAAGACGTAAGTAAAGTAAAGATATTTTTAAACTACTAGTCAATTTGAAATTATTTTAAAATGTACAAAACTGTGTATCTATCTTTTGCGTGAACTAAGCTTTGTAAATTATTAGATATCTTATTTTTAGTATACATAATCTGTAGTAACAATGACTCATTAAAATAGTTTTTGTTACCTATATCATATTAAAGTTATTATAGCAACTAGTTGTTGTACTGTTGAAAAGTGTATTATTCTGTGTTGTAGCAATAAACATACCTATCTTATATTAAGACAATTATTTGTAATTTATTTTCACTATATCAGTTTTGATCCTGTTAAAATACAAGTAGTGCAGTCAGTGAGGGTATTTGGCTCCGAATTCCATCCTATTGCATCAATTTACTTGATTGCGATATTTTCGCTGTAAGTAGGAATAGTTCAAGAAACAAAGTCTTCCCTATATCCTATGGCGCTTTTATCTTGGGGGTGGTTCCCACCCTTTCTTGCGGTTGAAAAAATTTTTGGACAAAATAACCACGGAAGTGGCTAGAAAACCTAATTCTAAGCAGAAACTGTTGTATAATTTTTGTTTTGAAAACTCGATACTTTTTGAGTTATTTTTGGTTGAAAATTTGCCATTTTCATTGAAAAATGACACCTTTTCGGACAGTTTTTTGCGAATACCTTATAAACGTCTTACCTTAAAAGCATGTAACGAAAAAAACTATATAAAATATTTTTGTAGCTTATGAAAAATTAAAGAGATTCATTTCTTCATAAATCTGCTAGTTATAAAACAAAAAGAAATATGGTACATGAAAAATATTTTTTTTTTGGCTTCATGTAATCGGTGTATTCAACTAAAATAACAGAGAAATTGCCGATTTTAAGGGTATAATGATATAAATACCTTTTGTACTGCTCAGGGGCGGTTTCTCCATTGGTTCACTTGTACAGTGAACACCCAATCAAATTTAATTAAACTACATATTTTTAAAAATCTCATAAATATCATTAAAAAAATTTTTCTTAAATCTCATAAATATCACAGTATCATTAAAATATAACTGTATTTATTAATCACATAATTTGTTTGCACAACACCGCTGCGCTAGATGCACGTGGTAAGTGCAGAATTCAAATTGAACCCAGCCACTATACAGTAACCCTATAGAAGAACGAGAGCTCTTAAATCCGTGAACCAGGGATTCGCCTATCTTAAAACATTGACGATTTGTGCACTGCACACAGAGACCGGGGCGAAGCGTTTCGATTCACAGTTTGGCATTTTCTGTTGTGGGATTTTATTAAATACAATATTGGTAGGTAGTTTTTTTAGGATGGTGGAGCCTTATTCAGTGAAGTTTATAAAAGAAAATGCAAATAGTTTTGAAAATCGACTTCTTATAAAAAGAATGGACTAACTTGGCCGGAGATAAACTTGGTACAAGAATGTGCAATAAGAAACAAAAAGTTTAAACATTGTTTTTAAGTTGAACAATATAGAAAAACTTAGTGATTATGTGGGTGTGATAAACTACATTCTTTATTTTGTTTTCCATGTTTAGTATTTTCAAAGAATAAAACTATAATTTTAATCTCGGTCTTTGGATGCCGTTAAAATAAACGGATTTTCAAACAGTTTTGACAAAGCCATTTCATTATTCGTAACTTGTGCCTCCACCTTCACCACCGAAGAAGCTCCATCATTCAGTAGGTATCATATTCTGCACAAAACAAAAAATGTGTGTGACATCCTGACTAATCGGGTCAAAGGTAGGTTTCATTTTACAGAACATCTTTTGGCGAGGCCCCAAAAATGTTTCGCCTGCGGCGCTTATTCACCGTTTGTATAATTACATTCTTTAATTGAACACCCTCCTTAAATTACCACTAGCCGCCACTGGTACTGCTTGAAAAGACCTTTAAAACGAGCTCGATTTAAATATCGATTACATTCAAACTAAGTGAGATATGGTGCAAGAAAATTGATGACTAACGTATTTTAAGGAACAATGAGAAATATATTTAAGCCCTCATCTACCAGAATCTAAATGCATCGTTTTCCTTCTACAATATCTTTTATTATAGTGTATTTTTATGTTCAAAAAGTCGGGCGGGTTTAAAATGAATGGTTTTTGAGAAAAACAAGATCAAATTAGCGAGCGCATTTTTAAATTTTTTTAAAAATATTCCTTT
This sequence comes from Diabrotica virgifera virgifera, assembly GCF_917563875.1. Classification (NCBI taxonomy): domain Eukaryota; kingdom Metazoa; phylum Arthropoda; class Insecta; order Coleoptera; family Chrysomelidae; genus Diabrotica; species Diabrotica virgifera. The sequence continues at coordinate 33,358,418 of NC_065446.1, forward strand.
TTCTCCATGTTACTCGAAAATGATAAGAGATACGAAAAAAAGATATAGTACAAAATTGTAGGGGTTTTCAGATAACAATTTTGTTTTTTCTTTCATTACTGTATATTTTTATTATTTTCGAGTTACATGGAGAAAAGGGAAGATTTTTAAGAAAATTTAAAAATGCGCTCTATAATTTGATCTTATTTTTTTTCATAAAACCATTCATTTTAAACCCTTCCAACTTTTTGAACATAGAAATAACACTATAATAAAAGATATTGTAGAAATAAAATTATGCATTTATGTAAATCTGGTGGACGAGGGATCAAAAATATACTTCGCATTTGGTCTTAAAATAAATATATCATAAATTTTTTTGTACCATATCTCGCTTAGTTAAAAGTTAATCGACATTTAGTAGTGCCCGTTTTAAAGGTCTTTTGAAGCTACAAAATATATGGGTGGCATTATACCCTTAAAATCGACCATTTCCCTGTTATTTTAAGTTGAACACACCGATTTGAGCATGCACAAAAAATAGTTATTTTCCTAACTAGTGCGGAAAGTGATACTTTCACGCGCGAGACTGCCGTTGACCCGAACGACGCCATAGCGGAGTTCGGGCAAGCAGTAGAGTGCGTCGAAGACACTTTCCGCATGGAACAATATTTTTTCTAGGGCCGTATGTTTGGAAAAAGCCACAAAAAATAGACTTGTATCAATTTTTATTTAGAAGTGAAAATACACAAATTAATTCTTTGACAAGGTTGTCAAAACCAAACTTTCAATATAATGGGTTACCACGACGGCGATATTGGTTTCCATGACGACGATTCAAAACCATTGTAATTGTCTACTGATCTCACTTTTAAATATTATGTCAAAATAATTTTATTTCACCGAATTATCGCGTTAAATTAACACAATAAGATAAATTTGAAATAAATTAGTAAATAATATCTAAATATTAGTTTATTGCACGTATTATAATATATTATAATGCCATATTACAAGGTATTTTATTACAAGACACGTTAAACGCTACTAGGAGCACTCCCGAATCATAATTTACAATGTATAAACTTCGGAAATTATGATTTGGGATTTACAATGTATGTACACTGTAAATTATGATTCGGGAGTGGTCCTAGTAGCATTTAACGTGTCTTGATTTGTTTATTTCTACTGCATCGATTGTACATTTAGTATAGTCTGTTTGATTTTTCATAAGCTATAAAAATATTTTATAGTTATTTATCGTTAGGTGCATAATTTTTAAGGTAGTCGCAAAAAACCGTCCGAAAAGGTGACATTTTTCAATGAAAATGGCAAATTTTCAACCACGAATAACTCAAAAAGTATTGAGTTAAAAAAAAAAATTACAGAACAGTTTTTGCTTAGAATTAGGTTCTGCAGTCACTTCCGTGGTTATTTTGACAAAAAAATTTTCCACCTCCTAGAAGGGGTGGGAACCATCCCCAAGATAAAGCGCACATCGGCATAGGGTAGACTTTCAATTAGGAGATAAGTATGGATTAGATATAGAAGGTGCATTTGATAATACCTCAATCGAGTCTATACAAAGCGCACTGGTGAGGAAGAAAATCAACAACACAACATGCAAGTGGATTATTCAGATGCTTCAGAGCAGAATAATATCCACAGATACGCATGAAGATACCATAAATCTGAGGTCAACTAAGGGATGCCCTCAAGGCGGTGTATTGTCACCGTCATTATGGAACATAGTTGTCGATGATCTGATTCATGGGCTAAGCGCCCAAGGAATCTGGGTCCAGGGTTTCGCAGATGATATCGTGATAGTAACTAGGGGAAATTTTCCCAGCACTGTTGCGTATCAGATGCGATATGCCCTTCACTACATAGAGAACTGGTGTCTGAAAGAGAGCCTCTCCGTGAACCCTTCTAAAACTAAACTGGTAGCTTTACAAATAAGAGGAAGCTTACTGGACTGAGTGAGCTGAAATTATTTGGAGAGGTACTGGAAAGAACCAATGAGGTTAAGTATCTAGGGGTAACCCTGGATTCGAAACTCAATTGGAATACTCATATTACCAATATAACCAATAGGGCTAAGCGACTCTTCTGGAACTGCAGACGAGTTGTAGGTAAAACCTGGGGATTGAAACCAAAGGTGATATGTTGGTTGTACACATCAGTGATACGACCGACAGTTACTTATGGGTCAGTACTCTGGTGGAGAAAGACGGCTTTGCAATCTTGTGTGACCACTCTCACCACCCTACAAAGACAAGCGCTTCTAAATATAACAGGAGCCTTGAATAGTACAGGAACGGCTTCATTAGAGGCTATCACAGGTCTCCCTCCGCTGGAATTGTATATTTCGGCGGTAGCCTTTATGACCATCCTGAGGCTCAAAGCAAACAATACTTAAAGGCCAAATTATGTATTGAATAGCCACACAAAAATTACTGGGACTATACTTGAGGAATACATCTTTATGATGAACTTAGGTATGATGACACCAGAACTAATCTTCACTGAGAAGATTAACACAATTATACCATCTAGAGAACAAAAAGTTACAAACATTAATGGAGACTTAATATGGTTCACTGATGGATCTAAAACTGCCCATGGTACTGGATCAGGAGTCTTTGGGCAAACATGTAACTATAATAAATCTTACAGCCCAGGTCAACATACAACGGTGTTCCAGGCTGAAGTTTTTGCTTTGGTGGCCTGCATTGATGAAATAATTGATGAGGACACTAAAGCTAAGAGAATCAACATTTACACAGATAGCCAATCGGCTATTCTGGCTGTAAAGAACCCTCTCACCAAATCAAAACTGGTGAGAAACTGCAAAGATCTCCTCAATAACCTGGCAAAAGACAACAAAGTGTCTTTAATATGGGTGCCGGGTCATGAAGGGGTGCATGGGAACGAACGAGCAGATATGTTAGCGAAACAAGGCTCGAGAAAAACTTTTGAAGGCCCAGAACCTTTCTGTGGCATCACTAAAGATGCTATGAAAAACGAGGTTCAGAAATGGCTGATAAAGAATCATCAAAATAAATGGAGAACCACTCAAGGGCAAATCCAGACTAAAAAAATAATCAAGAATATTGATAAAAAACTCTCGAACAGTTTGATGAACCTCAATAAACGAGAGATCAGAACGGTCACTGAAATGGTGACTGGACATTGTCGTTTAAGAAATCACCTATACAAACTAGGTAAGGTGAATGAACCATGGTGCAGAAAGTGCGAAATGGAAGAAGAAACTGCCATACACATACTATGCTATTGCAGTGTGCTAGGTGATGTAAGGCAGATCTTCACTGGTCAAATGAGGTTTGAACCAGAAGAGATCTTAAAACTACCAATAACAAAACTGTTCGCCTTCGTTGAGGCCACAGGACTTATTAAAGTTTAAGAAGAACAGGGTTTGGTACAAAGGTCTTATGACCAAGTGCCAGAGACTAACGATTCTCGCCTGAGTTAAGAAGAAGAAGAAGAAGGATTCAAATTACACTATTCCCAAAATTTTATTAAAATCCATGCAGTAGGATAGAATTCGGAGGTAATATCCTGTTTTTAGATTAGAAGATGTGCGATATCTGTGCAAGATTAGAATTATCCCCCAGCACTCCACTTCGAAATGCAATCTGTTAAACTGATATTATCCATCATAGTAAGACAATATTACTGGAAACTAATAGTAACATGTAGATTATGTTTATTAAGAGTAGCACAATTGAGGAATAAGTCTCTCGGATAGCGAATTAGGTGAACCGCAAATCTACAGATTACTGAGAGCTATTGAACGATATTAGGAATAACCTTTTATTCCGACAATACACTCACATCAAGATCAGTACAAGCTTCGTAAGAGATACCTCTCCAAATGATTATTGACCCTCTTCAGTAAGCCACTGGTTTGGTTATAGTTCATGGAGCCAATACATCAAGATCAGTACGAGCTTCGTAAGAGATACTTCTCCAAATGATTATTGACCCTCTTCAGTAAGCCACTGGTTTGGTTATAGTTCATGGAGCCAACCTTTCATTTTGACGCCTGTTTGTAGACACGATGACATCCATCTGGAGCTCCTAGGTCTATTCTGCTCTGATTTGAGAACCGTATGTTCTTCCATTCCGCCACAGTCGTCAGCATATTCTCGCCAGTGGCGGCGCCTGGTGTAAAATATTGGGGGTGCACACATAATGTTAACATATAAAAAGACCTTGAGACCCTATTTCCGTAGGTAAAGGTTTTTGAGTGTCTTCAAATTGTAAAAATCAAAGGACCTTATTAAAAATTACAATAAATAATGTATTTTATTGACTTAAAATTATAATTTAGTGTTTAAATGTTACAAGCAAGTTTTGTAACGAAAGTCAGTCGCCTGTTATTTTTTAGATAAATTATTCACAAACAAATTCAGTAAAATTTGGAATTTCTTGAATCATTTTTTTTTATTGAAAACATTGCGAGTGCAGTTAATCGATCCTGGCCCATAGCTATTCCAAGGAAAGTTTTGATACGTTTCAATGCAGAGAGACATCGTTCTGTTTCTGCAGTTGTCACTGGCATCGTAACAAGTACATAATTGGAGAATTCCAATCTGGAATTCCAACTGGATAGTTAAAATCGTATCTTCTATTTTATTCATTATGCTTTCTCTTCTCCAAATATGTGCACCTACACAATTTGTAAGTTTTTACACAAATCTCCATTTTAAATAATCATTTATAATCCCGACATTTGCACTTTGGTACATTCTTAATTAACAAATTTAGTTTCGGCATTTTTAATTTTTCTTCTAAATATAATGAAGAACATTTAATTGATTTTAAATATTCCACGCTAACATTTACGTCCACAAATCCTTCCATTCTTAATATAGTTCCGAAATTCGAACTTCATGAAAGCAAAATTTAAACATACGTGTGCCGTGCACGTTGAAAACACCAAAGATCATGCCATAAGATCACATCCAACTTGTGATCCTGTGGCCATCTAAACTTGTGGGCTATAGCGGGTAGCGGGGTGGGTGGTGAGTTGTATTTAGTCGTATGAAAAGTCATTGGTATAGGAACCACTGTGAGAGCGGTGAACGCGGGGTTCTGTCTAAGGCCTCGCATCCGTGAAGTTTCTCCTTTGAAATAGAATAAAAATAATTAAATGTTACCTATTAGATACTTATAAACTCCTTGGATCTGTTATTTCGAATTTCAATTACTGTATAGTTAGATTAAAATGTTATTTATAGAATGATAAATATTACATATATGAATGTTGGTGTGAAAATAATTTTGGGGGTTCACGTGCACATGTGCACTTATGGAGAAACCGCCACTGATTCTCGCGTAAAACCAAGTCTAGCTCTACGGTGCTGTGCTGTGTTGGTACGTTCACTCACACTAACATTTCTCATCTCAAAATGACGTATACAGCACGACCAGCTTCACTTTGTATTTGAGATTTGGATGCGAACTGGTGTTGACATTCGGTTTTTCCAAATTTTTTAAATTTTATTTTGGTAACGTCTCGCCATGTAAAATATCTGCACGGTACCAAAATAAAATCCAGAAAATATGGAAAAACCGAACGGCAACAACAGTGCGCATCCAAATCCTGGTCGTGCTGTATGAGCTTCAGGAGCGGTGCAAAAGCTATTTCTCAATACGTTGCTGATAATGAAGTGGCCATCTCGAATTATAGTGCATCTATGTTGGACATGACCTGGCCTGCGGTTGTATGAACCTGTCTCCCGAAATTGTGTGATAGCATCCCGTACCGTATTTCAGCCCCTACATCCTTCGGAGAGCTCAAGATGGTTGCGGTAGAGGAGTAAGGAGTGACACAATATCCTCCAATCTGATATCTAGGATATCGTGAATGAATTTCCGAACCGGCTCCAAGAAGTCCTAACGGCCAAAGGCGGCAACACCCAACACCCAGGATTTTTAAATTAGACTATGATTTTCAAAATTATGTTTGTTTGAATTTTCTTCGAAAAATTTTTCACATTTTTTTCAAGAATTTTATTGTTTTCTTTTCCTCAAATGCAGTTTTCACCTAATCTTTCACAAAACGTGGTCCAAGATTGACCATTTCTGCAAAATGAAAGAAATACAAGGTGGGCGGTTAATTTTGCCGGTGAGTGTATTTTCTCGAGATTTAGTGAAACTAACAAACGATCAAATAACACATTTTCATAAAATTTCATTGGAATAGATTTAGTGGTTTTCGATATTAGCGTTAACAAACATCATGGGTTGTAGGGTTGTGATTATTTAAAGATATATATATATATATATATATATATATATATATATATATATATATATATATATATATATATATATATATATATATATATATATATATATATACATATATATATATATATATATATATATATATATATATATATATATATATATATATATTTAAAATTGAGATTTTTTATTAAGTTTTATAAACATTTCAATGAAGCTGCTGAACAAGGTTCTGAAACTTCTTTCTGTGGCATGTCTAGCTGTAGTTCAGAGAAATAAGGGAAAAAAATATCCTGTTGGTGACACAACCCCCTCCAGGCGGAAACCAATTTTTTTGAGTAGTATGGACATCTATAATAATAACCTATATGTTTCCTGCAGCCGATTTTGATAGTTATAAACAAATGAAGATAAAAAAATGGTAAATTTTCGCTTTTTTCGTCTATTACCAAAAAGTTAAGCATTTTAAACAAATTTGAGAGTAAGAAACTCATAAATCGTATAAAAAACTTCAATATGGCGTTCGCTGAATATATCTCTATTATATTATTGAGTTTTTATAAATATTCATAACTTATGTAAAAATTAACTTAGAACCTTCTTATTACACGGAATGCTGAGACTTCTGGTGCTTAAATCATACCCTAAATTTCAAAGCAATTGGTCAAATAGTTTAAAAGTTATTTAATTTGTTTATCCCAACTTTTTTTGCAACACTATAAGTCAGAACATGATGAAGTTACAGTAATACTTTGGATAGTTTATGAAAGAAGAAGATTTACACTATTAATTTAATTAAGAAAAATGACAAAAAATAATTCTAAATATTGCAAAATTATTTTGCAAGAACATGTGAATTAAAAAAAGGGGGGGGGGGGGGCTAACTTCGTCCCTAATTGTCCTAGGACAATTGTTTTCTTTCTAAATGTGTATAAAAATTCAGTCTTTCTAAATATGAAAAAATAATTTTTGTACGGGTAACGGTTAAAAAGTTATTCTAATTGTTTATAAGTAAGCAAAAAATTTACATGTTTTTGAAAAATAATTTTACACTGTTTAAAATTACTTTTTGTCATTTTTTTTTTTAATTAAGTTAATAGTATAAATGGTCTTCTTTCATGAACTGTCCGAAGTATTACTGCAACCTCAAAATTTTCTGACTTATAGTGTTGCAAAAGAAATGAATTTGGGATAAACAAATTAAATAACTTTTAGACTATTTGACCAATTGCTTTGAAATTTAAAAAATAAATTAAAGCACAAGAAGTCCCAGCATTCGGTGTAATAAGAAGGTTCTAAGTTAACTTTAACATAAGTTATGAATATTTATAAAAACTCAAAATTTATGATTTATTTTGCAATTTTCTAAGCAACCAATAAGGATAGACATATTCAGCGAACACCATATTGAAGTTTTTTATACGATTTATGAGTTTCTTACTCTCAGATTTGTTTAAAATGCTTAACTTTTTGGTAATAGACGAAAAAGGCAAAAATTTATATTTTTTTTATCTTCATTTGTTTATAACTATGTATATCATCAAAATCGGCTGCAGGAAACATAGGTTATTAATATTATAGATGTCCATACTACTCAAAAAATTTGGTTTCGGCCTGGAGGGGGATGTGTCACGAGAAAAATCTCATTTCTCTGGACTACTGTTGAATCTCATAATATTTCACATTGCTGCGTGAATCCATCATAGATACAAACCAATTTTTTTAGTTCGAAGCACTGACTGTTTGATAGTATGTTACAAAACCATGAATTATTTTCGCTACCTAAAAAGTTAATATAATTGTCAATAACAAATATGAGGAAATCTACATATTTACATTATACAGTGCGCTGGAATAAGTGTTAGCCCACCATATTAACTTATTTATTTTTATCACACAAGCAAAACGCTCAGACAGGTCGATTTTTAAAATAATCATAGTATATTATAGCATCAATGTTTCGAACTTTACACGATTGCTTTTCAGGTGACAGTCATAACTTTGACTTTTTTGAATGAGAAAGTACATCATGTGACACCTCATTTAAAAGCTTTTGAAATACTGATTAAAAAATGTATAATATTTGCGCAAAATTTCGGTCCAATGGCTTTTAAATGCATTTAATGCAATTTAAATTTAATGCAATGCAATTTCAACGCAGAATGAAAGATTACATTATTTCCTAGGGCTGAAAGTCCCTAAAAACTTCTATAATGTTTATTTTAATAAGTTACAGGGGTGAAAACAAAGAGAAAATTTAGTGTGATTTTTAATTTCAAATATATCATTCAAAAGGAACTTTTTGTTTATTCTAAAGGACTTTCGGCCCTCGGTAATAATATAATCTTTCATTCTGCGTTTAAATTTTTAGTTTTCTTAGGATTCGAAAAAAAAATGAAAGCATTTAAAAAGCATTTGACCGAAATTTTGCCCAATTATTATACGTTTTTGTAATCAGTATTTCAAAAGCTTTTAAATGAGGTGTCACATGATGTACTTTCATACTTTCTCATTAAAAAAAAATCAAAGTTATGACTGTCACCTGAAGAGGAATCGCGTAAAGTTCGAAACATTGATGTTATAATATACTATGATTGTTTTAAAATCGACCTGTCTGAGCGTTTTGCTTATGTGCTAAAAATAAATGAGTTAGCATGGGGGCGTAACACTTATTCCAGAGCATAGTATAAATTAAAATGAATAAGAGACTAAAATTAAGGAAATAATATCCACATACGGGAACGACAATGATAACAACGTACAGTGAGGACCTTTAGTTTGGAATAAATTCATTTTCTCGAGAATGGGCGATTTTGGAAATAAATCCCGAAACAGGTCGATTTTTATTCCTGAATTATGATTTTTTGGCATGTACTATATCATACTAGTCACGTCATCAATTTGGGCGTAATGAGAATTAGTCGTGTTCTAGCTCATATGAAAGGGTATTCAATTCTCTATTCGGCAATATAAACATTAACATAATTACTTATACAGGGAATGCAAAAAAATTGTATTAAGTTATTGATACAAAAATAAGAATGTAAGAAATTTATTTAATTCAAAATACATTTTACTGCTGTCAGAAAACAGGTAGAAATGTTTATTTCACAAATAAAAAATGCTTTTCGCTTAAATTCGATATTAAAACTGCTAAGAGACATGTGGGTCGCAGCTTTAACATTGAATTTGGCCGGAAAACAATATTTATTTGTCAAATAAGCATTTCTTTCTATTTTCTGACAGCTCTAAACTGTATTTTGAATTAAATGAATTACATACATTCTTCTTTTTGTCTCAATTAATTTAATTAAAATTTTTTTGGACACCCTGTATTAATAATTATGTTAAGGTATATAATATTGAATGGAGAATTAAATAACCTTTCAAATGAGCTAGTACACGACCCCTACTGTCGTTTAAAAAAAATTATCGATTACGTCATCACGCCCAGATGGATGATGTCACTAGTATGATATAGGTATGTGCCAAAAAATCATAATTTAAAAATAAAAATTGACTTGTTTCGGGATTTCTCTCCAAAAACGCCCATTCTCTAGAAAATTAATTTATTCCAACCTAAACATCCTCACTGTATATTTAATTTAGTTAATTCTTCAGAATAATTATTTTGCCCTTAGTCCGAGGCATATTTTAAATAATTAGGAGTGTTAATTTATCTTCCTTCCAGCTTTTACTTATACAGGGTGTGTCATTGGGAAACGGAAATACTTAAAAGGTGAATAGTGGTCATTGAGGCGGCTCCAGATATACAGGGTGTTTCATTGGGAAAGTAACATACATTAACTGTAGAAAAAGGACACTTAGGCGGTCTCAAAACTACCATACTTAATGGGTCTTACTTCATTAATAACAAAGTTATCTATTTTGCCATTTTCTTATTTGGTTTATAACTTTTCAACCACATTGTATATTTATTTTATATTTGGCTCGCAAATATTATTTAAGGTTTCCAATCAATTAATTTATTTAAAATTGTAAAAAGTCCAGGTGCGGACTAAAAAATATTGGAAAAATGTTCCGACCCAAAAACAACACCCTATACATTAATTTAGAATTGACCAGAATTCAAAATTTGACCAGAAAAATCATTTGCCGAAATTTCAAAGTGTAGTTTTTCATACTCTTTTCAAATGCAAAATCTATTTTAAAAAAATTTAATGTACATGGAGTTGTTTTTGGGTTGGAATATTTTTCCAATATTTTTTAGTCCGGACCTGGAGTTTTTTCAATTTTAAATAAATTAATAGCCAAATATACAGTGTGGGTAAAAAGTTATGAACCAAATAAGTAAATGGCAAAATAGATAAAACACCCAGTATCTTTGTTATTAATGAAGTAAGACCCATTAAGTATGGTATTTTTGAGACCGCCTAAGTGTCCTCTTTCTACCGTTAACGTATGTTACTTTCCCAATGAAACACCCTGTACTACATTTATTGCCCCACCGATTTTTATATCCTCGTTACAGGGTGTTTTATCGATTTTGTTTATTTCTTTCCTACATATGTCTCATTTACAACCCAAACCACTTAACTACTAATCACAAGAAAAATCCAGATCCGGATTACCAAAAAAATGTAAAGTCATTGTGACCCTGAAACAACACCCTGTATATTAAAATTTTCAAAATCCGTTTGAACAGTTAAAAAGAGCACAAAAACGAAGTTTAATGCTTGGCTTAAATTTTTTGCGCAGACAATTATTTAATGACAATAATTTTGAAATTATATCGACATTTTTGTTAAGAGTTCTCAGAGTTCTTAAAAATTTCGTCCTCAGTGACATCTATTCACCATTCAAGTATTTCCGTTTCCCCATGAAACGCCATGTACACACAGCCAAACATATAGGGAATCATCTGATATTTCTTATTATTCTGTGCGTATTTAAAAAAAAAACGAACACACGAAGTCAAACAATATTTATTTTAAAGCAATTTAATAACAAATAACATAACAATTAAATAAAACAATAAAGTATTTAAAAAACAAATTGAAACTAGTTGTTTTAAATTCAATAACACAAAATATTTCAGTGTAAAACGAATAATGTTTAAATCGTTTTTATTTATTTTTTTTATCTTTTTTTTTTGGAAGTCAGTGTTATCACCTCTAGTCCTTATGCAAGCTTCAGTTTGCGTGGGTACACTCCTAATGAAATTATCAACATTTTGTTGTGGTACGTTTCTTCATTCTGTAAGAGCAGCTTGTACTAGCCGTGCGGTGTTTTGTGGATTATCCCGGCGAGGTATAATTTTTCTTTTAAGCATATCCCACAAATACTCTGTAGGGTTACCTTCTGCTTCAGTGATGTCTCTAGTCACTCTAATGGTATGTCGAGGTCCATTATCATGCATGAAAATTAAATTTTTTCCTGTTGCACCTCCCCAGAATAGAGTTGTACAAGTTTGACTTGAATGTTTGAAATTGACTTGGGTTTGACATAATTTCAAGTCAAACTCAAGTCAATCCTTCTGACAAATAATTCAAGTCAAGTCAAACTGGTCCACGGCTACAGGTTTGAAAATTCAAACTGTTTGTCATTGAAAAATAATTTATTTAGTAGATATACTTTTTTGTTGAGTTATATGCTAGTTACCGATGGCAAAATTGATGACGTAGTACTGATAGCCAGAAATAAACAAGAATTAAAAGAAATAATAAAAAGACTAGAGACCATAGCGAGAAAGAAGCGGATATACATAAATGAAGAAAATCTAAATATATAGAATGAATAGAACAAGAATGCATACAAGGACAATACCGGACAATAAGCACAGAAAGAAAATCATATAAATTCGAAGAAGTAGAAATATACCAATATCTAGGAGCGATATTCACTAGGAGACCAAATATGAGAGATGAAAACCAAGCGAGAATTATGGCTGGTAATCTTTGTATCTTTGCTCTAGAAAACTTAAGAAGTAAAAACATATCTAGAAGGGCTAAGATAATAAATAGACAGTGATAACACCTATATCATTCTATGCCGGTGAAGCACGGACAATGAACAAATCCGAACAAGTCATGCTGAAAGTATGGGAAAGAAAAGTCCTCAGGAGAATATTTGGAGGAAAGCTATGAAATGGAATGCGAATAAAAATACCAAATGTAGAACTGGATCTATGGAGAACCGAATATAGAAGGGATCATAAAATCACAAAGACTGAGATGGTTGGGATATATCCAAAGGATGAAAAATACAAGACTTCTCAAAATAATACCAACAAGAGGAAAGAAGAAGAAAGGTAGACCCAAAACCAGATGAAAGAAAGATGTTAAAAGAGACATAGAAGAACTTAAAATCACAAATTGGAAAAATAAAGCAGCAAACAGGAGAGAATGGAAAAGAAAAGTAAACCAAACCATGGACATTCTAGGCCTGGAGAGCCAAATTATATATTTACATCTGAGTACATAATGTGTAAAGACTTACATATATGGAAATTACCATGATGTCGATAAAATTACAACATCCAAAGTGGACCTACTATAAGATGGTAAAATTACAATTGAAATGTTAAATATTGAAAGTATGCCATAAAATTAAATGTCACTAAAAAATTTTTGGTGCTACTATAGTATGCGTTCTACCTGCGCATATCTAAGTATTGCAGTGCTATTATTATAGTGTGCAGAATAAGCCAATTTTGTGGCTTATTCCAAACTAAAATAGTAAATTGATATGACAGAGTATTAAATACATTACATTTAATTAACAATTAAAATAATAATTCTCATAATTTATGCGTTTTATTCACTTTGTATAATTTCAAGATTTTTTGCCGGCACTATAATTATGTGCCGTGTGCCATAGACCGCAAGCCATAACAGAAACGGATATTCGTTTGATTTTGGAACAAAAATAAAGCACTTGAGTCAGAATTCTCGTTAAGGGATGCAATTAAAAACGATAAACTGGGATGTGTCAATGGATAGTTGAGATATATTTATGAAAGTGTTTGTACTATTTCTTTTATCTGAGGGCCAGATCGAAAACGAAAAACGACACATGGTGTCAAGCTGACAGTTCGCTCTTAAACGTACAATTCAGAAGTATTTTTTTTAATTCAAGATTATGTTATGCTTAAATAATCTACCTCTTAAAGGTTGTTTTCCTTTTCACATCATATATTATTTCATGTACTGTAATACCGCCTACCCCTGATGATGATAATTTATATAAAAAAGAAAATATTTAAAAATAATTGAGTAATAATATTAGAGTTATTGGTTTTATGTCTATAATTGAATTTTTGAAGTTATACTTCTTTAGGCGCGATTGAGAATAAAATTTCCTAATTCTGCGCGCATGCGCACACAGACAGTATGACGTTTAGTTGCTGAATCTTTCAAGTTATGTATAAATATAGCAGTGCAAGAAAAGGTGTGAAAAGAATATATTAGTGTTTTTAGTAAATGTATTATTTATTATAATTTTTGTGTCTTTGGATTTGTCTTCCTGGGGAATAAGACATTTTATAATAATAGTAAGTATCTTATTTAAAGTATTTTTGTATTAAATGTGTCAGTATGTATGAGAAATCTTGTAACCTGTCAAAGCAAAAGGGAGATAGCGCAGTGGTAGAGCGTGTGACCGGAGATCAAAAGGTCCCGGGTTCAAATCCCGGACGATTCATATTTTTTTGAAGTGAAAACTTCTTTAGGCACGTTGTGCACTTTTTTGGATAGGGGGAAAAGCATTGAATTCGCGACCGTCATAGCGACCCTCATCGCGACCGTCATTGCGACCGTCATTGCGACCGTCATTGCGACCGTCATCGCTCATGCTATATATTATGTGTATGTATATATACATTGTGTAGACGTATTTAAATTTATAATAAATGTAAAACCTATTTTACGATGGGGAAAAAAGATTAATTTCGCGACCATCATAGCGACCGTCATCTCTTCGGCGAAATAAATTTTGTATATATATTAATTTATTATGTGTATGTATATATAAATTGTATAGAAGTATTAAATTTAAAATAAATATAAAACCTATTTTACGATGAGGAAAAAAGATTAATTTCGCGACCATCATAGCGACCGTCATCTCTCCGGCGAAATAAATTTTGTAGGTACATATATATATTTTATGTGTATGTACGAGATATAAATTGTGTAGAAATATTAAAATTTAAAATAAATGTAAAACCTATTTTTCGATAGAAAAAAAGGATTTATTTCGCGACCGTCATCTCTTCGGCGAAATAAATATTTTGTACGTATATGTATTGAAGTTAAAACTTCTTTAGGGACGTTGTGCACTTTTTGGATGGGAAAAAGTATTAAATTGGCGACCGCCGTTGCGACCGTCATCGCCTCGAAGAAATAAATTTTTGAAGTGAAAACTTCTTAAGGGTCGTTTTGCACTTTTTGGATGGGGAAAAAGTATTAAATTAGCGACCGTCATCGTTTCAACGAAATAATTTTTTGAAGTGAAAATTTCTTTAGGGACGTTGTGCACTTTTTAGATAGGGAAAAAGTATTGAATTAGCGAACGTCATCGCGACCGTCATCGCTTCGGCAAAATAAATTTTTAAAGTAAAAACTTCTTTTGGGGACGTTGTGCACTTTTTAGATGGGGAAGAAGTATTGAATTAGCGACCGTCATCGCTTCGGCGAAATAAATTTTTGAAGTGAAAACTTCTTTAGGGACGTTGTGCACTTTTTGGATGGGGAAATATTATTAAATTTGAATGGGGAGAAAGTAATAAATAAGCGACCGTCATCACTTCGACGAAATAAACATTTGAAGTGAAAACTTCTTTAGAGACGTTGTGCTCTTTTTGGATGGAAAAAGTATTAAATTATCGACCGTCATCACGACCGTCATCGCTTCGAAGAAATAAATTTGTAAAGTGAAAACTTCTTGAGGGACGTTGTGCACTTTTTGGATGGGGGAAAAGTATTGAATTAGAGACCGTCATCGCTTCGACGAAATAAATATTTGAAGTGAAACTTCTTTAGGGGCGTTGTGCACTTTTTCGATGGAAAAAAGTATTAAATTAGCGATCGTCGTCGTTTCGATGAAATCAATTTTTGAAGTGGAAACTTCTTGAGGGACGTTGTGCACTTTTTGGATGGGGAAAAATATTAAATTAGCGACCTTTATCGCTTCGACAAAATAAATGTTTGAAGTCAAAAATTTCTTTAGGGACGTTGTGCACTTTTTGGATGGGGATAAATTACTAAATTAGGGACCGTCATCGCTTCGACGAAATAAATATTTGAAGTGAAACTTCTTTAGGGACGTTGTGCACATTTTGGATGGGTGAAAAGTATTGAATTAGGGACTGTCATCCATCGCTTCGACGAAATAAATATTTGAAGTGAAACTTTTTTAGGGACGTTGTGCACTTTTTCGATGGAAAAAAGTATTAAATTAGCGACCGTCATCGCTTCGATGAAATCAATTTTAGAAGTGGAAAGTTCTTGAGGGACGTTGTGCACTTTTTGGATGAGGAAAATATTATATTAGCGAACCTTCATCGCTTCGACGAAATAAATTTTTGAAATGAAAACTTCTTGAGGGACGTTGTGCACTTTTTGGATAAGGAAAAATTATTAAATTAGCGACCGTCATCGCTTCGACGAAATAAATTTTTTAAGTAAAAACATTTTTAGGGACGTTGTGCACTTTTTGTAGGAAGAAAAGTATAGAATTAGGGCCGTAATCGCTTCGACGAAATAAATATTTAAAGTGAAACTTATTTAGGGACGTTGTGCACTAATTCGATGTAAAAAGTAATAAATTAGCAGCTATCATCGCTTCGACGAAATAAATATTTGAAGTGAAAACTTCTTGAGGGACGTTGTGCACTTTTTGGATGGGGAAAATTATTAAATTAGCGACCGTTATCGCTTCGACGAAATAAATTTTTGAATTGAAAATTTCTTTATGGTCATCACTTCGCTGAAATCAATTTTGTACATATATAAATTATGTGTATGTATACATTAATAGCATAGGGCATACGCATCGCGCATATCGTATATGATATAGGTACAGCACTTCTTTTAGGATGGGGTAAAAGCATTGAGCTCGTAATGTATATACTATAAGAAGTTTTCACTTCTGTCGGCACTCCCACGAGTGCCTTCAATTTTTTATATTTTTGGTATCGTTTTAATAAAAAATTTTTAAAAGTGGTAGGTAAAGAAAGTTAGTTTAATATTTAAATAAAATACAAATAACCTGTTAAGTATATTAATTTCGTTGAAATCATAATAATAGAAGTATAACTTCTTACGTGCGTACAAAGTACACACACATTCTTTTTTGTTTCAGATACAGTCTACAAATGTTATAGGTCTGGACGTCTGGATCCCGTGTAACAAAAAAAAAAGAATGTGTGTGTACTTTGTACGCACGTAAGAAGATATTCTTCTATTATATAATAGGTAATTTAAACGAAGTAAATATACTTAAAAGGTTATTTGTACTTATTTTATTTAAAAATCAAACTAACTTTCTTATCTACCACTTTCAAAAAAGAAGAATATCTTCAAAAATTATATAATAATATACTTACAATTATAAAATCTATAAAAAAAAAATAAAAAAATAATAACTTGCTTGGGGCGTGAACCCACTTCACGTCTACCGCGCTAACTAAACGTTTACACCATAAATTTATATGAATTTAATAAAATTATTAGTTTGATGTTTGTCGAAATAAAATACAACAAAATATAGAGTAAGAAAACGATATATGAGATGAAGATTTGTAGAAAGTTTGTTCGTAATCGGATTATGTAAATTAAAGCATTGCCTACTAATAGGTAACTACATTATTTTGTTTACATTTTCCAAATAGATAGGTATTGAAACTATTAGGTAATTACGTACCTGCGGCTTTTCAAAACTATTTAAAAAGTCACTATAATTATAAATTTGATTTTATTTCTGTCCACACATCAATAAAAACTAATATTATACAATATTTTTGTTTACCGATAACCTCCATATTGAACAATTATTGACAGATCATTTCAAAATTTCAACACCCAATCAGAGCCCGTATAACAACTAATACCATACTGTCGACGTGCGCATGCGCGCGGATCAATCAAATTTTACCCTCAATCGATTCGCCGCTAAAGAAGAATATCTTCAAAAAGTTGATTAATAGCAAGCTGAAAATTTGTTAATAGTTTAAGGGTGTCTAGTGGGACAAACTTTGATATATTGGAACACTGGAACAGGGAAGTTTTAATTGTGGAACAGGTTAAAAATTTGGAACGTCAGACTACGAAAACGTCAGATGTATTTTGTCCGACAGAACTTCCAATTGATTTGTTACCCTTTCATTATACTCTCATGCAAAAATCAGACTGTTATTACTAACCATCATGATTTCTGTCATTTAACATGTTCTTCGTGTTCCACTCATTAAAATGCCCAGTTGGTAATACACACCATAGTCTGATTTTTGCATGAGAGTTTAATGAAAGGGCAACAAATCAATTGGAAGTTCTGTCCGACAAAATACATCTGACGTTTTCGTAGTCTGACGTTCCAAATTTTTAACCTGTTCCTTCATTAAAACTTCCTTTGTTCCAGTGTTCCCATATATCAAAGTTTGTCCGACTAGACACCGTTAAGCTATTAACAAATTTTCAGCTTGCTATTAATTAACTGTTTTTTCTTATGCGGGATCCAGACCTATTATGTTTGAGTTTAAATTTTGAATAATATTAACCTACCTATATGCATTAAGTTTTCTAAATTATCCAAACTAGCGCGTTTATAGGGTTTTATTTGTCTGTATGTGGTTTAAGTATCATATCAACTAATACATTTCTATGTTTATTGAAATTTATTTTTTTTGGCATTGTTGGGGGGGAATTTCCCCTATCTTCTCCCCGTAGATCCGCCACTGAGACATTATCGCACAAAGTACACACTTCACAACGAACGTAACTGAACTAACTGAACGTATTCAAACTTCAAACTGTTTGAAGAAGTTTGATTTCAAGTCAAACCTAAAAATATTGAAATCAAGTCAAGTCAAACTTTTTTACAAAATAAGTTTGGTTTTCAAGTCAAGTCAAGTTTGTTGAGTAAAATCAAACTAGTTTGACTTGATGCATCTCTACTCCAGAGCTTAATACAGGTTATCAACATACATGTGAGCAGTTAAAGTTGATTGGATGAAAATTAAAGGAGTTTTTTTACGAATCACAATTCCTCTCCAGTACATTACACTTCTCCTTTAATCTTTGTGAACAGATCTGATAGTTTTCGTTCTTGCTTGTCTTCCTAGACCTCTAAGTACACGATTTCGTTTACTTAGAAAATAGCACATTTTATCAATTCCCAATGGTCCAGTTTTGGTGCTAAAGACACCAATTTAGGCGACCAATCTTGTGCTGCCTGGATAACACGGGAACTCACAAGTGTCTCCTGCTGCATACCAGTGGCGGCCCGTGAGGTAGTGCCATAGAGCCATGGCACTACCTTTCTAACTATGCAGAAACATATTTTTTATCTTAAAAACATCTTAATGCCTGTTAATTTTTTTTGTGATTATTTCTCTTTATTTTCATAAATTATATCAAATCTGGCAACTGTGTAGCGCAATGCAAATCTACCGACTCTGGCCACCCACAGCTGACCGGATAAGGGATGAAGATCATAAAAATTCCAGTGCCGAACGGCATAGTGGCTCGCCAGAAAAGAGAAAGATTGTATGAGCATCCTGTGTAAGTGACAGAGATAGAGCGGTATTGCACTTTTAATATACGTTTAAATTGGACTCTCCGTGCCTGGCTCGAAATCTCGAAAAGGAAGTTAGTGGATCTTAAGATACAATGTTTTAGATCTATTTCTAGTTTCTTTACGCGTTCGTTTGACGCTATTGTGTTTATTATCTACTACTGTATTGTACTGCAAGCGCCAGTTAACTTGGCGAGACGAATTGCACAGTGGCTTATGGGATGATCATCAGTCTCAGTGTCGTTGTGCGTATTCGCTGTCGCCAAGTTAACTGGCGCTTGCAGTATATTTGTGTTTATACTCTACTATATTTTTTAATTTGTAATTATTAGTGCGTTGTGGTCGTGGGTGTCATAGGTATAAATAATATTTTGGTGGTTTTTCGTTAGAAAAAAAACTACAAATTAAAGAACTCGGTCGGCCTTTACCCGATTTAAAAATTGAAAAACAAAGTGGAAATGGACAAAAACTTCGCTGTCGTAAGTTTAATAAAACTATTTATGATAAAAATAGCTGGTTGTGTGGTTGCGAACAAACTAATAAACTGTTCTGTTTTGTATGCGTTTTGTTTGGAGGTGACGAGACTTGGTCAAACAAAGGCATGATCTTGTACATATATGGGAGAAATTGAAATCTCATGAAAAATCTAAAGTGCACATGAATAACGTTTTTAGCTTTTCAATGCTTGGTAAGTTAAATATAAAAACGCAATAAATTCAGCTTATCGTGATACTCTAATTAAACATAATGAACAGGTAGGTAAGAATCGATATGTCTTGAATCAAATCATAAATTGTATAAGGTTTTGTGGAGGTTTTGAGTTAGCTCTAAGAGGTCACGACGAAACGAAAAATTCAGACAACAGAGGCATATTTATCGAGCTGGTCAATTTTAGCGCTGAATTAGACAACAACTGGTTAATTAGAGCAATAAATAAATAGGCAGTTTGAAATAAAAATTTCAACACCCCGTATCTCGGAAACGAAGCATTTGTGGGCATACGTTTATGGGGCAAACCGGCAATATTTTTTCATGTAGAATTAGCCCTTAAAATTTTTCATACTTATTTACTAACACCCTGAGGGTGGAAGGCACTTATGGAATAAAATTTATTTCTGTTCTTGCTTTAAAAAATTATCAAAAATGCTGAAATCCGTCGATTTTTAAATAAAAATGTGCACGTTGTAAGCATAAATTTAAATGTACAGGGTAATCCTTCCAAGTCTAACAGAGTCCATAAGCTTTATTTTTAATGGAACACCCTGTATATTCTTATATTTTTAAAAGCTGCTTAACAACCTGATTGCAACAAACTATATCATGTAGGGTTTATTATGAATAATACAGGGTGAAATTTTGAAATTAATGAGTATGGAAACCACTTATGGAATAAAATTGGTTGTGTCTTTAGTTTAAAAAATTATAAAAAATACTGGGACATGTCAACTTTTAAATTCTAATGGGCGCTTTACAAACATAAATTAAAATATTCAGAGTGATTCACGCAAGTACAGCATAGTCCATGATCATTAGTTTTAATGGATCACCTTATATCTTTTTATATTTTTAGAATCTGCTAAACAACCTCGTATCAAAAAAGTGTATACCTATTATGTAGGGCCCATTATGAATAAGACAAGGTGAAATTTTAAAATTATGTGTAATTTTCGGCAAGATATTAAATACCTAGATAAAATTTTAAAATTAATAATTTATCATGTTTTAAATAATGGTATATATTTTAAATTAGCTAAATAAAGGCATCAATTTTCTAAACTAAGTATTAAATCTATCGGGTTTTGTATTTAATGTCTTGACAAAATTTGTAAATGATTTCAAAATTTCACCTTGTATTATTCATAAAGAACCCTACATAATACTCTTTTTTGATATGAGGTTGTTTAGCAGATTCTAAAAATATAAAAATGTACAGGGTGATCCATTAAAACTAAAGATCATGGACTATGCTGTACTGTACCCTGTATATTTAAATTTATATTTGAAAAGCGTCCAATTGAATTTAAAAGTTGACGTGTCCCAGTATTTTTTATAATTTTTTAAAATAAGGACACAAACAATTTTATTCCATCAGTGGTTTCCATACTTGTTAATTTCAAAATTTCACCCTGTATTATTCATAATACACCCTACATGATATAGTTCGTTGAAATCAAGTTGTTAAGCAGCTTTTAAAAATATAAGAATATACAGGGTGTTCCATTAAAAATAAAGCATATGGACTCTGCTAGATTTGCAAGGATCACCCTGTATATTTAAATTTATGTTTAAAAAGTGCACATTTTCATTTAAAAATTGACGAGTCTCAGCGTTTTTTATAATTTTTTGATACAAGGACAGAAATAATTTTATTCCATAAGTGCCTTCCACACTGTATGTGGCTCATGGATACAAATCGAGTAAGGCATTCGGCATTCTGCACACGAAGCGTATCGTCATAGACGCGTATTAGATGCGACTCGAAAAGCATACGCTTTTGTGCTGCTCACTTGTGTCTTTATGGAATGGGAGCATCCATAAACTACGTCGTAAAAAATTTGTCCCATGTCGACGTCGTCGTTGCAACTCACGACCCCCCTTTCATTGATTTAAAAAAAAAATCAATATTATTTCTGTTTTTTTTTAATCAAATATGAGGGGGTAGGCATAAAATCTTGGTCCAACGCTATTTAAATGCATAAATTTTTTTCTAATCATGAGAAAGCTAATAAATATATTTGAAAAATTTAAACGCAGAATAAAAGATTACATTATTACCGAGGGTTGAAAGTCCCTTAGAATAAACAAAAGGTTTCTTTTGAATGAAATATTTGAAATGAAAAATCAGACAAAATTTTCTCTTTTTTTTTTCACCCCTGTAACTTATTAAAATAAACATTATAGATGTTTTCAGGAACTTTTGGCCCTCGGCAATAATGCAGTCTTTCAATCTGTGTTTAAATTTTTCAAAAATCTTTATTAGTTTTCTTAGTATTCGAAAAAAATGAATGCATTTAAATAGCATTGGACCAAGATTTTGCGGGGTATGCTTTCTTATATTTATTAAATCTTTATATTTATTTTGTTTTGATTTCGATGCCATTTCTTCTAAAGTATAAATACGACTTACTAACTAAATAGAAAACAATATTTTATTTCTATTCGTTCTTTCAGAACTGTTGATGCGAATACTTGTTTTATTATGGTTTTTTCGCAATTATTGCTATTTTGCAACAAGGGTGACATATTTTAAAATTTTTAACCAATCCTATATTCTAGGAAATTTAATTACGAAACTTTTATGTTTGTGCAACTTTTCTCGGAAGCAAATACTTTTAAAGTTATAATCAAAAAACGAAGAAAAAATCGAATTTTTCCTTCATTCTTTGACATTTTGATTATTTAAACAATGTTCCGGACCTTTCTGAGTGGGAGGATAACTCAATTATTATTATATGAGTTAATTCCAAGCAATTTCTACAAAAAAATATGAGTCACCTCTCAACGTCCATCTCGAAACAGATGCGCTCTGGACTAGATGAGATTAAGCTACAATTGTTGGGTAAAGGTGATTTTAACCTTCTTCTCATGCTATGCTTATCTATCGTTTTAACAGTTTTAAATTTTTTTAAATAACAAAGGACATATTACATTTTAGGAAATATGTATGATTAATATTAAATATAGACAGTATTAAATCATATTCTTATCTAAAGATTATAATATTTAATAAAACAAAACAGGTAAAATTCCTTAAACAAGGTGTAGTTTTTCACAAAAAAAAGAAAAAAAAATGTATTAACATTTTCAATTTCTTTGCAACACGAAAATGCAGCAGCTGCATAATACTCTGGTTAAATCAGAGAGTGCAGGAAGAGTTTATACCGGTTTCGGAGGTTTTTCCCCCTCATCAGTAGTCCCATATCCTTTTCTCTCCGACTTCTCCAGACATCACACTTTGGGTCTTTCCGAATTGCAAAGAAAGAAATGTCACGGATGAATTAGAGCCATCTACCGAAAAACAAAGTAAGTTATCAATCGAAGTAGCACAGAAAACGACAATAAATATCGTTTCCATACCACCAGATTGACAACAGGTGGAATACTTTCTTTGGTTACAACCTCCCGAGATTTTCAAAAATTATAAATCAAACAGGATGCCGAGGAAATAAGATGAGAGAATTTTAAATAATTCACAATTCATCTGCTCAGCGTGGTAAAAGTTCCAACAAGAAAGATTCCTTTATACTCCTACAAAAGAGTAAGTGAATTAAAAATGTATAAGGGTGGTTCGCCAAAATAAGCGGCATATTGTGTAACTCGCTTTTTTCTTAAGTCCTTAACATACTGTGTTTCATATTATGTTGCCAAAGTTAAGTTATACAATAGATGAATGTACGCCACTTAACATTAATTTTAAAAAAAGTAATTTTACAAGCATTTTATGCAATTTTAATGTCAAAATATCAACTCCGAGGCTGTAACCCACCTTGTTTTTTATCTGTTTTATAGTATTACACACTGAAAAGTTACAAAAGTGCAGATTATTTTATCAATAATTAATTAACAACCCAATGTAATTTAAAACTGTCAAATTAATAACTTTCATTTTTAAAATTAAACCACAAAAATCTACTACTAAAAACTGTAACCAACTTTGTGCATCAACACCGAGGCTTCATGAAAATATATGAAAATTTAGGCCAAACTGCACTATACTGTATGGCAGGCAGCTTGACAAGAGAGGAATGCTTCAGTCTAACCCAAATTGTGGAAGAAAGTGGACGAACATTATATCGTTAAGCGATAGAAAATTTTTCAAGGTGTCTTAAGCTAAGCGTATGTTTTTATACAGTCAACACCGAAGCCTTCATAAAAACTTAATTTTGCAAATTTTTTTAATATGTTTTTCTTTTAAGTATGCGCTATAAAGTTTTTTTGACACCCCGTGAATAAAGCAGAATTATTTTTAATATTTGTAGAAAGTAGAATTAAAAATGTATGAAATCATCAACACCGAAGCCATCAACTCCGAAGCCCAGTCGTGCCTCGGAGTTGACGAACGTGCCTCGGAGTTGTTGAAAGTGTATGAGTGGTCATTCTTAAACTAAAAAAATACAATTTAAATTTAGTCTGTCTGATATAGGAAAAGGGTTACTGGGTAAGCTCTCAAGATGTTTCGGTCGGTTTGGTAATAAGTATTATCTTTGTTTTATAGAAATTTGTAATTTTTATAGAAAATGGCTCGTATACACTGGAGTACGATGGAAAAATGAAGGCGAAAACCCCCAAAATCGTTAAATAAAGATTTTATGAAAGAAAGTAATATTTTATGCAGCTATGCTTATTTCTGTAAGAATATACCATTTTGGGTAGTCTTCTCTAATGTTGATAAAAGAGACATCTGTCTATGTAGGCACATTATGTGAAAACATGGAGCTCATGTGTGGAAGCGGATAACAAATCATTAGGTTGCGCAGAAAAGACAGAAGAATGTATAGAAAGGAAATGCCAAGATTGTGTTCAAAAGCCAAGGGCGGATCCAGGGAGGGGGCCGTGGGGGCCATGGCCCCCTCCGAGAATTTAAAAAATAGAAATTTAAATATTTGCAGTTCAAAAGTTTTTAGTTTCAAACACATGTTTATTTACAAAACAGGAGATAAATATGTTGTCTGAACTAGAATTGAAGAAAAGCAGTAACGAAAGCTTCAAGAATGACTAGGATCTTTTGCAAATCAAAATGTTGATAATTTTACAAAGTGCCAATTATTAGAATTACCTTAGCAGCCATCAAAATCATATCAATTTCCATGTTCTGTACGTACAAAGAATATAAAAGAAATGAAGCATTACTTGGATCACTAGAACTTAGAACAATGGAGTTGCTTGATACTTTCGCACAGTCAAAAGGAATTGTTTATCAAGTATTGTATAAAGGGATGATAGCCCAAAGTCTTGTCACGGAACCTTTAACATCTTTCGCCAAACTCATGGTCAAAGACGAAGCCATACAAACCCATGAAAAAACATCATACCACAAGGGGTGCGTTCAGGTTGGGTTGGATTTTGTACAAAGTTATCGCAACCCGCAAAGTCATTCATTAACCCATTAATTTAACCAGATAGACTCTCAGAGGTCTAAATAGGCAAAAGAAAATAGAGAAAGACTACGACTAATAGTAGAGTCTACCTACAGTGTTCTTAAGTCGACAAAATATTCCTCTAAGAGGCCATCGTGATGATAGCCTTCTGCTTCTAGACGAAGATAATGGACCTAACAATGAGGGGAATTGTTAAGGACACCCGAAGTCCCATTTAACGACAATGTTAACATTATGTCACATAGCTCTGCAACCAAAGCACTTAGAGATCTTATTTTTATTTTTAGTCCCGCGTATATTTTTGTAAAGTTAAAGTAAAAGAAACATTTATTTTAAATTTTTTTAACATAAAAACCCTTACAAAAAAACACAAAAAAATTTAGATTTTATCTTCAAAAACTTTTGTATATTTTTCAATAAAACTTTACCCGGGACTTGATATTATCTATCTACAATCACTGTAAACATTTGGACCTTCTATCATCTAAGGATCCAGAGATATTTGACATCAAAAGTTAAAAAACCTAGTATTCGGGAAATCGCAAAAACCTAAAACACTCTAATAGGCTATAAAGAAAGCTACCGGTGCAAGTGGCGTAACCAGGAAGGGTTTTAGGGGTTATAACCCTCTATTAGAATGTACTTTGAGCTTAATCCATACCCCCAGAGACCCTCCACTAGTTGTAACCCCCACTCACCTTAGGATCATCCTGATTACGCCGTTGACCGGTACATGGTAAGTTGAGTGCGGATGTTTGAAAAACAAATAATTTTGTAATCATGGATATTTTCTACTATAATGTGTTATATATCGTTGGAAAAAGAAGATTTCACAGAATAATTTTCAATCATAACCCAAAAAAACTTACAAAAATTCAATTTTCGGACTTTGGCTGCCCTTAAGGTTTAAAATCGCATCAGGAGATTCTTAAACAACACCTATCCATCGCATCTTCCGAGCAACATAAGTACATTAGTAGCACCAGTCAAAATCAATTGATAACATGTGGTGAAGAAAAAATTGAGCAAATAATGAATCAGGTTCAAAGTGCAAATTATTACTCTGTCATATTTGACGAAATGACCGACGTATCCCACGTGGAGATATTGTAACAACATTCGTGAAGACTTTGTCAAGTTCATTGACGATCATGAGAACATAAAAAGTAATTAGTGAAAATCAGAAAGAGGAGAAGAACAAGGCCTGACAGGAGAAGCATTGGGAAAAATAGTAGTAAACTTGTTGAAAGAACTGCACTAGGATCCGAAGAAATGTGTAGGCATTTTTACTGACTTTAATAATACTTTATAATAAGTTTTGAATGTCTTTATGTCACTCAAAAGTGTGTGAAAAGGGCCTTAAAATTCACCGGTACCCCTCTACAGACCCTCCGGTACCCCTCTCCAAAAAAAGTTCATGGCCCCTCCCGAAAATCGGACCTGGATCCGCCCTTGTCAAAAGCAGATTAGATTTTTGAAGTTTAACTGAGAAGACACGGATACATATTGGAAAGTTTTGTCAACACGAAGGCCGGTCAAATCAACTCCGACGCAATTGATATTTTACCTATTTTTCATGTTTATCTGTAGTAGTTTATATCAAAATAGAAGTGTTTTGTATAGTTTTATTACATACCAAGTTTTGTTTAATTGTTACGATCATAAATTTCAATTAACAGAGAATTACGTCAACACCGTAGACATTTAGTCAACTCCGAAGTCACAACATTTCCGTTTTTCGGAAAATATTTAAAAATGATCTCTGCTGGTATCATGGGTAAGTTGAATAGCTCATTTTATAAAAAATATTTAAAAATGAACTAATTCTAAACCCTGTTTTAAATTAAATTTCTCTACCTCGAAGTTGCCGTCTATTTTGGCGAATTACCCATAAACATTTTCAATTTCTTTGCAACACGAAAATGCAGAAGCTGCATTATACTCTGGTTAAATCTGAGAGTGCAGGAAGAGTCTATACCGGTTTCGGAAGTCTTTTCCCCCTCATCAGTAGTCCCATATCCTTTTCTCTCCGACTTCCCCATATATTTATTGTCGTTTTCTGTGCTACTTCGATTGATAACTTACTTTGTTTTTCGGTAGATGGCTCTAGTTCATCCGTGACATTTCTTTCTTTGCAATTTGGAAAGGCCCAAAGTGTGATGCCTGGAGAAGTCGGAGACAAAAGCATATGGGACTACTGATAAGGGGGAAAAGACCTCCGAAACCGGTATAGACTCTTCCTGCACTCTCCGATTTAACCAGAGTATTATGCAGCTGCTGCATTTTCGTGTTGCAAAGAAATTGAAAATGTTCATACATTTTTAATTCACTTACTCTTTTGTAGGATTATTAAGGAATCTTTCTTGTTGGAACTTTTACTACGCTGAGCAGATGAGTTGTGAATTATTTAAAATTCTCTCATCTTAATTTCCTCGGCATCCTGTTTGATTTATAAATTTTGAAAATCTCAGGAGGTGTAACCAAAGAAAGAATTCCACCTGTTGTCAATATGGTGGTATGGGAACGATATTTATTGTCGTTTTCTGTGCTACTTCGATTGATAACTTACTTTGAAAAAAAAGGAAAAAAAAAAGAATTGAATGTAGAATTATTTATATACTGGCAGATGGTTGAAATTATTGTAAATCGTATAATTTTTACACTACTTATTCTCTTTGTTTGAAATCCAATACCTGTTCATGTATATAAAAATATTCACGTGCAAATTGTTGTTCAAGGTTTTCTTAGCGAGTCGCTGACAATATACAGCAGAAAGAAGTTCGGCGGTATATTCCCTGTTAAATATATTTTTTTTGCAATTTTCAAAATGTCTTACTGAATAAAATATCAGTTACACATTTCCTCATTTGCTATGCTTTTTACTCTGTTATAAAAGACGTATGTGATATTTTGTGCTTTTTACTCTGTTATAAAAGTCGTATGTGATATCACACCAGAGTGATTTCCACAGATTGGCTCAAATCCATCTTTGTCGCAATACCTAAAAAACACAATACGAGAAAATGCTCAGAATATCGATTAATTAGCCTAATGAGCCACACTCTTAAGATTTTCCTAAGAATACTTCACAACAGAATTAGACGCAAATGCGAAGAAGATCTCGAAGATACCCAATTTGGTTTTAGAAATGCTGTGGGAACCAGGGAGGCACTTTTGCGCTTAACATCCTATTACAAAAATGCCGTGACCTAAGAAAAGACGTATTTGCATGTTTCGTGGACTTCGAAAAGGCATTCGATAAAGTACAGCATCTAAAATTAATGCAAATACTGAAAAATATCGGAATAGATGACAAGGATATTCGTGTCATTAAAAATTTGTACTGGAATCAAACTGCTATCGTAAAAATTTTAGATAACTACACCAATGAAATCTCCATACAACGAGGAGTCAGACAAGGTTGAATTTTGTTGCCAACATTGTTCAGTGTTTACTCGGACCAGTTATTTAAAAAGCCACTTCAGAGACAGCCTTATGGAATAAAAATCAACGGGGAACTAGTTAATGTGATCCTTTTAAGCTTTTTCCCTCAACGTACCCTAAAAATTCCCACTTTTATGATAAAATTCCCTCCTATGATCTTATTTAAAAAAACTCAAAATATGTTGAATTATTTTCAAATATTTTGATTTTTTTTAAATATTTTACAATTTGGAGTGGAGCAAAGATTCCCTTATAAGTTAACTACTTTTTACCTTTTATGATGAAAATTCTCGCAAAAAGGGAAATTTCTCTCCGGTGGCAACACTTTCTTAGCGTGGGCGTGACATCAGTCAGGGTACCGAACGAAAACCGAACCGAACTGGGCGTGCGTCGCTCGTGTAAGTCAACCAAATAGATGGCACGCGTGACGTGGCTTTGCAACTGTAAGCTTTCAGCTAAGTTGCTACAAACTTGAATCATCATCTTTGCCATAACAATATTGGAGCAAACTTGACACAAACTTGCCTCGTCATATTTGCCGCAGCAATTTAAAATCAAATAAGAATCAAACTTGCCACAAGTTTACATGCTATCTGTGTATGATTCCTCTATAATTTTTGCAAACAACTGTGTTTCATTGATCTGGCATTTTTTCGTTTTCCTTGTTCCCTGTTCCCTTTGTTTTTCCTGCTTCGTTTTCCTGTAGCTCTTTAAAACCACACTGTAGGTTGGTTTTTCACAAAACAACACAGTCCTTAAAAGTCATCTCAGCACGGCTACAATTCCGCATAAACAGCATTCAATCCAAACAAATTGATTACTGAGATAAACCAAAAGGTCAGAAAAATGTCTATGATATCGAATAATACATCGAATGTTTTTCTTGCTCGATAACGTATTTATAAATAAGTTCACTTATTTTCGTTATCCAGAATTAACAATTATTGTCAACACTTACATCACTTAGTTTATTAAAAAAAGAAAGAAAATATTTATCTCACCTTAAGAAAAATATTGACGATTGCAGCATTTAGATTAATATCGCTAAATAGGAGTCTGGATAAGTAATAAATAATATAATTAGGCCTGGATCCCGCGTACCAAAAAAAGTTTAATAATTAATAGCAAGCTGAAAAGTTAATAGGGTGTCTAGTCGGACAAACTTTGATGTATGGGAACACAGGAACAGGGGAAGTTTTAACTGTGGAACGTAATTTTAATTGTGGAACTTCTCATCCTGACAAGTTTATGATTGTGAAAACCAGCAGGTTGTTTTCAGTTTAAAGTTTATTCAATAGCAAACTTTAGGAAACGAAAAAAGTTTGTCCGACAAATTCATATGTTGGACATTTTAATAAGTCCGACACGTCGAACATGTTACATGACAAGAATTATATTGGTGGTGAATAACAGTCTGGTTTTTGAATGAGAGTTTAATGAAAGGGTATCAAATCAATTGGAAGTTCTGTCCGACAAAATAAATGGGACGTTTTCGTAGTCTGACGTTCGAAACATTTAACCTGTTCCACAATTAAAACTTTTCCTGTTCCAGTGTTTCCCTACATCAAAGTTTGTCCGACTAGACCCTGCTAAGCTATTAACAAATTTTCAGCTTGGTATTAATCAACTTTTTTTTGTACGCGGGATCCAGGACTAAATGACGATTCACAGAAGTTAAGTCGATATCATAGTAATTCTCCTACGCATAAACCGCGGAAACCCCAATGTTTTGGTTACTAATGGTACATATTCAGTTCTGAACAAATATAGTAGACCAGTCTAATATTGAATACGAGAGATTTCACTGAAATTCTTTATTAGATAACACATAATATCTATGGTATGAATCATGGAAACATGGAATTACCCTTTCAAAAAAGAGAATTATTCATATTTTATCATTTATATATAATATAGCGGTTAAAATACTATTTTTAGAAATAATTAAGTGTGTCTTTATTATAAATAACAAAAGTAAAAGCTATAGATTATACAAAATGTTTATGGATCTTTGATAATTAACTATATTATCATAGGAACAACTTTAACCTAGAACTTCTGCTAGAATAGCTAGACAGTTTGTGATATTGTACCTAATAGACGGAGAGCTAGAGGCGAGAAATCATCGTCATAAGTAATATGGAGTTTGGCATGTGAAATGTGTCTATTGTATATTGATAACTATGACCCCTTTTAGGCTGACACCTCAGTGGATACAGGAAGTAGCAATAAGGGATGAAAGGGGAAAGTTGGTGCAGTCATTAAATGTTTTCATCTTCTATTTTGTTAAACCTCCATCGATTTGCATGAAAATTGGTGAGTAGTTAGAGCATAACTCAAGAAACAAAACTGATATGGTGCCAACGTGCGCTTTTACCCTGGGGGTGGATGCCACCCCTTCTCGGGGGTGAAAACTATTTTATTAAAAATAACCCCATTAATCGATAGAGGGACAAATTTTAAGCAAAATTTGTTACTTCTAATTAGTAAAATAAATCAATACTTTTTCAGTTATTAAAGATCAAAGATTTGAATTTTTCGTGAAATAAATGCATAATGTAAAGCGGTTTTTCGTGAATAATTCAAAAACTGTAAGTTTTATCAAAATATCTATAATTACCAAAATTGAAGATAATAAAAAATAAAAGAGATTTATTATCCGAAAAACCTTTGAGAATTAATAAAAAGTGAGTTATAGGTGATGGAATATATATTTTTTTCGGCTAGTACCCAAATCTATGTATTCAAGCTCAAATAACGGGAAAACGGTGCATTTTATAAAATATATTTACTGAACACTTGTCAAAGTACTCAAGAATACCTATCAAGTGAGCTCCAGATGAAGTTTATAACATCAAAGCTGAGCAAGTGATGATGAAAATAAGAGAACCCTTTCGAGTTTTTAGGAAAAAGTGAAAATTAAAACATACGCTATTTATATATTTATTTTGAAATTAGTTAACAGAATAATTTTTAAAGGAATTTCGGGAATGAAGTTAGGATTATAATTTATTATTAAGTTCGTTTTATTACAATTTAAATATACCAAGTTAAAAATGCGAGCATTAATATAACGAAAAATTTGTTTTTTATGTATTTAAATTCCTAATATGGAAAATTGCTATTATGAAGAGTTGTTTAGAATTAAAAATTATGTTTAATGTGCAATTATATCCTACTATTTAAATATTGTGAGCTATAAAGGCACTTTACTGAGCGAATTTTTTGAGCGAAATTCATATTTTTTACACATCGACTAAAATCGATACAATTTTATATAATCTTATGTTTATGATTGCATCTTGGATTATAGACCGTCCAGATCTTTTTATGATGAATAATTTTTGTTCGTAAAATTAATAATAAAAGAGTTATAAATCAAAATTATGATTGGTAGGTATCTCTAATTTGAGAAAAAAATTAAATATTTTCTTTTTATTAGAAGAATGTAGATAATAGTTACATTATTATAATAATTATTAATTATTTAATTATAATAATAACAACTATTGCATATATTAGAACACAGTTTTTAATTCCAAACAATTTTTGGTAGTAACAATAATTTACAACAGTGTGAAAAAAGGTACTTTAATCTTGAGCGAAATTCATATTTTTTAAAATACCTCCTATAATATAGATAAAATTTGCTATCTGATGATTGAATCGTAGGTTTTAGACGATGCAGAACTTTTATGAATTATAACTTTATTTCGTAAAATTAAAAATAAAAAAGGGTCCCGTAATATATGTGTCCAACTTAAGTAGACACACTGTATATTATACAATATAATATACATAATACATAAATCATTGGGTAGACAGCACCAAAAATTTGTAACCTGCCATTTAACATTACTTACATTAAAATTAATAAGTAATATTTATTTATTTGATATTTCAATTCTTTTACAGTTTATATGAAGTAATATATTTTTGAAATACAGTAGAGTCTCGGTTATCCGCCCTTCGGTTATCCGCCGTTCCGTTTTATCCGCCGCACCATTTAAGCAAATTTTTTTTTCAAATTTATATAACTTTGAAAATATTAAAGAATGAGTAAAAAATTTTTAAGATGAGATAAAATACGCCGAGCAACAAGAAGCCAGAGCTGTCGATATTATGATGCTACAATATGGCGAGTATTGGCAGCAACAAAGCGAGATACATCGGCAAGGCAGATGAAAATCGTTAGTTTTTTTCGTTCATCCTAAATCACTCTATCCAAATCATTCTATCCAATGTCCGTCAAAATTAAACTGATTATCTTCTTCTTCTTCTTGTGCCACTTCTATCGGAGACTGGAAATCATCAAGGCCTAAACTTGTGTTTCATTTAACGCTCCCTATTATCCGCCATTTTTGCTTATCCGCCCTTCCGTCGGCCCGTTTATGGCGGATAACCGAGACTCTACTGTAATATGAAATTTTCACTAAATAATTTCACAGCAGTATCTGTATCAATTGTACAATTTATTTTAAGCACGCAAGTATATTCTGTTGCCATGTTAAAAACAGTTATTTTTTTTAGTATAGGTATAATATTATTATATATTCAATACAAACGCCGACTCCGAAATGACAGTAGCAAGTACCTATACAATAGCGTCAATTTAAGAGCACATGCGTGAAGTTACGAATGGTAAAAAGAACATATTATTATTAATTAAATGTAAGTTACTAAAATATTATTTTTATATTATTTCGATATTTAATTGAATTTTTTCTATCGATATAAACTTAGTGGCGGTTCTAGTCAGGGGCAGGGGGGCAGCTGCCCCCTTTCAGTTTTTACAGTACTTTTGTACTATAATTTTCGTTAAAAAGGGTCGCTATCTTGTTTATTCACCGGTTGTGTTCCCTTGCCCCCCAATTTTTTTGGTCTAGAACCGCCCCTGTATAAACTGAATATGTACAGAAACTTAGGGTGTCAAATAATGGGCACATTTGACATAATATTTAAATACATTTTTGCTATATTTTATATAAATGTCTTAGAACAATTTTAAAAACTTATATAAATAATATAATAATTAAGCTCCAAATTTTTGGAGCCTAAACTTTGAAAAATGTTTGTAGCATAATGTTTAATGGTATCAACTTTTTCGGGAGCTCATTTGATACATATTTCTAAGTACTTTGACAAGTGTTCAGTAAATATATTTTATAAAATGCACCGTTTTCCCGTTATTTGAGCTTGAATACATAGATTTGGGTACTAGCCGAAAAAAAATATACATTATATCACCTATAACTCACTTTTTATTAATTCTCAAAGGTTTTTCGAATAATAAATCTCTTTTATTTTTTATTCTCTTCAATTTTGGTAATTATAACTATTTTGATAAAACTTACAGTTTTTGAATTATTTACGAAAAACCGCTTTACATCAAGCATTTATTTCACGAAAAATTCAAATCTTTGATCTTTAATAACTCAAAAAGTATTGATTTATTTTAATAATTAGGTAATAAATTTTGCTTAAAATTTGTCCCTCTATCGATTAGTGGGGTTATTTTTAATAAAATAGTTTTCACCTCTGACAAGGGGTGGCATACACCCCCAGGGTAAAAGCGCACGTTGGCACCTTATCAGTTTTATTTCTTGAGGTATGCTCTAACTACTCACCAATTTTCATGTAAATCGATGGAGGTTTAACAAAATAGGTGAAAACCTTTAACGACTGCGTTAACTTTTAACTTTCATCCCTTATTGCTACTCTCTGTATCCACTGAGGTGTCAGCCTGAAAGGGGTCATAATTATCAACATACAATAGACACATTTCACATGCCAAACTCCATATTACTTATGACGATGATTTCTCGCCTCTAGCTCTTAGACTATAACGCTGATCTCTTGATCATATTTAGCACAACTTATTAAAAAGTGTTCGACTGTTTATCGGACATTCTTCTTCTTTAAGTTCCATCTTCTATCGAAGGTTGGAAATCATCATAGCAATGCGGACCCTGTTGACTGCCGCCCTAAATAGCTCTGCACTACTGCATTCGAACCATTCCCGTAAGTTCTTAAGCCAGGATGTTCTTCGTCTTCCCACATTTCGCTTTCCTCGGATTTTGCCTTGCATAACAAGTTGTAATAATGAGTATTTTTGCCCTCTCATCACATGTCCTCAAGTTTTCGTCTTTTGATAGTTACTATTATTCCGGTTGATTTCCTATCCTTCTAGTTACTTCCACGTTCGACATTCTTTGAATCCATGATATTCGTAGGATTCTTCTGTAACACCAAAATTCAAAGGCGGCCAACTTATTCAAATGGACTTGTTTCAACGTCCACGCTTCCAAGCCATAAATAAGAGTAGAGAACACGTAACATCGAAGCATCCTTAGACGTAGTTCTAACCTTATATCCCGACAACAAAGAAACTTTTTAAGTTTAATGAATGATGCACGTGCTATTTCAATACGTGTCTTAATTTCTTTGGTTTGGTCTACATTTGATGTTATCCATGTTCCTAAGTATTTGTAGTTATCCACACTCTCAATCACAGTATCTTCAATAGTTAATTGGATGTTTACTTGTGCTGATTTAGTTATGATCATGCATTTAGTTTTCTTTAAATTCATCTTCAGTCCGTACTCATGATAGCGTTCATTAAGGCGTTGCATAACGTTTTGTAAATCATTGTTGTTATCTGTTATTATTACGGTATCGTCTGCAAAACGTAAGTTGTTCAAAACTTCTCCATTGATAGATATACCTTCTATTGAATTTGAGAGCGCTTCTTGAAATACCGCTTCACTGTAGACATTGAAAAGTAGTGGAGATAGCACGCAACCCTGACGAACTCCTCTCTGTATTTTGATATCTTGGGTGTCCTGGTTGTCAACTCTTACCTTGGCAGTTTGATTCCAATATATATTAGATATAATTTTCATGTCACAACTGTCAATATTTTTGCTTTTTAATATATCTACAAGCTTTTTATGTTGAACTTTATCAAATGCCTTTTCAAAGTCTACAAAACATAAGTACATATCCTGATTCATGTCCATGCATCTCTGGGCCAGCACATTCAAGCCGAACAAAGCATCTCGCGTGCTCATACCATTTCTAAGTTCGGACATTACACTACACATAATATTGGTTGGATTATTTTTTGTGAAAACGTAAGAGTGCGTTAACTTGGTACTTATGTCCTAACTAAACAAACGTAAACGCGTAAGTACAATTTGTTAGCGCCTGTTGAGCGACGATGGAATCCACTGAGAAACGTTATTTTTGATTTTATTCAGCTTAGAATGAGTTTGAGACCACTCATTTCGTCATAAGCACAACAATTTATTTTTATGAAGAAAGTGAAAAAATAGTATGTCAAAGTGTGTAAATAATTTATTTCTTTAGCTGAGCGCTTTTGACATAAACGTCATCATCGGAGCTAATGGCCAATTAGAAAAAAGTACCGCTACATTGAGGTATAAGCATGAGCATCTTATGAATTTTCATTCAAACTGGTAAGTACTTTGTCCACCGTACAACCCCAAACAGCAAAAAAATAAAAAAAAACGGCCACATACACGTTACACAATCACATAAAAAGCTTTTACCATGGTATATAGTTCAGAGAAATAAGGAAAAAAATATCCTGTTGGTGACACAACCCCCTCCAGAACGAAAACATATTTTTTGCGTAGTATGGACATCTATAATAATAACCTATATTTATGTCTCCTGCAGTTGATTTTGATGATATACATATTTATATACAAATGAAGATAAAAAACGGTATATTTCGCTTTTTTCGTCTATTACCAAAAAATTAAGCATTTTAAACAGATTTAAGAGTAAGAAACTCATAAATCGTATAAAAAATTTCAATATGGCGTTCGCTCAATATGTCTATCCTTATTGGTTGCTTAGAAAATATCACAATCAGCCGGGGCCTGTTTCAAGGAGATTCGTTGAGTCCGCTGTGGTTCTGTCTAGCTATGAACTATCTCAGCTATTGAACTCCACTGACGCAGGTTTTAGCATCAAAAATAACAACAATGTGGTGGCGAAGCTTAATCATTTATTGTACATGGATGATTTGAAATTAATGGCTTCCACTCCAAACCAACTCGATGAGATGCTAAAAACTGTGGAAACTTTTTCTAATGATATTAGTATGCACTTCGGACTAGACAAGTGCCGTATTTTAAATATAGTCAGAGGAAAAGTACAACCCGGAGGATTCGATGTGCAAAATGGCCAGAACATCGAGGCCATGGGTGAAAACGATATGTATAAATATCTTGGAGTAAAGCAAGCGCAAAAAATTGACCATAAACAAATGAAAACAGAGATAACTACAGAGTTTATACGAAGGGTAAAACAGCTGCTTCGCTCACACCTTAACAGTAGAAATTTGTTTAAGGCACTAAACACCTACGCATGTTCCGCGCTTAGCTACTCATTTGGCATTGTTAAGTGGACAAAAATGGACATAGAAAATCTTCAACGAAAAGTAAGAACGCACCTCACAAAGGCACAAAAACACCATCCCAAAAGTGCAGTGGAAAGAACGACATTACCACGGAATTTAGGAGGAAGAGGACTTATGGATATGGAGCAATTAGACAAACAAATTGCTAACTTAAGAACTTATTTTCAGATGCAGGCTGAGACATCTACTGTACATGGCGCTATCTGCGCAGTAGATGACACAACACCGATCAAACTGAGCGAACCAGAAATGCGCATAAACCACCTCACTAAAGACGAAAAAATGCGCACCTGGATAGGTAAACCTCTACACGGGCGACATCCCAATGAGGTCAGCCAAGACTATGTCGACAATACAGCGTCGAACTATTGGTTGACATCAGGAAGGATGTTCCCTGAAACGGAGGGATCAATACTGGCCATTCAGGATCAGGTTATACCAACCAGAAATTACCTGAAATATATCGTCAAAGACCCTCAGGTTCAAAACGACAGATGCCGATATGGATGTCAAGCCCAAGAAACCATCCAACATATTACCGGTGGCTG
Source organism: Diabrotica virgifera virgifera (assembly GCF_917563875.1). Classification (NCBI taxonomy): domain Eukaryota; kingdom Metazoa; phylum Arthropoda; class Insecta; order Coleoptera; family Chrysomelidae; genus Diabrotica; species Diabrotica virgifera. Next base: position 33,395,965 of record NC_065446.1, read on the forward strand.
CCAGGCATTTGCTGCAACTGAATACAAGGAACGGCATGACTCAGTTGGAAAGATCCTTCATCAAGAGATAGCTATCAAACTGGGACTTCTCCAAACGGACCATCTCCCATATTATCAATACGTCCCCCAGAGTATGCTTGAGGATGGCAACTACAAGCTATACTGGGACCGCACTGTGCTCACAGACCAAACAGTGGCACATAATAGACCAGATCTCGTACTAGTTAATAAATTAACAAGACAAACAACACTAATTGATGTGGCGATACCTAACAACAATAATCTACGTAGTAAATTTACTGAAAAGATCGCCAAGTACAGAGATCTGGAAATTCAAATACGAAGGCAATGGAGAATGCAAAGTACCCAGACGATACCGATTATTATGTCTACTACTGGAGTCATTCCGAAGACCCTCCTCGAAAGCATAAAAAAGCTGGGTCTAAATGAACACCTTTATAAGACCATGCAGAAAGCTGTACTACTCGCGACGGCCAGATGCGTACGAAAATTTCTGGGAGAAACTCCAGCGTACCAAGTCACCTAAGGCTCGATAACACGGAAAGAATCCCACCAGAGCTCAATCCTTTTGATACCGTAGGTATCTGGGATGAGTCAATTTTCCCCTTAGAGGGAGTGTGAGCCGTATGGCTAAATCTGGATAATAAGAGAGTTATAATATCTGGGACACGTAATGAGGGGACAGCGATATGAAATGCTAAGACTGATAATACAGGGAAAGATAAGAGGCGGAAGGAGTATAGGAAGAAGGAGAGTGTCATGGTTGAAGAATTTAAGGGACTGGTTTAAATGCAGTTCTATAAAACTCTTTAGAGCAGCGGTAGATAGAGTAAAGATAGTGATGATGATATCCAACCTCCGATTAGGAGACGGCACTTAAAGAAGAATAGCTCCCTTAGGAAGCATTTTCGGACCAGATCAATTATGTGAAATTCTCTTCAAACTATCTGAGGGATCTCTGGTCTTCGTTTGTCGGGAGTTTCTGGACACCCTGTATAGCTAAGTATCTGTTAAATTTTTATACGCGTGTAAACTAATTATTAAATAAATAACTAAACAATATTATAACCAAAATTCATTTGTACGACTTTAGTGAACCGATAATTCTGATAAAACAAAACAACAACGGTGCCACCATGCCGGTGTGAAAGTGGGAGTACCAGCGACTAGCGAGTAGTACGAAACTTAACAAAGTCAATTGACTTATTTATCAGTTACAGTTAGTGCTTAACCTCAACGTTGACGAGTAAGGATTTAACCGGTCTTTCACATTTTCAAAATGTTGACATTAGAGGAAGAAGTTGAATTAAAACTTCCTCCAAAAATCGGAGACTTCAGTAGTATCAGTAGTGGTGAATTTAACTTTAGCGAAAACTTCACGAATATTTTAGTACAATCTACCGAGACTGAAGGAGGAAAACTGAATGTTCCTGATCCTGAATATGAACAGTTTTTGGCTGATGTTTGGGTCGGAATCGTATTGACACTTATGGTGCTTAGTTGTGTATGTTTTATGTGTTCTTGTTTGATTTATCACAAGTTTCAGCAGTGGAAAACGCGAGGTAAGTTTAAATTTTCTTCTTCTTTCTCATAATCCTTAGTGCCCCTCGGGCCGTCGGATATATAAGTTTAAGTTTTCATATCTATAGCTCAAAATTACTACCATCTATGATGTTTATAGTAACCTATTTTTGCGTAGGCGCAAATTTTGCTTGCAATGCTTTTTAAATGCATTCATTTTTATCGAATTCCGAAAAAACAATAACATATTTTTGAAAAATTTAAACCCAAAATAAAAGATTATATTAATACCGAGGGTCGAAAGTCCCTTTAGAACAAAAAGTCTCTTTTGAATGAGATATTTGAAATTAAAAATCAGACTCAATTTTCCCTTTTTTTTTCACCCCTGTAACTTATTAAACTAAAGATTATAGAAGTTTTCGGGGACTTTCGGCCCTCGGTAATAATGTAATCTTTCATTTTGCGTTTAAATTTTTCAAAAATATTTATTAATTTTCTCAGGATTCCAAAAAATGAATGCATTTTAAAAGCATTCGACCGAAATTTAGCGCCTACCAAGGGCGGATCCAGGGAGGGGGCCATGGCCCCCTCCGAGAATTTAAAAAAATATAAATTTAAATATTTTCATTTCAAATGTTTTTAATTTCAAACACATATACATGTATAAAACAGGAGATTAAAATATGATTTCTAGACTAGAATTGAAAAAAGGAAGTAACGGAAGCTTCAAGATTGACTTGGGTTTTTATAAATTAAAAATTAAAATGTTGATAATTTTACAAAATGCCAATTGTTAGAATGACCTTGACAGCCATCAAAATCGTACAAATTTCCATATTCTATACACTTAAAGAATAAAAAAGAAATGAAGCGTTACTTGGGTCACTAGCACTTAGAACAAAGGAGTTGGTTGGTATTTTCTCACTTCTTCTTCTTAAAGTTCCCTCTCCTATCGGAGGTTGGATATCATAATGGCTATGTTCACTTTGTTGGCTGCTGCTCTAAATAGTTGTAATGAACTACAGTTAAACCATTCTCTAAGGTTCCTCAGCCAGGAGATGCGTCTTCTTCCTTGGATCCCTCCTTGCATAATAATTCTCAGCTAATATTTTCTCACAGTCAAAAGGAATTGTTTTACAAGTTTTATTTTTCTAATGAAAAATAAGGTCACAATTAGGGGATGATATACCAGAGCCTTGGCACGAAACCTTTAACATCTTTCGCCAAACTCATGAGCAAAGACGGAGCCATATAAACCCATGAAAAAACATCATACCACAAGGAGTGCGTTCAGGTTGAGCTGGATTTTCTACAAAGTTATCGCAACCCTCCAAAGTCAGTCATTAACAGATATACTCTCAGAGGTCTAAACAGATACAAAAAATAAAGAAAGACTACGACCAATAGTAGGGTCTTTAGTGTTCTTAGGTCGACAAAATATTCCTCTAAGAGACCATCGTGATGATGGCCTTCTGCTTCTGGACGAAGATGCTGGACCTAGCAATGAGGGGAATTGTTAAGATTTAAAATCGCATCAGGAGATAAGACTCTTAAATAACACCTATCCACAGCATCTTCCTGAGCAACATACATTAGTAGCAGCATTCAAAATCAATTAATAACATGTTGTGGTGAAGAAATAATTAAACAAATAATATTTGACGAAACGACCGACGTATCCTACGTGGAACAGCTTTCTATAAATTTGAGATACATACACCATAACAACAATCGTGAAGAATTTGTCAAATTCATTGACGCTTATGAGAACCTAAAAATAATCAGTGAAAATCAAGAAAGAGGGAAAGAACAAGGCCTGACAGGAGCAGCATTGGGAAAAATAGTATTAAACTTGTTGAAAGAACTGCACTTAAATCCGAAGAAATGTGTAGGAATCGAGACTATGGCAGGAATGGTGAGTTTTAAGGCACTTTTCACACACGGTAAAAGTGTGTGAAAAGTTCCTTAAAACTCACCATTGTAACCCTAATTTTTAAAAATTACCCTCCGTACCTCCGGTTCTCCACCCCAAAAAAAGTTTATGGCCCCTTTCGAAAATCGGTCCTGGATCCGCCGTTGGCGCCTACGCTCTTAATGCATTATTTTGATAATTTGGTATAATGCCGTAATTTCTGGCCAGATATTTTCTTCCTTTATTTTCTTAGATATCCACCCATGATGTATCAGATTGGGATTACTTTGTTAAATATGTTAAACAGTATCTTCTGTTGCCCATTGCTTTATTTTAGATAGAATAGTGGTTAATATTCCCATAGGCGTAACCAGGGAGGGTTTTGGGTGTTATAACCCCCTGTGCTTTGAGCTCTATATGCTTAACACCATTACTATTAGGGATGGAGGTTTTTGACAAAACACCGGTTTTCGGTTATACCGGTTTTTTTGCTTGCGGTTTAACCTGGCGGTTTTAACCGGCCAAAAAAACCGGTTTTTTTCAAAAACCGGTTTTCGGTTTTTTTAATCCAATAGGTTACAATGTTACATTTACAATGCACTTTAGTTTGCGATACTCCACTCGACTCGATACTCGATATTAATATGATCAAAATTAGCACTATCGAAAGAACATCAATATCAATATAAATAAAACACAATTTTTAATAAAACCATTTTATTCTATTAATTATTATATTTATTTAATATTTTATTATTATTATATATTTATTGTTAAATATATATTATTAAATATAATATAGCGTAAGATTAATATATACATATTGCAATAACATACAATTTAACCCAATCATTTCAACTTATAAAAAATTTCCCAGACTCTTTCAAATGGGATTTAAAAAAAATAATATCAACATAAACATTTTACTTCAAAATAAATTGGATAATGCAATTTATCTTTTATTTTTACTACCATCAAAAAAGATTATCATGTATTTATTTTAACACGTTTGTATATTTGTATAATAGGTATATTTTAACTCATTTAATACTTCCTGTATTGGTGTATCGTTTTGAAAACGTAGGGAAATCCTGGGCGATTCGTATTCGTAATCGGTAATTCGATATTCATAGTCAGAACAGTATTTTTGGTAATCAGAAAAAGTCATTCACCCACTTTCAATGTCAAGAGTCAAGTGTGAAAAATAGATGATGTTTGCGTCTACTTCAACCAGATCACATCTTATGTAAATATTATGATTACAAATACCTTTTTAATGAAATATTATAATGAAACTTAATTGTTTCTGGCTGATGTGAGTTTGCACTTTCAGTTTGCTTCTATATTTATAAAATAAAATTTGAATTATGGCTTTGTTTGGAATAATTACTTGAGAATAATAATTATGATTGGGATCCAAAATATTACCTAACCTAATCCTAATCACCGTAAAAACCGAATAACCGGTTTTTACTTTAAAAAGAAAAAACCGGTTATTACCGGGACAAAAGAACAACCGGTAAGACCGGTTATTGCGAAGTAAAAAAACCGGTTTTAGGTTAAAACCGGTAGGTTTTTCCCATCCCTAATTACTATTCCATACCCCACAGAGACCATCAAGGCCCCCCCGTTAGGATAATCCTGGTTACACCTCTAAATGTTCCTTCCATGCTTTATACTTTCAATTGATGCTCAGAGCGTCCAGTTTTGGTATATATTTTACTCTATTTTTAGCAGTTACTCTAAAGTTTAACATTAAACGTTCGAATAACACTATGATAGTACCATAAAACCAACAATGAGAGTGTTAAAAACTTATATACCAAACTTTTGGATTAAAGACAGAGGTTGCTTTACCAGATTTTTTGCACATGATCATGTCTTGTATTTTTCGCCTTACTTTGTGGCTTCTTATAAATGGAATGTGGAGATCATTTTCTGTTATATTAGTTGTAACATACTATGGAGCATTGGTTATAATACGGAAATCTTTGTTCTGGAATCTTTGTAGGATGGCGCTCTCATGCAGTGCGTACTTATGTCATTTATATGCTAATTTTTGTTATAAACTTAAGAACTTACCTAACTTCTTTTAATTTAAGCTAACTTATAGGTTTCCTGATGCTCAGCTAAAGTTTAGAAATTCGTAGAATTGATAAGGCAAGTTATTTATTTTAGATGGTCATCCTTCATACCAGAGTTTGTTGAAAGATTGACTTAAAGCGTTGATTGAAATATTGATATGGGCTTAAAGATTAACACAAATCCTGTTTTGCAAAATCGTTTATTATTATGCATATTATTATTAGCATGCACTGATAATAGATTTATGGATCTACATGTTTTTTTTTCTTATGTATAGACTCCCAAGGGCTGTTCTTCTTCGCTATTAGCCTCCTGTATTGTTTACCTCATCATATCTTCCTTGGTCTTCCAAAACTTTTTCGACCATTTAGTGATTTGTCTCGTGGTATTCTTACCAGTGGCGGCTCGTCAGAGGAGGCAACGGAGGCTTAGCCTCCCCATAATTTTTTTACACATTTTATGTCATCTCTGGGACATAATATTTCTATAATTATTGATGAAATGTCACTATTTTGTTTATTTTTAATCACGAAAAACAACAAGCGCTCGTACTAATGCAAAGTGTAAATTATTGCACACTTATAACTAAACGCATCTGGAACGCATCTATATGCCCATCTATACGCTGTCAGCAGCTCCTCATATCCCTACCAAGGGAGGCAGAAACCAGACTCCACTCCGTTGTGTTATAAGTTACGACAAACGTCTCGAAACCAGCAATATAGTTTCCTATGCGTACAATAATACTCGATAGAGAAACGTAATATTATATCGCTTCACGTCATACTACCCAGAAATATAAGGCAAGGGAGGCTAAACCAGAATTAGGCTCCCTTTTGTTTTTACTTATATTCTATAAGGAAGTTAATAGTCAGGGTATTTCTTTGTGTGATTTCATCATTTTATTTTTTTTAATTAGTGTTTGGTGAATTTTTGTATTTCATATATTTTTATTTGTGTTGTTATTGGCTTGGTATGGTTATTTTTACAATTTATGTACCGTTGTTTGTTTATATAAAATGGATAAGTTAAACGAAATCAAAATATCTGAAGATATAATTGACTGGCTGCTCAGGAATAATTGTATTACTTTAAGTATATATAATAATGCTTATATTATTAAAACCTTAGGAAGACCACAGCCAAATTTAACTATTAATAAATCCTCAGGTAATCGTTAAAATTGTGCATTTAATATTAATTGGTTTAATAAATGGGACTGGTTAACCGGGTCTATTAAGAGGGAAAAGTTTTTTACTATCCTTGTGTCTTATTTTCAAAAAATAGGATATTCAGATCTAAAAAGTTTACCTCGTTCAACTGAATGACATTCCAAATCTAAAGATCACATATTTTCGTCGTATAAATTAAAACTTTTTGCTAAACAAAATATAGTAACTACTTTAGATACAGCTCAAAAAGAGGCCATAATTACTTACAATAATCAGATGTTGGAGAATAGGATGAATTTAAATAGGCTTATCGATATAACAATATATTTGGTTTCGCAAGAATTAGCTTTTCTCGGACACGATGAAAGTGATGATTCCATTAATCGCGGCAATTACAAGGAACTTCTATCGTTGTGGGGTAAATTTGACTCAAAATTCGAAAAATTTCGTTAATTTTAGATTTAATCCTGTTCTTATAAAGTTCTTTTAGTATCAATAATTCTAACAATATTATTATTATTAATTACAAAAGCTATTCTACATCTCAGTTATCAATGCAAGCATGCGGTAAGAGGGAGGATCCCCGTAAGGTGAAATGTAAATAAAAATGGTCAAAAACAAATGGAGCCTTAAATTACATTTTTTGGTGCATTTTTTTGCTAGTGCAAATTTGTCTAGACTTTTTATAGTTAGAGCCTCCCCTATTGTAAAACTCACGAGCCGCCACTGATTCTTACTATCCTATTTTCTGCCATTCTCTTAATGTGTTCCATTCCTGTTTCCGTTTTGTTGCCCATATATTGTCTTCTATGCTGTAGTCTTACTATTAACATGTACATTACACAACCCTCGTGTTCTTCATTATCTTGACATTTCCTTTACGCAATTTACAATTTTTCCTAGAAGAGCAGAAATTCGAGTAAGTAGCTAATAATATAATATGTAGCAAGTGTTGTAAGCATTAAATCGGCTGTCGGCGCAATCGTGCCCACTGCCCACAGCTTAAAGGACCTTTTATGGAGACCTGATATTAGCAAGCACCATCGGCGCAATAGTCCCCTGCTCAATAATATATTCTTTCATGCTGCTATGTCAGGCATCCTATCCGTCCACATTTTACGGGGTATTACTTTGTTCATCTTCTTTTTACAGCGCAATTATTACTATTAAGAATATAATATGTATATTACTTGGAGTTCTTTTTTGTTCTTCTGACTTTAATATATTGACGAAACTGTTTCTATGAATCCATCACGAAATCCTCTTTCCACTATTTTATATTTTTCAGTTTAATACGTACCTACTTTTACAATAGATCTGGATCCCGCGTACCAAAAAAAATTGTTAGCTGAAAATTTGTTAATTGCTTAACGGTGTCTAGTCGGACAAACTTTAATGTATGGGAACACTGGAACAGGGGAAGTTTTATTTGTGGAACAGGTTAAAAATTTGGAACGTCAGACTACGAAAACGTTCCATGTATTTTGTCGAACAGAATTTCCAATTGATTTGTTACCATTTTATTAAACTCTCATGCAAAAATTAGACTGGTGTTTATCACCAACTGGGCATTTTAATGAGCAGAATAGGAAGAACAAATGACAGGAGTCATGTTGGTTAGTAAAAGCAGTCTGATTTTTGCATGAGAGTTTAATGAAAGGGTAACAAATCAATTGGATGTCCTGTCCGACAAAATACATGGGACGTTTTCGTAGTCTGACGTTCCAAATTTTTAAACTGTTCCACAATTAAAACTTCCCCTGTTCCAGTGTTCCCGTACATCAAAGTTTGTCCGACTAGACACCATTAAGTTATTAATAAATTCTTAGCTTGCTATCAATCAACTTTTTTTTGGTACGCGGGATCCAGGCCAAAATATAACCAAACGTATACCTACATGACAAATAATATGTTATAAAAAATATTCGTTCCAGTTTTTTTTCGAAGTCCCTTTTGTTGTATTTAAATGAATTTTTTAATTGCGTACATATACTAAATGTATAGTGAAAATAACCTATATTATTATCACTAATAATATATTTATGTTAATTAAGTACTACATTTTGACATGTAGGCTAACAAGAGCTTATATTATTAATAATTTTTCACATAATAATAATTGCACTATTTTAAGACCTTCATTAACAAAAAAACAACTTTAAATAGTTTGACATGGATCTAGATTCCTTTTTCAGTAAGCTTATACATGTTGTGCTGATTGATCTTATACGATTGGTCGAAAACAAAAGTCAAATATTTGATTTGAAATTAAACATATCAAAGACAAAGATCATAATAGTGGATAGACTACATAACAATCATCCACGCATTACCATAGTTAGCTGGTTTGAGGTTGTGAGCTCATACTTATATCTGGGATCATTGATCACAAACACAGGGTCATTACAGAAAGAGATTAGACGTAGTTGTGATTGAGCAAAAGTTGCTACAGCAAAAATGATCAAAATATGGAAGAATGTCAAATTTCAAGAGCGTTAAAGATGAGGTTGATTAACTGCTTAATATTCCCAATATTGACCTACGGATGTGAATCTTGGACCCTGAGACAATCGGATAGAAGAAAGATAGAAGGCACTGAAATGGGAAATGATCAAAGAGGCTGTACACCAAACCGCACAAGAAGTGTTGGGCTACAACGAAGAAAAGAAATCAGAGTGGCTAAGTGATAATACATGGAAATTGATAAAAAAGAGGAAAGACTTAAAAGCTGAACTAAATAGAATAAAAAAATTAGAAGATAAGATCAGAATAACCCAAGAGTATGCAGATACAAATAAACAAGTAAAAAAGAGCGCTAGGATTGACAAAAGAATATGGACAGAGAGGATGGCGCGCTTAGCAGAAGAGGCAGCCGAAACAAATAATCAGAGACAGCTATATAGAACCACTAAACATCTGACAAATAAGAACTTCAACAGTGACAAACCACTAAAAGAAAAATAAGGACAGCTGCTTACAACAACTGGAGAGCAAACACGAAGATGGCATGAGTACTATAACGAACTTATGACAGAAGAAGAAAATGAGCCGCCGTTCCAAGAGGGTAACGACGTAGTGCCAAATGAAAATTATCTAAAGATGAACGAGGACACTCAAACGAAAAAAGAAATAGCTGAAGCAATCCGGCACCTGAGAAACAACAAAGCAGCGGGAATGGACGATATCCCAGCAGAACTGTGGAAAGCGGACACTGAGAGAACCGTGGAGCTAATAGCACCCCTACTAGCAGATATATGGGCTGAAGAAATCCTACCCACGGAATGGAATAATGGAATTATAGTTAAGCTCCCAAAGAAAGGGGACGTACAGCTATGCGAAAACTGGAAAGGAATAACGCTGTTATGTTCCATAAATAAAATATTAGCATTTATCGTTCATCAAAGAATCAACAATATAATAGACAAAACTATCAGAAAAGAACAAGCGTGTTTCAGAAGGGAAAGATCCTGTATAGACCAAATTTCGACGGCAAGAATCATCATAGACGAAACTACAGAGAAGAACGCAGCCTTGATAATGGCCTTTATAGACTTTGCTAAAGCCTTCGACAGCATAAAACATACAGCCCTGTGGAAAATCTTAAGGCAAAATAAATTACCTCCTAAGATCATTGGAATAATCAAAATAATGTATCAGAAAACAACATGTCAGGTATTGCATAAAGGGCAAATAACAGATAAAATACCAATTGAAGTAGGTTTAAAATAAGGTTGCATACTGTCACCTTTGCTCTTCAATATATGTCTTAATCATATACTGGAAAAAACAATTGAAAGAAAAAGTGGGATCCCTTGGAACTACCTTCAGAACAAGAAACTAGCAGATATGGAATACGCAGATGATATATGTTTCGTAGTGAACACAATAGACGATATGAAGAGCATGTTAAGGAAGCTAGATGTAAAATTGGCAGAAGTGGGTCTTAAAATCAACACGAATAAGACAGTAGAGATGAGAATAGGAGTAACTAACTGTGATAAACTATACATCAACCAACAAGAAATAAAACAGGTTCAAGAATTTTGCTACCTAGGCAGTATAATCAGTGCAAAAGGTGGAGCTCAAGCAGATATTAAACAGAGAATACGAAAAGCACAACAAGCCTTTGAAACCCTCTCAAATATACGGAGATCAACACAGATCAGCTAAAATACTAAAATGAGGCTATTTAATAGTAACGTGAAAACTGTGCTACTTTATGGGAGTGAAACATGGGCAATAACTGACGGAAATGTAAATAAAATCCAAGTTTTTGTAAATAGATGTCTACGTAAAATTCTAAAGGTATATTGGCCCAATACCATAACAAATATAGCACTATGGAGGAAAACCAAACAAGAACCCATCAGAACAACAATAAAGAGGAAAAGATGGAACTGGCTGGGACACACCTTGAGGAAAGAAAATGCAGATATAACACTAAACCGGCACTCAAATGGAATGCAGTTGGACGAAGAAGCAGAGGACGCCCGACCAAAACATGGAGGAGTACCATTGAAGAAGACCACAAAAGTATAAAGAAAACCTGGGGAGAAATAGCATCCATGGCCAGAAATAGAGGAGAATGGAGAAGCTTCGTGGATGCCCCATGCCCTGTAATATGAGAGAAAACACATAAAACATGGAAAGACTTATTATACAAGGAAATGTGGAAGACAGAAGATCACGAGGAAGATCCCCAACAAGATGGATCGATCAAATTACATGAATATGCAAAAGACCTATGCATGAGTTAAAAGAAATGACCAGAGACAGAGATCTTTGGAGACGGACAGTACATGATAACACGTAGACCACTACACTCTAAATAGTTTTCTTTTTCTAAAATATTGCACAATTTAAAGAAATTTGTATTTTACTTCACAATGCAGATTCTGTTTGTGCCGATCCCGACTTCCAAAGAAAATAATAGGTTTGTTCTAGCATCAGTTTCAAACGGTTTGAAACCATCAGCGAATAGTGGACCAGCGCGAGTAGAGGGGATAGCACTGGTGACTGTATTATGTTCTCTCACTGACCAACTGTTTGCTGACGGCTTCTGACTAGTTTGACTGTTTGCTAGAACAAACCTAATACTTCATGGTAAAAATATAAATATAGAAACAATAATATTTCCAGAAATTTTTCATCACTCTTGTAATAAACTTAATCTTACAATGTATAATTTGAGTATTAGTGTGCATAATGTTTAACTGATTTATCTCTTTATTAAAATTTTCATGATTCACACCTAAGTCTACTTAAATGGAAATTCCTAAAATGTTTTGTTTAAAGTGTGGATGACCTTTAATTACAGAGAATTTCAGTGCAATGTAAACTCTTCTTTATAAAAATTATAACGGAAATGATCCATTTAATATTGTCATGCACCTGCACATTAAGAATGCAGAGTGATTCGTTAGCTTTTTGATGATAATTATACCACCGATGCATTCTTTAACACTATCGTGGTTAATTTGAAGCTTTAATTGACCGGCAAAATTACTTTCAACCCGCACATGCGGGAAATTTATTGAAAAAATTATATTCTATATCATGTCTGGTGTTTATTGAATGTCGCAGATGCCTTCTTAGATCATAGACTATTAGTTGCAAATATCAACATTCGACTCAAAATAATTCATAAGAAAATAAGGCGCAAGAAAGATATAAAACTACTGAAAGAAAATAACATCAAGGAAAAAGTGAAAACAGAGAATAATAAGAATTTTGCGGAAATAGTTGAAGACTGAAGACAATACTAGTGGCATAGGAGAACAGTGCAACGAAATGAAGACATCTATTACCACAATTTCGCATGAATATCTTAAATCAAACAGAGAAAAAGCAAGAATGGATGACGGATAAAATAATGCAGATGATGGAAGAGAGTAGGAAATCAAAAAGGTAGAAATGACAATGAATACAAAAAGTTGCATAAGAATAAACTAATCAGAATAAAAAAGCAGAAGAAGCATTGCCGATGGAGGAAATTGAACACTACAACGCAAACATGACGATTTCCATATGTACAGAACACCAGAAAACAACGCAATACAGGCATAGTTGAAGACATCGAAGGCCATATTTTGACTACGATTGAAGATAAATTAGGAAGGTGGAAAGAATATATGCAAGAATTCTTCGAAGATGCAGCACGAAGTCCGGCTGAAATAGACAACCCCTACGGCCTAGAAATAACAAACGAAAAAGTAACTATGGTTATTAAGCGAATTAAAGATGGAACATCACCAGGACCTGATGAGGTGCATGGTGAAATTTTAAAGCTATTAGAGGCACACCAAATCACAGCTCTTACGAAGTTATTCAACAACATATATGAGACTGGTTACTTACCAAAAGACTGGCTACTATCAATATTCATTCCACTTCCCAAAAAAGCCAATGCTAGAAAATGTGAAGAACATAGATTAATTAGTTTGATGAGTCATTTACTTAAAGAACTCCTTACTATCATTCACTTGCGAATATAAAACAAATTAGAAGAACACCTGAGTGAAGTTCAATTTGGATCCAGAGCAAGACACGGAACGAGGGAAGCACTTTTCAGTTTGCAAGTTCTATTACAGAGAGTCAGGAATGTTAACTGCGATGTGTATGCATGTTTCATTGATTTCGAGCATTTGATAAAGTACCACATGGGAAACTATTCGATATCCTGCAAACATCAGGACTCGATGGTAAGGATGTCAGACTGATCTCAAACTTATATATCCAACAAAAAACAACTGTGTGATTCGAAAATGAACTGTCCGAAATCTTCACATTAGAAAAAGGAGTGTGACAGGGTTGCATACTGTCATCAGCATTATTTAACAATATACTCTGAAAACATCTTTAGATAGGCCTTGGGACGAATCAGAAGATGGTATTGGAGTAAATGGACAACATATAAACAATATTAGATATGCAGACGATACAGTATTGCTGGTAGATGGTGCGCAGGGGCTCCAAAGGATGATGCATAATGTAGAAACATGTAACAAATACGGCCTAAAACTAAATTGTAGGAAGACAAAAATAATGATCTTCAGTAAGAACACCAACATAAACGCCCAAATTACAATAAACAATACACCGTTCGAAAGAGTACAGAAAGTATGCTATTTTGGCCCAAGGATACTTGGGTTCATAGCTACGAAATAAATACTCGTATTGAAAGAGCCAGAAGCTCTTTTCACAGTCTTAGGATGATTCTCTGCAACTTATCTTTAAGTAGTATCAATATACGCAAAAGAATCCTGAGAAAACTAATAAAAATTTTTAAAAATTTAAACGCAGAATGAAAGATTACATTACCGAGGGCCGAAAGTCCCTGAAAATTTCTATAATGTTTACTTTAATCAGTTACAGGGGTGAAAAATAAGAGAAAATTTAGTGTGATTCTTAATTTCAAATATCTTATTCAAAACAAACTTTTTGTTTATTCTAAGAGTCCTTCGGCCCTTGGTATTAATGTCATCTTTCATTCTGCGTTTAAAATTTCCAAAAATATTTATTAGTTTTCTCAGGATTCGAAAAAAATGAATCCATTTAAAAAACATTGGTCCGAAATTTTGCGCCTAAGCTTTTAAATTTTTAATTTCCTATTAATAATTTTCGTTTACTCACTGTAATTTTGGTTAGTTTACCCGTTCTCATTATTTTTCCCTAACTTGTAACTTTTAAGTTCAAAGGGATCATAGCAAGATAAAATCAAGTTATTAATAGGTTGTGATAATTTTCACATATTAACAGACTTCTATGAAAATGACTCATTCAAAATATAAGAGTAAAAGAATCATCGAAGATTGCATAATTTTACGCTTGTTTTCATTGGAAATTCTGATTATTACAACCTCGGACAGTAGCTTAAGGCGTTTCTAGAACTGATATTACTGCGGAAACTACACGTACCATTCACGTAAATGCAAAAGTGTAGTAGAAAAACAAGTTTAAGAGATTTTAACACTTTTTAATAAAAATAATTTGGTACGTCGAACAATCGGAACTGGTCTTGATATTGATTTAACATTGAGAAGTAAACTCGTCATCATTGTTCATGGTCTTTATGACGTGCGTAGATCCGTAGATGGTACAACTGGTGAGGAATCGAAAGTGCAACGATCTTTTTGCTTGGGTGAATAGCAGAATATCAGACTATGCATGATTGTCACGTGGAATTTTATAACATACTCACCCGCAAAATTAACCGCCCACCTTGTATTTCTTTTTTTTATTGATACCACATCAACCACTTTGGGTTATTAGCTGTACTATAATTAATACATGGTTACTTAAACCTAATACAGAGTATTTTTGATTATTACATAATATGTTCACAGTTAAGTAAGAATATCATAATTTACAAATAGGCCAGGGTAATAAGACAAACATATACCCTGTTCGTGACACTTCAGCAGCCAGGGTACTGAAGCGTTTTTTCGACAGGTAATACCTATAGAAACAAATTATACCTATTTCCTTCGTAGGATCTGGCGGCCATTTTTATTTATAAACAATTAACTGTCAAAAAATGGCATTTTCCCCTTTTTTTACAAATCAACGAAAAACAGTGAAACTTATGATTTTTTTAGTACAAATATCTTCGAGATTATGGAAAAAGCTTTAAAATGACGTATTACAAATTTGATATACTCATTTATTGTTAATATAATTGCGAAAAAAGGTCGGAATTGCAAAAAAAATTTTTTTCGCAATAACTGTTATAAAACTTACTGTCCAGCTTTGAAATTTTTGTCAAATAAGGGTTCTTTGGTGTTTAATATGTGACAAAAATTTCAAAGCGATTCATTCAATTGTTTAAATTTTATTCAAATTGTTTATCCCAGAGAGCATTTTTTTTGCGATAACATAAGTCAGAAGAAAATAACGTTTTAGAACGTTAAAGAACCATTCCACAGGTGTCAAATGAAAGAGCATGAGCAATGTTTTCAACTTGGTTTAAAAAAGTGAATAAAAATGCATTTATTAGTAATAAATAATTATGCAAAAGTATCGTCAATGTTTCTTTATAAACTTTTTGAATAACTTTTTCCAAAAAAAATAACTTTTTTACCCTGTTTTAAGTGCACAACTACCAAGTAATGTTATCTATATCATAATTGATAAAAAAATTGTAATAAATATGTATAATTTCTTATATAACAAAATAAAAATAAAAAATAAGGAAAGATTTACGATACTTTTGCATAATTATTTATTACTAATAAATGCATTTTTCATTCACCTTTTTTAAACCAATTGAAAATATAGCTCATGCTCTTTCATTTGACACCTGTGGAATGGTTCTAACGTCATTTTCTTCTGACTTATGTTATTGCAAAAAAAATTCTCTCAGGGATAAACAATTTGAATAAAATTTAAACAATGGAATGAATCGCTTTGAAATTTTTATCACATATTAAGCACCAAAGACCACTTACTTGACAACAATTTCAAAGCTATACACTAATTTTTACAACAGTTATTGCGAAAATATTTTTTCCACCTACCTCTACCGAAAGTATACTTTTCCGGACCTGATTGTAGGGAGCAAAGTTGTACTTTTCCTCCCTAGGGAGGAAAATATTTTTCCTCCCTAGGGAGGAAAAGTAAAAGTGACGTCATAGTATTTCATTCATGAAATATAACTTATTGACGCCCTGTATAATATCTATTTTCTATTACGAAGTATCTATACATTTTAACGTTTATTTATAAAACACCCTCTATTTTGCAGAATGGTAAAAAACAGTAAATTGTTATTTTGATTTAACAATGTTTACATTAATAATTTGACTTATATTTGACAGTTGACAGTTACATTGTACCTACTTGTTGTTTTAGTTCTAATAAATTTTGTTGGTTAGTTACATAAATAAATTAAGTAAAAATGAAAAAATTACTTGTTATTTGAGGAAGGTGGAAAAACCATATGTATAACATGGGAGTAAAGTGCCTTTTCCTCCCTTGAATGATTACTGCCCTCCGCTACGCGTCGGGCAGTAAACTTCATTCTCGGGAGGAAAAGTTACACTTTCCTCCCTTGTTATACAAATAGCTATTTTTTGCAATTCCAACCTTTTTTCGCAATTATATTAACAATAAATGAGTATATCAAACTTTGTAAGACGTCATTTTAAAGCTTTTTCCATAATCTCAAAGATTTTGTACTAAAAAAACCATAAGTTTCCCTGTTTTCCATTGATTTGAAAAAAAAGTGAAAAATGCCATTTTTGACACTTAATTATTTATAAATAAAAATGGCCGCCAGATCCTACGCAGGAAATAGTTACAATTTGCGCTTACAGGTATTACCTGTCGAAAAAACGCTTCAGTACCCTGGCTGCTCGAGTGTCATGGAAAAAACCTGATTACCCTGGACTAAAATTAGAAATGGGATTTACAAAATGTTAACAGTGGTTACAGTTTGTTTAAATCATTAATGTCTTTCAAATAATTTGTAAGCTTACAGTGTGGTCTTAAGACTGCTTTTAGACTGTTAGGCATTGAGTGTTTTCCCGTTTGTTTATCACTTTTTCTTTAAAAAGCACTATGTATTGCTTCTCTGGTATGAAAAACTGCTTTTTCGTTTCCTTGAAGTCTAATGTGTGATGGAACCCATATAAAGTCTACTTGGTGCCTCGTGTTCTTTAGGAAATGTAATTGTTCTTTTATTAAAATGCCTATAGGATTACTTGTATATAACTGTTCTATCGTATGTAATGCCCTGAGAGAGTCGGTAATATGACAGATTTTGGAAATTTTTGAGTACGAATATGAATGAGGGCTTGCATAATTGAATATAGTTTTCCAGAGTAAATACTGCAATAATTTACATTGTAATATAGTGTTCGAATCTATAACTGGTGATCCCACACCATCAATAGTTTTGGATGAATCTGTATAAATATGACAATTATCTGGGAAAGAAGCAAGTATGTTGAGAAACGATTGAATAATTGTTGCATGGGTGGTATCAAACTTATTGTATTCAGAAAGAGTTAGATCACATATTGTAGGACGAAAGGTCCAGGGAGGAGAAGTGAATGTGTTTGTCTGATCAAAAAATTTTGGGAATTAAATATTAAGGAGAGAGAGATATCTTTCTAAAGCGGGTTAGAAACCGTTAACATTCCATTGAAGAATCGGATTGAAGATTTTAGTTTATTTCTTGAGTTTAATTTGTTGTACCATCACTTTCTTGATTATCGGCATCGTCTAGCATTTTGTGGATTTTGTTTATTAATTTATTGCATTTGGTTTTCATGCTTTTTTTTTGTAAGATACGGCTTAATTGTCGTTATCATGCCAATAAAGTTGGGTATATTCGTTGTGTACTATGTTTGTAGTAAACTCAAGGGATCAGTCGAGCTAGTACAATTTTCAAAAAAGTCAACAGTTTGTTCATATATGTTAAGTTAAAATTATTTGACATATCGTGAAATATTGTTTTTGTTGGCATCATCATTTTTTGAATTGATGTGGTAGCTTCAGTTTGCTTTTTTTGTTTCTTTTTGGTTTGTGTTGGTATTTTAAATGCTTTATTTAATTCTTCAGTGGGAGATGGAGTAGTATTAATTTCCGAAATTGTTCTCTTATTGGTCGTTGACTGATCATTAGATATACAATTAGTTTCCATGTCCATAAATAATACGGGAGGTATTAAATTAGTATCTTTTTGTTGGTTAAGTCAAGGTTCGGCACTAGAACTACTGACTTGATGATCTGGTTCCATTTCTGAGGGTGATGGATTAGACTGGGGAGATTAACTTAAAAATATACGATACGAAGTTAGTTCATATATAATTAAGAAAGAAGAAGGAAGGTCTATATATATACAAGTGGTTGAATATAAATTTGTCTTCTAAAACTGAGGACGTGTTGAAATTCTGGAAGTTGACTACCGATTCTAAGGAAGGTTAAAGGTGACATTAATTTAAGACCTAATCTGGTTAACTCATTCTCTATTATTAGAATATGTGGAATAGAAGGGCAAACATTTGATAGTAACAGTCTTTCGTTCGGAGTTACCAATTTTCGTGCTTTTAGATTTTCGCCTTTAATTGTTATTTCTGCTGGACCGGACATAAATTTTTCCACCAAGGATTAGCTGGAGAAATAAATACATATTCTCTTATTTGATAGTCTTTGAACAGAATTGAAATGTTGTTAAGCACAGCGGAATATGATGTTTTGTTTTGAGATTGTTGATGGTCAGTCATGATTGTTGTCAAATTTGTTAGGTTGGATCTGGTATCATTTGTTAAACTCATTAGTAATTATGAACCAGTTGTAGAACCAAAACTGTTTCTGATAACTGGCCTTTCGGCGGTCACTTAACTTTACAATTGGTATGCTTTGTAATGTTTTAAACAAATAAAATAATAATAACTCACTGTTTTATTCCATAAGGTAACTGCACTATATACTATTACTTTTTGCTTATTTTCAAGTTTATTTGGATATAAATTACTATGAAAAAGATGATTTTTTGGGACTGAAATGTAAACACTGTTTGTGTTACCATGTTCAGGACCGGACTTCTTGTATTTCTTTCAATTTGCAGAAATTATCAATCTTGGAAAATATTTTATTACAGATAGGGTAAAAATCACATTTGAGGAAAAAACAGTAAAATTTTTGAAAAATTCGTTTATCAAGGGATGCTTAGCAAAAATCCAATGTTTCAAATCTTCGAAGAAAATCCAAACAAACATAATTTTTAAAATCATAGTCTGATTATGAGTATTAATAATGGGTGTTGCCGCCTCTTGCCCTTAGGACTACTTGGAGCAGGTTCAGCAATATATTCATGATCTCCTAGATATCAGAAGGGGTCTTGAGCTTTCCGAGGCTTTCGTTTATTAGTGAAAACTTTAGATTAATGCATGACAATGCCGTTGCCATACCGCATATTTTACCCGTAAGTACCTTAATTAGAAGTTGAGGTTAATATAAGGAAAAGCAAGATAATGAGTTTTAACTCAAAACAAAAACTGGAGGAGGTCCCAACATTTGAGTAGCTAGGAAATATCTTTTGAAATGATGGAAAATTCCACCTGGAAATAGCTGATAAACAAAAGAAAGTTAACAAAATCTACTATACGCTAAATATAACAATACATATACTTGCGAAAAGAAGGAAATAAACAAAACTAAATTAGTAGTACGTAATAAGATTAGCATACCAATAATGGTGTGAACGTGTAAGTTGGGTATTACAAAAGATCCATAAAAGTAAAATAAATGCTATTGAAATGAAAGTATTGAGGAAAATAACACACAAAACTAGGAAAGACAGAAAGAGAAATGATCAAATTAGAAACGAACTAGAGCAAGAATTAACTAAAAGAGTAAAAGAACGAAAGAGAAGAAGTCCAAGAGAAAGTTGGATAAATGAAATTATAAATGCAGGTAAAGCCCGAGGGAACAACTACACAGAAATGAAAATGATATTGAGAAACGAAAAACAACGTAAAATAGAATAGACACCAAAGCAACAAACAAGTACTACTATTACCTCTAGAGAGGGTAAAATAGTTGCGGGAAGAATAAAATGAAAATAAAAATGTATCATATCTGATCAATGAAACCCCTATGACCTTATTTACCAATGCCATATTATATTTTTCTAAACTTATTACTTCTATTATAAACAAAAGTATTAATACATATTTTTATCATATCATATTAATAGCAAAAATAAAAAAAAAACATTATTAACTGAGATACACCAAATAATCGTTGACAAATATTTTTTTCTTTTGTTTCCCCAAACATTGATAATATGTGACACTGTTTGACCGTTAATTATTATTAATGGGACATAACAATTAGGACTGAACGATAGATTACATTTTAAAAACAAAGAATATTAATAAATAATTATATATTATAATGAATAATAGTTGATTTCACTTAAATAATAAATCAATTATTTAATGTTCTCACCACAATGTATGAATCAATGTTTGTGAAAGAATCTGTGATTGATTGTGTATTTTTTATGTGAAAAAATGGCGCAATAAGGGATTGTTTGAATATTTCGATTCTTTATCCATCCGTATCTATCCATCTAATCAACCTTAAACGCCCATTGCTGGGCATAGGCAGCCCCTATAATCTCCATTGGTCTCTATTCTTTGCGATCTGCATCCAGCCTTTTCCTGCCGTTCTCTTAAGGTCGTCTGTCCATCTCATCTGTGGTCTTTTTCTTTTTCTTTTCTGTTCCCACGCTCGCCAGTGTAGAATTTGCTTATTCCATCTTTCATCTTTTTTGCCGCAGAGTGTGGCCGGCGAAGTTCCATTTAAGTTTTGCAACCTGTTCTGATACATCGTTCATATTTACTTTTCTTTGATCCAAAAGGTTCTTTTCCTGTCTTTAAGACTTAGGACTGATACCCAGCATCTGTCTTTCCATTGCTCTTTATGTTTTGGATATCCTGTCGATGTTCTCCTTTGTGAAAATCTATGTTTGTGAGCCATATGTGATTAGTGGTAATATGCACTGGTCGAATACTTTCGTTCGCATATATTGAGAGTACTTTTTATTTATTAGAATATAATATATTTATTATATATATCATATTATGATAGTTTACCAAATGGTGCCCATGCTAATCTAGTTCTTCTTTTTATTTCTTTTGTTTGATTGTCCCAGTTTAGCTTTATTATCTGTCCTAGGTATATTATTCTGCCACTTGCTCTAATTTATTCTGTTTTATTATACTATTTCTCATTTTTTGTCTTCTTGGTTGGTCATAGTCTTGGTTTTACTATAGTTCACCTCTAGACCTACCTCTGTCGCTTTTCTGTCTAGTTCCTCAACCATCTTCTGTAACTCTTTCCTATTATCTGTTATCAGGACTATATCGTCTGCATAACCATCTGTAACTAAATTTGCCAAATTCAACATCGTTGGTCCGTATGTCAGTTTAGTACATATTGGGAATATGATTAATTTAAAAACGAATAAAATCTTTTATAAAAGGTATATTTGTTAAAATCCCTAAAAAGGGCTACGTCACAAAACTAGTTTTCGATCGGATGACCGATCATCATCAGTGCTTACGTGAAGCTAACATGCTAACCACCAAAATACAAAAATATGTGGGTAAAAACCCTTTACAATTGATCCATCATAGGAACATAGATGAATAATGTGAACTTAAACATAGATGTCTAAAATATACAATGTATTATGCTCTAGGTACCATTGAGCTCGAATTTGACTTGTTCACAATGACATGTTGACTATATGGTAGAAAGTGATGATTAATTTGTTTTATTTGTGTATCCCATTAATGAGGGATGTTATTTTGATATTGTCATGTACGACGAGTTCTTAGTTCTTCAAAGCCTGAATGGATTTATTTCTGAAACTCTCTACAGAATTTTTCTACGACTTTGTAATGACTTTTCTCCAAATTTCTCATCTAATCATCTACAGTAGAATTTTTGAAGATAAACTATATAAAGTTTACTTTTTGTTGTGTATTTTTTCTATTTCAGTTTGATTTGTTTCATTTGTTTGAACATCTGATTGATGCCTTTATTGAAAAAAATATATTTGTTTTGACTAGGTATCCATCTGTATTGTTAAAAGTCGTACATTAATAATACCGAGATATAATAGGGCTTTATCTAAATTTATTTTTTAATATTAATTCATCCATGTATTAATATCGACTCTAATAAATAAATAAGTAAATACATAAACGTTATACCACTAATAAAGACATTATTATAAATAAAGTAATATTGCATAAGTTATCATCTCATTAATGGGATCAAAATTGGGTCACTGGTCTTTAACAAAGCTACGTTTCAACTTGCCCAAAATAAACATACATGCATATAATCTAATTTAAATTTTAAATAATTTTACTTTATACAGTGATCTATACTATACTATTTATACATACACTTCATTCTATAATCACGTGTTTCCGGAAATTTAAACAGGTAAAATATTTAAATGTTTGTACTATCAGACAAAACAATAATACACCATACGTGAACCCTAACAAGTAACTTAGACAAGGCGGAAACGGCGGGTTCGTTAGAAAAAATATTTCCATGAGATTTTTTTGCATAATCACATTTGTGAGACATCCCAGAATAAGATTCAAGAAGTCGCCCACGCGAAAAGTGGTCCAATTTTTTTTTCATTTTTTTAATCAAATTTCAAAAATCAATATTTTTTTTGGCCCTTACAAATTTTTGCTAGGTTTTTTGGACCATTCTGGACAAAAAAGGTTTCTTGTAATTTTTCTCTAAAGCTGATCGTTTTCGAGTTATAAACAATTTAAAATTGAAAAAAACGAAAAATGGCGATTTTTAAGGCTTAATAAATTCGTTAAAAGCTATTATTATGAAAGTCAGAAAGTGACTAAATTAAAGTTAAAAGCCCCCCTACAAGATACTGAAGAAATTTTTGTCATTATTTTGTTACTAAGCTGTTCCGGCAGTCCAATGGGGAATCTTACTCGCACTCACATTTACAGCCGCGTCAATACGATCTTACGGCTTATTGTTAATAATAAAAAATAACAGCTTAGTAATAAATTAATGACGCAAATTTCTTCAGGATCATGTAGGGGGGCTTTAAATTTGATTTAGTCACTTTCTGACTTTTATAATAATAATTTTTAACCGAGTTATTAAGTCTTAAAAATGGCCATTTTCGCGTTTTTCAAATTTTAAATTGCTTATAACGCGAAAACCATCAACTCTAGAGAAAAATTACACAAGATCTTTTTTATCCAGCATGGTCCAAAAACTTAACAAAAATTTGTACTGGCCAAACATATTGATTTTTGCAATTTGATTAAAAAAAATTGTTAAAAAAATTGGACCACTTTTCGCGTGGGCGACTTTTTGAACCTTATTCTGGGGTGTCACTACTGTGATTATGCAAAAAAATCTCATGGGAATATTTTTTCAACGAACCCGCCGTTTTCGCCTTGTCTAACTACATTTGGGACAAATTAAAATATATACATATGACAAATTCATGTATGTGGCTGTTAATACACATACCGGCAAAATTAGCCGAACACCTTAAAAATGGGACATGTTTGATGTCTCGAATTTCCTAAACCAGTGGTCCGATTTGAGTGATTCTTTTAGTGTGTTATAGCCTTATTATTTAAGAATATCGTTGTGATAATATTGTTGTTAGACGGGTAAATATCATTTTATACCGGGTGTACCAATCATACTGTGTTTTTTTCTTATAGTTTGAAATACCCTGTGGAATATTCTAGCATATATAAAATATTAAAATTAAAACTCGATTGTAGAGTTAGCCTTTCTTAACATTTTTCTTTTCTATTCATTTAATTCTATGGGATAATAAAAAAGTTATGTGCGTTAACAACTATCCATGTTTTTCATCAATAAATCCTCATAGTAGGGGAGGAAATTATGCAAAATTTGCAGTTACTCGAGCGTTATGGAGACCTACTGGATTGTGAAGAATATGTACTAAAACCAGAAAAAGGTTAAGTTAGTTTTCCATATAGTGGGGGACTTTTCATTTTTAATTTAATTTTCCATTTGAAACAATCGTTTTTTTCCGATTATAGCGCGATTTATCCATAATTCGAAAAAATGTGTCGAATAAAAGTTGCTCATTTTTAAGTAAAGAATTAAAATCTGCAATCAAAATTGGGGCTCCTATTTAAGATTTTAAATTAAACTTATTAATTATTCTTAGAAAAACTCGAAATCGTCAGATTAAGATAAGTTAAGTTAAGTACATGCAAAATAGTATATATTTTAAAAATCTGACGATTTGAGCGGGGCGTAATGGTAGGGGAGCCCAAGCGGGGATTTTTGCAGTTACTCGAGCGCGTCAGATTATCATATGGGGAGAAACCTGGTGCCCTGCAGATGTACCTCTACCATATATTGGCTCTTAATGCAGGGGAGTTCGTTAAGGGGGGCCCGAAAAAAAAATTTATCCTTAAAAAAACTCGAAATTGTCAGATTAAGATAAGGTAAGTTAATTACATGCAAAAGAGTATATTTCAAAAATCTGATGATTTGAGACGGGCGTAAGGAAATGGGTGAGTCCCAAAGTTTCACAAGAAATAAATGAATATTTCGGGAAAAGAATGACAAATCAAAAAACTAAAAAATATGTGCTCAATATTTTCTAAAAATCTATCGAATGATAACAAACACGACTTCTCACGGAGAGGGGTGGAGGGTAAATTTAATATTTTGAATACGAATCTCGCGATATTTCGCGAAATGAACATCAGATCGAAAAACTGTCAAATACACTTATTTAATATTTTTGAAAATTCTATCGAATGGCACCAAACACGACCCCCCACGGGGGTTGGGTGGGGGGCTTACTTTAAAATCTTAAATAGGAGCCCACATCTTTTATTGCAGATTTGGATTCCTTACGAAAAAATAAGTAACTTTTATTCGAAACATGTTTTCGAATTATGCATACATGGCGTTATAATCGGAAAAAACGATTGTTGGAAATGGAAAATTAAATTAAAAAATGGCAAGCGCCCACTAAAATGGAAAACTTTACTTAACTTCTTTTGGTTTTAGGACCTACTCTTCACAACCCAATATGTCCCCATAACGCTCGAGTGACTGCACATTTAGCATATTTTGCTCCCCTACCATAAGAAAATGAGTCACAAAATTTCACAAAAAAAAGCGAATATTTCGCGAAACAAACGTCAGATCAAAAAACTACAAAATACGTGTTCAATATTTTTCAAAAATCTATCGAATAATACTAAACACGTCACCCCACGGAGAGGGGTGGGGGGTAAATTAAAAATTTTAAATACGATATTTCGCGAAATGAACATCAGATCGTAAAACTGCAAAATACACGTACCTATTCAATATTTTTCAAAAATCTATCGAATGGTACCAAACACGAACCCTACGGAGGTGGAGTGGGGGGTTACTTTAAAATCTTAAGTAGGAGCCCCCAATTTTTATTGCAGATTTGGATTCTTGACGTAAAAATAAGCAAATTTTATTCGCAACGTTTTTTCCAATTGTGGATAGATGGCGCTATAATCGGAAAAAACCATTGGTGGAAATGGAAAACTAAATTAAAAAATGAGGAGTCCCACACTTTATGGAAAAGTTAACTTAATTTTTTTTGGTTTTTTTTGCAACACAAAATTTTGTGTTGCTTTCATCCAGATTGCTTCCATCTAGATTGCTTCCTTCCAGGAATGGAAAGTACCCAGACAATACAGATTGCTTCCTTATCCAGATTTAGCCACACGGCTCACACTCCCTCTAAGGGGAAAATTGACTCATCCCAGATACCTACGGTATCAAAAGGATTGAGCTGTGGTGGGACTCTTTCCATGTTATCGAGCCCTAGGTGACTTGGTATGCAGGTGTATCTCCCAAAAATTTTCGTACACATCTGGCCGTTGCGAGTAGTACAGCTTTCTGCATGGTCTTGTATAGATGTTCATTTAGACCCAGCCTTTCATACCTAATATATATTATATTAATGCAATATACAATATAATAGGTATTTACTATAGTATTACAAAAGACCTTATGTTTTTAATACTAATTCTTTATGATTCTATGATTTCTTATGATTTTGTCACATAATGTACCGTTGCAGCGTTGCAATACTTATCGCTTTCGCCCGTTTATAGGGACGATCAACCAACTGTCTAACGTCACAACCGATTCCGCCGGTTGAAAGAATAATTTAAATTCTGCAGTTTTTAATTGCTTGTACCATTTATTTCATAATAATAAAATATGAGTTTTTTGTAAACTAGGGTTCTTTTAACAGCATTAAATAACGTTTATCAATAATATTTCTGGAATATAATTTTTATGCAAGTTCCCTATTATCCATGTACTTTAGTTTGTCCCAATTATAGTTATTAAGGTTCCTATGATTTCTTTTATCTTCTATTTTCATATTTAATGAGTTGGATCTTCAATTAAGTGGTAGCAGTTAAAAGACAATCAGTTGACAGTTTAACAACCTTTTTTGTAGTATAATTTTCCGATAAGTGAGCACTTAAACTTAAAATTATTATCCAGTTTAATTATCATAATCGTAAATATATTCAGTTGATTAAAATATATTGTTATTCTCGAAAAATGAAAATATCAAGTCGCCTTATTATAATACCATAGTACATATAATATTCTTGTTTGTAAACATTTTTATCTTTCAATTATTTTTGGTTTATCAATACCTTGATTAAATATTTATTACTGATATCGCAAAATTAGAAAACTCATAATACTACCACGAGTAGATCTCACACTACAATTTAGATGTCGAAATTCACGGTATCAATATTGCTCTTCGTCATGTTGCTGTCTTAGATTACTCTAGACTCTAGAGCCAGCTCTAGACTCTAGAAGCTTGAAAAATGGGTCCCACGGCGAGTGAAGTGGATGGCCAGATTGAGCTGTAAATATCGCTGCAGCAACATATAGACAAGGCGAAACCGGCGGGTTCGTTGGGAAAAATATTCCCATGAGATTTTTTTGCATAATCATATTCGTGAGACATCCCAGAATAAGGTTCAAGAAGTCGCCCACGTGAAAAGTGGTCCAAATTTTTTTTTTCAATTTTTTTAATAAAATTGTAAAAATCAATATTTTCGGCCCGGACATATTTTTTCTAGGTTTTTTGGATCATTCTGGACAAAAAAGGTTTGTTTTAATTTTTCTCTAAAGTTGCTCGTTTTCGAGTTATAAGCAATTTAAAATTGAAAAAAACGAAACATGGCGATTTTTAAGACTTAATAACTCGGTTAAAAGTTATTATTATGAAAGTCAGAAAATGATCAAAAAAAATTTTTAAAGCCCGCCCTACAAGATCCTGAAGAAAGTTTTGTCATTATTTTATCACTAAGCTGTTATTTCTAAGTAAAGTAATGAGCGCCATGCACGTATTAGGCGGCCGGCAATGATGAGTGCGAGAGAGATGCCATTCCGGCAGTCAATGGTGCATCTTACTCGCACGCACATTTACAGCCGCGTCAATACGATCTTACGGCTCATTATTAATAATTAAAAATAACAACTTAGTAATAAATTAATGGCACAAATTTCTTTTAGTCCGTTCTTTAACGGTAAGATATTGCAAAACCTCTAAATTTTAAACAACCGCTTGGATTGACATGAAATTTGGCATACACATAGCTAACAATCAAAGAAAAAAAGTGATATTGTGCCGATATGTGCCTTTGCCCTGGGGGTGGGCTTCACCCCCTCTTGGGGGTGAAAAAATATTCGTCCAAAGAAAGTCAGGAAATGGATAAACTGGCTAATTTTAAGTAACTTTGGTTCTATAGAGTTTTTTCACTAAGTCAATACTTTTAGAGTTATTTGGCAGTGAATATGTTCATTTTTTCAACAAAATAACCACGCTTTTAGACGGTTTTTCGCAAATAACTCAAATAGTAAGTATTTTGTCGAAAAAACATTCGTAGCAAAAATATAGCCTGTAAAAAATTTAAAAAAAAATTGTGTATACATCACGTCTCTATACCTAGTAGAAGCAGAGTTATAGCTAACGAAAAGTAGGTTCATATTCGTCAAATTCCAAATGGAATACTTTAACGTGAAATAACCAAAAATGAGGCACATTTCGGGGAAAACTCATTACAACTTATTTAAAGTGTTTAAAAAAAGCTTCATTTTTGTTTTATAAAAAAAATTTGTAGCATCAAAATTAAACAAGTTACGCTCAAAATAAAGTTAGTCCCTTTTGGTTTTGGTAAAAAAATCGAGAAAATCACCCCCTTATTAGTATCTTAAATGAACTTAATCGTTACGACTTCACAAGTTCCTTGACTCGTGTATATATTGTTTATATGATCTGTAAGTTTCATCGGTTCAAAGTCCTTACTATTGAAAGGGCTGTAGTTAAAAGGGGTTGAACGAGTCACTGATCACGAATGTATGCAAATTTAGAAACACCAAATCTTAATCAATTTTTGTCTAACAGAAAAACAAAAAAATACATGATAATCAGAAAAGCAAATCTGACTTTTTTTGTTTTTCGAGATTTTTGGTATCTCTAACAATTTTTAAGTTATTTCGAAAAAAAGCATATTTTTCAAAATTTAAATTTTTAAAAATTTTACTTTGAAACCAAATTTTTTCAAAAATAAGCACTTTGAATCGATGAAACTTACAGATCATATAAACCAAACATAAGTAAAATAATTTGTGGAGCGGTAACGATTAATTTCATTTAAGTTGCTAATTAGGGGTTGGTCTTCCCGATTTTTTTTTTGCAAAAACAAAAGGGACCAACTTTATTTTGAGCGTACCTTGCTTACATTTAGTGTTAGAAACTTTTTGTAAAAACAAAAATAAAGATTTTTTTAAATACTTTAAAAAAGTTATAATGGGTTTTCCCCAAAAAGTGCTTAATTTTTTCGATATTTCACGTCGAAATATTCTATTTGAAATTTGGTGAATTTGAATCTATTTTTCATTAGCTATAACTCTAGTTCTACGAGATCCAGAGATCTAACCCGTACACCTTTTTTTTTACTTTTTTATAGGCTATATTTTTGCTAAGAACATGTTTTTCGACAAAATACTTACTTTTTGAGTTATTTGCGAAAAACCGTCTAAAAATGTGGTTATTTTGTTGAAAAATGAACATATTCACTCGCAAATAACTCGAAAAGTGTTGACTTGGCGAAAAAGCTCTATAGAACAAAACTTACTTAAAATTAGTTAGTTTACCCATTTCCGGACTTATTTTGGACATATATTTTTTCACCCCCAAGAGGGGGTGAAAGTCACCCCCAGGGCAAAAGCACACATCGGCTCAATATCAATTTTTTTCTTTGACATGTAACCTATACGCATGCCAAATTTCATGTCAATCCAAGCGGTTCTTTAAAATTTAGAGCAAAAACCGTGAAAGAATGGACTATTTAGGATCTGGACACTTTCTGAATTTCATAATAATAATTTTTAACCGAGTTATTAGATCGCCTTAAAAATCGCCAATTTTCGTTTTTTTTTCAATTTTAAATTGCTTATAGCTCCAAAACGAGCCTCTTTAGCGAAAAATTATAAGAGATCTTTTTTGTTCAGAATGGTCCAGAAAACTTAAAAAAATGTGTCGTGGCCGAAAATATTGATTTTTGCAATTTGATTAATAAAAATTGAAAAAAAAATCTGGACCACGTTTCACGTGGGCGACTTCTTGAACCTTATTCAGGGATGTCTCACAAATATGATTATGCAAAAAAATATCATGGGAATATTTTTTCCAACGAACCCGCCGTTTTCGCCTTGTCTAATAGTAACATAAGGTGGGCCCATTTTTCGAGGTTCATTTACAGCGTTGTAGTTGTCGCTCGTCTAGCCGTAAGCTTAATGCATTCCACTGTGAATATTCCTATGGTATGAATATTATCCCTATTAGGGAAGTAGAGAGATAGTATTGAATGTTCCTTCCTACCTTCGACTCGCTTTGCAGCAGGTTCGCTCCAGCGCGCTTGAACGTAGTGAACAACGGTCAACAGCTGTTCTCATTCTCCTTTGTAAATTACTCCGCTATTTAAAAACATACTCCTGTGTGAATCACTTTACGACTTGACAGACAAAAAAGAAAATGAAAATAAAAGTTGACAATAATTTAAACGCGTTTTCCTCAAAACGGCTTTTTTCAAAGGCGGTAGACATTGTAACTCAAAAACTACTTAACCCACCCAATTGGAATTTTGTATATATTTTCTTTACACATTCCTTGAGGTAACGCTGGTTAGATGTTTTTTGTTTTATGCTTATTTTTTGTTTAACAATAATAAATATGTTGATTTTCACCCTTTAAAAAAAGTTGGTTGTTTTAACTTCCGAGTGATATCAAATAGTCAAAAGTCGATAAATCTAAAATACTCGATAGCGTTACGTCGAGAAACTCATAAGCTAATAAAATATTTTTGAATTGTTTACCATGATCCAATGATGAGTTCTGATGTGCACCGCAAAATCCATTGCTTTTTGAGGTGTCTTTATAAATTTGCCATCGTTTTCTTATTTTTCCATATTTTTCCATATTTTTCCTCGAATTTTTTTAAAATGATGTATGAATTGTACTGAATATGCTTATTTAATTTAACCCTTAACTACAGACATCCGGTATTTTTTACCGGCGGGCATTCCCAAAATGTGGATTTCGTGGTAACCTCACCACTTACAAGTTCATGTGTCTCTGTACCTCTCGGGCAGTTTGTATAACAATGCTAGTCAAAGCGTGTATTGTGTATTGTCAATATTTTCTTTTTGTGGTACACATAAAAAATCTTAACCGGTAAAAATTACCGGATGTCTGTGTTAAGGGAGTATTTTTATATGAGTACTATATTTGTAAATCTGAAATGTTTACATTATTTTTTTGTGTTTTTGGGGAAAAAGTAAAGAAATGGACTGTGGAAGACATCCTGGACCTTCAATGAAGGTTAAATTTGAAAGATAAAAATTTTGAGGCCACTTTGCAAAAATGGAATTGCCATTTAATTTTATTACAATTTTACCCCTTGCAGATTTTTTTTCATGGATGTAAAAATTTTCGTGGATGCTATTTTATATTTTCCTTGTGATTCTATGTTACGTTTATTTGTTAAAAAAAAGTTTAAATTTTTGTCCATAGCATTTATGGCCGTTTGTTTCAATAGACCAAAAATGTTACCAAAATTCTGGTTTAATAGATTATTCTTCAAAAATCTTGTCTTATATTATTAAAATCACTCATTTTACCATTTTTCCCATATCTAGAGACTCCATAAAAACACATAATGCAAAACGTTTTTGTTTTTTATTATTAACTTTATATTTTGACTCTATTTTATAATGACCGGTAAAAAATACCGGGAGTCTGTAGTTACGTGATAATATTGGGATGTCTGTAGTTAAGGGTTAAAAATAAAATATTTCTACCATACTTCCAAAAAAATATTCACGAAAATGTGCTTGAAATGTTGATTTCAAACCCTACGACCCTCCTTATGGATAGCTATGACAATATTTTGATAGGCAACACATGCAAGTAATATTTGTCTTTGTATGAAATTTAATAAAAAAATATTTTTTCTCGTAAATACGCCTATTTTTTCTGGCACAAATATCTTGGGGGGAGATCGGTGTTTTCGGATAGTTCGAACTTTGTGCCTCAATCGAGAAATTATTTTTTACGTACTCTAAGTTGATTAATAGCAATCTAAGTAAACTATATTTACCACAATTACGTTACCACTATTCAAGCAAATGCTGGTACTTATTTGAAAACTAATTAATTCAAAATTCATTCAAATTTTTCTCATATAAACAATATTTAGTCGGATATTAAAAAATGTTGAAGGCACCACGGGTATTACGGATAATAACGCTTTTGGTCAACGTATATTACTCGGGCCAGGGACTCTCGGGATACACATTATTGACCTCAAGCGTTATTATCCTTATAATACCTTTGATACCTCAATAACTATAACAGTCTTGATTTCTCCACACTCTCTAATATTATCATTATTCTCCCCGGATCTATCCACTGCTGGATATAGGTATCCCTAAAGTATTTTCTATAATATATTTATGTTTTGTGCTGTTTGCATCCAATTTTTGTCGATCCGTTTTATGTCAACAGCCACCTGTCCACCTGTTATCCGACAATCTAGTTATGTGTCCTTCCCAGTTCCATTTTAGGGTCATAATTCTTTCTAAGGCATCTTTGACTCCTGTTCTTCCTCTTAATTCCTTGTTCGTAATTCGATCCCTACGAGAAATGCCTAACATTGAGTGTTCCAGGGCTCTTTGGGTAATAGTCTAAGGGCTAGTGAACCCTCCGAGTAACGATCGTCCTGTAAGGCTAGAAATTTGTCTAGTGATAATTCATAGCACACCAAGGCTAAAAACCATGACCTGGCAGGCATCAGCCGTGCACATGTATCTACCAGGTGAATCGAAAAGTGCAAATTTAGGGGGTAAAATAAACTTTCTCCTGTAAAGTTTAAATTTAAGTATGTGTTTGAGTAAGTCATTTAGAAGAAATGTGTACAATGACAGGCGATTCTGAAGAGCATAAGACCTTGCCAGGCGAGGGGAAAGATTATGGGTTTTTCCTAAAATTATCGTTTTTGCATCGAACAAAGTTTTTTTAGGTTTTTTGAATCATTCCAAACAGAAAAGGTCTTTAGTGATTTTTTTCTTAGGTTAATAGTTTTTGTTATATAAGCGATTAAAATGTTTGAAAAATGCAAAATCGGCCATTTTTAACCCTAAATCGGACATTTAACTAAAAATTTCAATGTTGCCAAGGTAGGTAGATATTCTTTAAGCATTGATTGATGAAATACCGAAGAGTTTTTTGCAATACAATATCGAAAACCCCTTTGTTTTTTAATTGCTAATCAAGCGGGCGCGACACTGTAGTATAAATGAGGACGTTTGAGTTTGCATAAATTCATTATCTAGAGAATGGGCCAATTTGAAGAGAAATCCTCAGAGAGGTCGATTTTTATTTTTAAATTAGGACTTTTTGGCATATATATAATAATAGTGACGTCATCCATGTGGGCGTGATGACGTAATCGATGATTTTTTTAAATGATAGTAGGGGTTGTGTGATTGCTCATTTAAAAGTTTATTTAATTCTTTATTCAGTAATATAAACCTTAACATAATTATTTATACAGGGTGTACACACAATTTTTTTCTTCCTTTTGTCTAAATTAATTTAATAAAAAAAATTTTTTGTACACCCTGTATAAATAATTATGTTAATGTCTATATTACTGAATAGAAAATTTAATAACCTTTCAAATGAGCTGTCAAACAACCCCTACTCTCATTTAAAAAAAATCATCGATTACGTCGTCACGCCTAGAGGGATGACGTCATTAGTATTATATATATATATATATATATATATATATATATATATATATATATATATATATGCTAAAAAGTCCTAATTTAAGAATAAAAATCGATCTGTCTGAGGATTTCTCTTTAAATTTGCCCTTTCTCGAGATAATCAATTTATGCAAACTCAAACGTCCTCACTTATACTACAGTGTCGCGCCCGCTTGATTAGCAATTAAAAAACAAAGGGGTTTTCGATATTGTATTGCAAAAAACTCTTCGGTATTTCATCAATCAATGCTTAAAGAATATCTACCTACCTTGGCAACATTGAAATTTTTAGTTAAATTTCCGATTTAGGGTTAAAAATTGCCGATTTCGCAATTTTCAAAATTTTTAATCGCTTATATAACAAAAACTAAGTATTAACTTAAGAGAAAAATCACCAAAGACCTTCTCTGTTTGGAATGATTCAAAAAACCTAAAAAAACTTTGTTTGATGCAAAAAATAATAATTTTAGGAAAAACCCATAACCTTTCCCCTCGCCTGGCAAGGTCTTATGCTCTTCAGAATCGCCTGTCATTGTACACATTTCTTCTAAATGACTTACTCAAACACATACTTAAATTTAAACTTTACAGGAGAAAGTTTATTTTACCCCCTAAATTTGCACTTTTCGATTCACCTGGTAGATACACGTGCACGGCTGATGCCTGAGAGGTCATGGTTTTTAGCCTTAGTTTGCTATGAATTATCACTAGACAAATTTCTAGCCTTACATGACGACCGTTAGTCGGAGGGTTCACTAGCTCTTAGACTATAACACAATTTTTGCATCGAAATATAGGAATAGAAGTCTACAATTTATTCACTAAGTCCATTTTAAAACAATTCGATGAGTTAACAGCCACTTTGTTGACGAAGTTAAATCACCGATTGCGTTCTATTAATAAAAACACCTTGAACAAACAATATGAAATTAAAAGTTCAAAGGTAGATAAGTTCAAACAGTCAATTTGTTTATTAAGTAACATGTGTTAAAGAGATTTTAATATGGGGTTTATCAAGGATCCAACGTCAATTGGAGCAATTAAAGTAATCTACACATGCAAAAGATTCATTAGATATTCATTTGAAATTAAAAAATCGCAATAATTATGTTGCACAGTTAAAATATTTACTGTCTATTTCACTTATCGAAGAAAAGAAGGTTGAAGTTATAAGATTCTCAAAACAAATAAAATTTTTATTGCGGTTCCGTTATAGTGGGATTCCGAACCCATTGCAATAAATATAAAGGTTTCGGTTATCAAGGTCGAAAAAACTCAAAAATATTATCAGATACCCGAAACAGGTCGATTTATATTTTTAAATTATGATATTTTGACTTACATGTTGTACTAGTGACGTCATCCATCTGGGCGCGATGACGTAATCGATGATTTTTTTAAATAGTAATAGGCATCGTGTGCTAGCTCACTTGAAAGGTTATTCAATTCTCTATTCAGTAATATAAACATTTACATAATTATTTATACAGTGTCCAAAAAAAAAAAATTTAAATTAAATTATTTGACAAAAAAAAAGAAGAATGTATGCAATTTGTTTAATTCAAAATATATTTTAATGCTGTCAGAAATAGGATAAATGTTTATTTTACAAATAAACATTGCTTTTCTTGTAAATTATTTGTTCAAACTTCCAAGAGGCAGGGTAGCTGACGGGAGCTGGCTTGAACAATTTAATCGAAAAGCAATGTTTATTTGTGAAATAAACATTTTTTTCTCTTATGGGCAACATTAAAATGTATTTTGTATTAAATAAATTACATAGTCTTCTTTTTTGTCAAATAATTTAATTTAATAAATTCTTTTGGACACACTATATAAATAATTATATAAATGCTTATATTACTGAATATAGAATTGAATAACCTTTCGAATGAGCTAGCGCACGATCCCCATTCTTATTAATAAAAATCATCGATTACGTCATCACGCCAAGATGGATGACGTCACTAGAATGTCATATATGCCAAAAAATCATAATTTAAAAATAAAAATCGACCTGTTTCGGGACTTTTCCTCAAAGTCGCCGGTTTACGAAATAGCGAATTTATTCCTTTCATTTGCACCATACTGTATACTGTAACAGCAGGAACGAGGACATTTACTTGTGAATTTTCATTTGTATTTTATTATTAAACGTAGTAATAAATAAACACTGTCTAAGTTTCACTATAATCCTATTTCTCACTAAATCGTAAGCTTTGAAAATTGCAAAATATTTTTTCTAAAGTGCATATAATAGAGGCATATTTTGTTACTTTTTAAGTGCATGTTGAATGCATATTTTAACCATTTTTAACCATTATCCAGGCTCTAACTATCAGTTAGTTAAAACTCTTTCAGGGCGACGCGACGCGCGACGGTACCCATAATGTACCCCAAAAAATTGACTGAAATGTGCAGTGGTACAAATTTCGTACCGCATTTACATTGATTTTCTCTATTCATGCCCACTTAAGGTAAAATTTGCTGTAGCATTTCTGCCCCGGAAAGAAAATGTTTCCCATTTTGAAATAATATTCCTATACGTAATAAATTGATTTAGTATTTATCAATACAAAAAACGCTTGCACTACTTTTGTTGTTTATTAAACTGACATGTGCGTAATGTGCAATTTTAATCAATAATGTTTTTACGTATAAGGCAAATTATATCTGCAATGATTTTAAGTTTTGAATTTTTATCATCTTTCACAGCAAATATTGAGCAAGTGTTTTATAGTTTATAAAATTTTATATTCAATGTTTACTGTACTATGTCACTCTCATTAACGTTCTATGGAGACACAATGGAGCAGAATAATAATGACATTTCATATTTAAGTTGTGGAGAAAAAATACACGTGCTAACTTATTTTTTTTTTATTTAGCTTAAATGCCTCGCCAGCAAAGGCCATTGGCATGTACGGTTGATTTCGCAATCAGATTATATTATATAATATAGTGGGTGTGTTGATTAAATGTCTTGTTACTTAGTAAATTCGACTTCATAGTCTTTACAAAGAGAGCTAATTGTATCCGAACGGCTGCGGTCAAATTATTTTTAATATGATTTCGGAGAATCAGATTTGAAAAAAATTATATTTAAATTTTTGTTGCAAAAGACGGATATGTTTTGTACTCACTTATGACAAAGAAACGAATTGAAAATAAAAGTACTCTAAAAGTGTACTTTAATTTCTAGTTCCAGAGGCGGATTTGAAGATTTGCCGCCCTGGGCTAACTCCAGATGACGTGCCTTATCAGTAACTCTGGGCACCAGGTGCATCGGGGGGTCGGTTCTGATTGCATATTCGTGTTCAGTGACCCCAAAACCCCCCTGAATAACAAAATTTGGCCCTTAATTAATTTATTTTGACATGTTTATGCAGTTTTGGATGCATTTTATGCATCTTAAAATGCAATTATGCATTTCCACCCATATTTTGTATAGCAGAAATTTTTCCTGACGTCATTCTGAACACAATGCAAACAGTTATAAGTCTCTAGTAGTCCAAAGAAAGATTTTTTCGTGACACTTCCCCCTCCAGGCCGAAACCAAATTTTTTGAGTAGTATGGACATCTAAAAAAATTACCATTTAAAGTGATCGGTTTCACTTTAAATAATAATGAATCTCTTTAATTTTTGAATGAACCACTAAAAAAATGACGATTTAAACTGATCGGTTTCACTTTTAATAATTATGAATCTATTTAATTTTTGTTTTTTTGAAACGTATGAAGATACGCATAAGGAAATTGATCAAGAATTTACTGTATACATAATCGATGATTTCATTATAACATTTCAATGGCTTTTTAAAGTCTATTCGACTCAAAACAAGAATAATTCATCCGAATGAATCATAGTTTATGGAAAATACTACGAGATCATTTATAGATTCAGGATTACCCATAATAGGTAGTTGCAGACATATCTTTTATTTAATATCTAACAGTTGTTAGTAATTATTGCATTTCTCGTTATATGTCAACGTAGTAAAAACCACGGAAAAATTTAATAACGCAAGAGAACTAGAAAATAATGTTCAGTTGAAAAATTTCCCATTTCCAGTTATTTTTCTCTATTATAGCACTCTCCATTATTTTTATAATTAATTAGTATTCTGTAAAACGTATAATATACCCGTTAAAATAATCTTTTAGTACCTTAAATTTATTCATTGTCTACTTTTCACAGTGATTTCAATTTTTAGTACATTTCGATATAAATAAATAAATTTGTTTATTGCAAAATAAAAACACATACTTTGTCCTTTGAAATTACACTTTTTTTAGCAAAAACTTTCTTTGTTCATATATTTTAACTTAGAGACTAAAAGTTTATTATTTTTAAACATATGCAATTGTTTAAACAATATTTCACAAATAATAATCAAATTAGTTTGATTTTTGTATTAGAGTATTAAAATATTAAAATATAACAAAATATAGAGTTAGAAAATAATATATTATATAAAGATTTAAAGAAATTTTGGTGGAAATCAACTTTTGTGAATCGAACACCGCTGTCCTGCGCGTAGCACCAAAAATTAATGTTTATTTAAAAAAATCCTGACGCTGTCTGTAGTAGTTAACCGATTTTAATTTTACAAATTGCAGATGAAAGGTACAGTATTCTTCTATATGTAAAAAAAATTCAACTTGCTATCTGCTTTATTTTCAGTCCTGCAATATTTTGAAAAAAAATTTTTTTTTGCGAAATCTGGATTTCAAAATTTATTTGGCAAAATCTATTGAATCAATATTAATGAAATTTATAGTATTATTTTATTATGTCATATAGATTTTTTGGGTAAAATATGAAGGTCCTAAGTGAAGCATAAATGGCTGAAAATAGTTTTTTTATGGTTTTTTCGCAATTATTGCTATTTTGCAATAAGGGTAACCACTTTTAAAATTTTTAATCAATCCTATATTGTAGGAAATTTAATTACGCAGCTTTTATGTCAATGCAACTTTTCTCTTAAGTGAATACTTTTAAAGTTATAATAAAAAAACGAAGAAAAAAATCGAATTTTTCCTTCATTTTTTGACAGTTTGCTTATTTAAACAATGTTTCGGACCTTTTTGAGTGGGACGATAACTAAATTATTATTATATGAGTTAAATTCAAGCTATTTCTGCAAAAAATATTAGTCACCTCTCAACGTCCATCTCAAAACAGATCCGCCCTGGACTAATTGTTAAACAGAGAAGAATGGCGGTTAGGAGTCGGAAGGCGTTAGAGAACGCTGTAGTAGTGATGTATTCAAGAAATTTTTAAAATTAGGAGTAACAGAATTTTTGGAGACTTTTTTTAAATTATCAAGGCCCTGGTATGTTGGACCATAAATTTTTTATGTATCTGGACGTCGCTTGTGACACCAGTAATTGACCGATTTGTAGATACAGTTCATAAATCGTTGTTTTAAAGTTTCTCCTTATTTGTACCTCCAGATATTTCTTCTTCTAAAGGTGCATAGAAGGCGTATAGAAGATTGCTATCTTCTATTGATGTCGGCGACCACATTGATCCATCTTTCATCATTCTATTTACAGCAGCTCGAAGCAGATCTGTTAAATTTAGACCTATCCATTTCCTAAGATTGGCCAGTCAGGATATACGTCTACGTCCAGGACCTTTCTTGCTCTCAATTTTGCCTTGTAGAATTAACTGTAGAAGTCGGTATTTATTATTACGCATACTGTGGTCGAAGTAAGCTAATTTTCTTATATTTACAGTGTTAATACTGTCTCTGCCTTTTCTTAGCCTCTGGGGAATGGTTATGTTAATTGTGTGCTGTAAATATGAGACATCTTCTGTATGTTATGGCACCTTTTTTTAGGCCTTCAGATTTTTCCTCCATAGGGAACACTAAAGACGTAACATTTAAAAATTCTTATGCGTATATTGATACTTACAGTTATGAGAGCTTCTGGCTTTTTCAATACGTTTTTATTTCGCAGCTATGATCCCAAGTATGCTTAAGGTGATACAGTAGCGATCAACAGGTAGCCAAAACGCGTTCCAAGATTGCGGCTGTAATTTTCAACATTTTTTCGAGATATTTGGCACACGTATTTGTAATATAATAAAGAATGGCGGTACAGAGCCCAATTTAAACAATATATTAATATGTGGAAATTACTCTGTAATTAAATACAATGTTAAAAAAACGAGCGTGTACCGCCATTAAGAAGAATAAAAAAATACACTTTCTTCAAATAAACTTTTTTATCAGATGCCTAGATTTTGTGTCATTTTGGAACTACTAATGAAATAAAAAATTTTAGTAGTTCCAAAATGACACAAAATCTATGCATCGGATAAAAAAGTTTATTTGAAGAAAGTGTATTTTTTGTTCTTCTTAATGGCGGTACAGGCTCGTTTTTTTAATATTGTATTTAATTACAGAGTAATTTCCACATATTAATATATTTTTCAAATTAGGCTCTGCACCGCCATTCTTTATTATATTACGAATACGTGTGCCAAATATCTCGAAAAAATATTCAAAATTACAGCCGCAATCTTGGAACGCGTTTTCGCTACCTGTTGATCGCTACTGTTTCCTCTTAATATTGCAGCTCAAGTAGTATATTTTCTCGACTCTTTCTGGCGGTGATCGCTTATTGTAATTTGGGCATTTATGTTGGTGTTCTTACTCTTGATTATTATTTTTGTCTTTCTACAATTCTATTTTAGGCTCTATTTGTTACATCTTTTTACAACGTACTGTAGCGTCTGCATACCTAATATTCTTTATCCGTTTTTTTAGTTTTTCTATTTACTTCAAAACCATCTTCTGATTCGTTCAAGACTTCTGTAAAGATGTTTTCAGAGCATGTATACCTATTTTAAATAATGCTGGTGACAATATTCAACCCTGTCTAACTCCTTTTTGGACTGTGAAGATTTCGGATAGATCTCTATCTCATCGGGATACCGCAGTCATCTCCTAATGGCAACCGTTTTCATTATTTCGAGATTGTTTGATTTCCTCTGATAGTCTCTAAGTTTGTGCACCATGTAATAGACTGCTCTGGATCTTAACCTTCTAGATGTTTATTCTTCTTTTTCATATATTTGATTACTCTATAAAAATTATTACGAGATCAAATTACGCTTGCTTGTATAATAATTCTCTAGTTAATTTCCTTGTCATTGATTCCAGTTTCATCAAATATTACTCCCAGGTACCTTTTGCATTATCTACTATTTTTATTTAGAATTGACCACAATTTGAATTTTTAACTACAAAATACTTAATTTGAATTTTTTTCTCAAAAACAAATGGAAATCGAAACGAATCTTGTATTCTTCGATGAATTTACAAATTATGCACTGATTAGTGCGCTAATAACCAGCAAAATAACGTAATGGTAATGGTAGGAGAGCCCGAACGGGGGTTTTTGCAGTTACTCGAGCGCGTCAGATTATCATATCGGGAGAAACCTGGTGCCCTGCAGATGTACCTCTACCATATATTGGCTCTTGACACAGGGGAGTTAGTTCAGGGGTCCCGAAAAAAAATCTATCTTTAAAAATACTCGAAATTGTCAGATTAAGATAAGGTAGTTAAGTACATGCAAAAGAGTGTATATTTCAAAAATCTGACGATTTGAGCAGGGCGTAAGGAAATGGGCGAGTTAAAACTTTCACAAAAAAAGCGAATAATTCGCGAAATGAACATTAGATTGGAAAACTAAAAAATACGTGTTCAATATTTTTTAAAAACCTATCGAATGATACCAAA
The DNA here is from genome assembly GCF_917563875.1 of Diabrotica virgifera virgifera. Lineage (NCBI taxonomy): Eukaryota > Metazoa > Arthropoda > Insecta > Coleoptera > Chrysomelidae > Diabrotica > Diabrotica virgifera. Next base: position 33,437,362 of record NC_065446.1, read on the forward strand.
CATGACCCCCACGGAGAGGGGTGGGGGGTAAATTTAAAATTTTAAATAGAAATCCCGCAATATTTCGCAAAATAAACAGATCGAAAAACGGCAAAATATACTTAATCAATATTTTTGAAAAATCTATCGAATAGCACCAAACACGACTACCCACGGAGGTGGGTGGGGGGTTACTTTAAAATCTTAAATAGGAGCCCCAAATTTTTATTCCAGATTTGGATTCTTTACGTAAAAATAAGCAACTTTTATTCGAAACGTTTCGAATTATGGATAGATGGCGCTATAATCGGAAAAAACGATTGTTCAAAATGGAAAATTAAATTAAAAAATGGCAAGCGCCCATTAAAATGGAAAACTTTACTTAACTTTTTTTGGTTTTAGGACCTACTCTTCACAACCTGATAGGTCCACAAAGCGCTCTACTGACTGCACATTTAGCATACTTTGCTCCCTTACTATAAAAGACGGAAAATTGAATGTTAAATCGTGATATAAAAAGAGATGCTACTAGTAGAGGTGGAAAATTTAGCTATAGAAACCTATTGTATACTTCATCCTTATCTTCTCTGTAATTTGTAACAGTCATCTGATCATCAGCAAATTGTCAAGCACATAAGCAGATATTGTTTACTTCGTCATCCATTTTGTTTGTTAATTAATATTATTTAATATTAGAACTAAGGTTATTGCCATTTTGATTAGAAATGGAAGTAAGTAAAAAATGTTTTCGTGAATTGAAGATAGCATTTAAAAGTGTTTTTGATTTATCACCAATTTTTAATTTTGTTTTCGAACTTTTATTTACTAACCTGTATTTACTGAATCAAGCTCTTTCATTTTTCATTGCCATATCAAAGTTCGTCAACTACAGAGAGGTCTATTATAGTCCAGGGTAATAAGGATTTTCTCGGGACACTCAAAGATCCAGGTAGCTGACTACTTTTTAGTTATTGTAGACTAAAACCTACCTGTTTCCTGCCTAGAGTTCGCGTCCGTTTTTTAATTATTAACAATTTAGTGCAAAAATCGCGATTTTTTCGATTTTTTGCACTCTATTCAAAAACTAAATAGTTGACATAAAATTGCAAAATTTAGTTTATTAGAACATTGAAAAACCTTCAAAATGCCGATTTTTGAAAGTTAAAAAGTTAATTTGTTGCTACGCAAACTGCAAGATAAGTGAAAATCGTTATTTGTTAATAACTATTAATAAAACTACCTTAAAACTTTCGTGTTTCACCCAAAGTTAGCTATTGGGGTACTTAACAAACCTTTACATTTGAGACCGATCCATTTGTTAGTTTAAGAGTTGGTCTATTTGTTTATCCCAGAGACCTTTATTTTGCAATAACATAAGACAGAAAATAATGAAGATAGGGCAATTCTGAGTATGCCAAATGAAAGTAGAATAGTGATAGTATCAAAATGTTTTAAAAAAAGATAAAAAAATTAATAAATATAATCAAAAATCCTAATGTCAAATTTTTGAAATTTTGTAGTTTATAAACATTTAGAATAACTTAACAAATATTGTCCGTAGGAACAATCTTTTTATATATTCGAAAAGCTAGTATTTTATCACGAATTTTCAAATAAAAAAAATTAGCCTGGGTTCATTAGGGACAAAGTTAGCCATGTGTTTTTTTATTCACAGCTAATTTGTTTATAATAATTAAGGAATTTCATTTATGCTATTTTAAATAATGGGATTTGCAGTTTTTGTTAAAAAATTTGCATAAACATTGTATCTTCACAGAACCCTCTACGATTTTTCAAAGGTGTAGTTCAAACGGTTACTAGGGGTAACATACGAATCCACAGAGTTAAAATACCGAAAAAGCAATTTCAAACTAATACAATTTTCTGCGGAATGGGACGTTTCGATGCCGCCGGTTCATCGCCGGCCGTTTCGATGCCGCCGGTTCATCGCCAGTCCATTTCATCGCCGTCATATCTCGCATTTCCTAGAATTCCTAATTAATACTAAAAATAACTAATAATTGTAACTGTCGAAAATTCGGAAATATATCAGATAGCGATTAATTGACTGGCGATGAATCGGCCGGCATCGGCATCGAACTGGCGGCATCGAAACGGCGGCGATGAAACGTCCTAGACCCAATTTTCTGTATCTCCGGATCAACTCAATGGATTTTCATCTTTCTTTTTTAATTTGTATGTAATTTCTACGTACATAACAAATATGCACTTTGTTTATAAATTTATTAATTAATAATCAGTCTAATTTGTTTAAACAATTCTTGAAAAAATATTTTTTTACAAAAATCTATTTTTTTAATCATAGTATCATTAATGATCAAACAAAAAGTTAAAGTTCACTTTATTAAATAAATTATTTTTATTAGATAATTATTTATTGGAGATAATTTATTTATTAAAGTATATCTTAACTTTTCGTATAATTAATAACGATAATCTGATTAAAAACATGGATTTTTGGAAAAAATTTATTTTTTCAAAAATTGTTTAAACAAATTAAACTTTTTATTAATTAATAAATGTCAAATTGAAAATAGACAAATTACATATTTGTAATGTACAGAAAAAGTACATACCAATTAAAGAAAGAAAGATCAAAAAATATTCAGTAGATCCCGAGATATAGAAAACGATAGTAGTTTTAAGTTGCCTTTTTTAGTTTTTGAACTCGTGCATTTGTCGGCTCCCAGCTCCCCCTTCACTTACCACGACTAGTCACCAACTAAACAATATCTTTAAAAATTCGTGTAAAATACCAACTTTTCGAATATGTACAATGATTTTTCCTACGGACAATATTTTTAAAGTTGTTCTAAATGTTTATAAACTACAAAATTTCAAAAATTTGGCATTAGTATTTTTGACTATATTAGATATTTTTTATCTTTTTTTAGTACATTTTGATAGTATCACTTTTATACTTTCATTTGATATACGCAGAATTGCCTTACCTTCATTATTTTTTGTCTTATGTTATTGCAAAATAAAGGTCTCTGGGATAAACAAATAGAATAACTTTTAAACTAACTAATGAATCGGTCTCAAATTTTGAAGGTTTGTTAAGTACCCCAATACACAACTTTGGGTGAAACACTAAAGTTTTAAAGTAATTTTAGTAGAAGTTATTAACAGATAACGATTTTCAGTTATTTTGCAGTTTGCGTAGCAACATATTAACTTTTTAACTTTCAAAAATCGGCATTTTGAAGGTTTTTCAATATTCTAAAAAATTAAATTTTGTAGTTTTTTGTCAACTGTTTAGCTTTTGAATGGGGTGAAAAAAATCTAAAAAATCGCGATTTTTGCAGGAAACAGGTAGGTTTTCTTCCTATAGGTCTACAATAACTAAAATAGTAGTCAGCTACCTGGATCTTTGAGTGTCCCGAACATGGTATATTTCTAGCTTATTTCCCTGGAGTATTATAGTGAATAGGACAAGTCGTTGTCCGTTGAATACAGCAACGCCCTGTATAGTATAATACATTGTATACCAAAATATTTAACAAGTTGCTTACAGATTAAAATACTAATCGAGGAAATATTTTGTTCCAAAAATAGAAACCAAAGAAGTAAATACGCATTAAGCTGTAGTTACCAGATAACAAGTCCATTATTGCTGTATTATTTCACTACCAAAATAATATGTCTAGCCTAATTAGAAATCCATATATCTAACCCATTAGAAACCGAATAAATGAGTTTAAATTAAACGACAGTTTTGTTTTGTCGTTTGACTCTATGTACACTATAATCTGCATCCCACCACACACTTTCTACGTCGGTCATGAGAAAAATCACGTAGGTACCCTTTAAGAAGGAATATTAAATATTTAGGAAGCTAAAATTTTTAGCTTATATTTGGTTTGAACTCGTTTTCTTGATAAAGATTAACCATTTACAAACTTTCAATAGGTTACTTCTATTATAAGATAATATTAGAGATATTTGACTTGTACAGGGTAGAAACATTTATGTCTCTTATGTCATTTCATGTATACATTTATGGAGAAGAATATGGATTATCAATAAACATCAAGAAAACTAAATTTATGAGGATATCAAAAACCCAAAATAATGATGAAAGACTGACAATTAACGGTAAAACTTTAGAACGGGTTGAAAACTACGACTACTTTGGCACAATAATTAATCACAGAAACGATTACTCAAAAGAAATCAAAGTTCGAATAGAGAAAGCACGAACAAACTTCAATAAAATGAGAAATGTATTACTTTGTGCAAGAGAACTAAAATTAGACTTGAGAGTTAGGCTGGCAAGGTGTTATATTTTCTGCACTCTGCTTTACGGGATAGAAACATGGACACTTAATGCGTCGACTGCTAAAAAGATGGAAGCATTTGAACTGTGGTTGTATAGAAGAATCCTGAAGATACTCATAGACCGAGCATGTAACAAACAACTAAGTCATGAGAAGAGTCAACAAAAGAATGGAAATATTGGAAACCATCAAGACACGAAAGTTGCAATACCTGGGACATGTTATGCGTAATGAGAGATACAATATACTTCAATTAATTATACAAGGGAAAATCCAGGACAAGAGAAGTGTAGGAAAGAGAAGAATCTCATAGTTGCGTAACTTGAGGGAATGGTAAGGGTGCACATCAACCGAACTATTCAAAGCAGCAGCATCTCAGATCAGAATAGCTATGATGATTGCCAACCTCCGTCGCGGAGATGACACGTAAAGAAGAAGATACAGGGTGACATATTTAGATCCAGTGCAATACTAATATACATAGATGAAGGTCTGCTATCTCTTAATGGAGAGGAAATGGAAAGTGTAAACCATTTTAAATACTTTGGCCGCTGGTTAAATGTAAATTATGACTGATGAAAAGATAATAACCAGGATCAAAAAATGACGTAAGGCTTTTATGATCTAGAAACCAGTTTTATATAACAGAAACCTGTCGATAAATCTTCGCAAGAAGGTCCTGAAATGTTAAGTATGGTCTATCCCATTGTATGGTTAGCAATATGTAGATTAAAAATGGACGTTAAAAATTACAATGCTAAACAAATTAGAAGCATTGGAATTGTGGTGCTATCGACGGATTCTAAACATATCGTGGGTTTTGCACATTTCCAATGAAGATGTTCTTAAAATGATTAATTCAGAACGTCTGCTCATAACATTTTAAATAGTAGAAAAACAGAATACTTCGGCCACATAATTAGAGGACTAAAATACCATCTACTTCACCTTACAATATACAGAGTTTCACGATAATCGATAAAAATATCGATATTGTATTGATATCGCATCGAAAACCAATACGATACCGATACAATACATAACTTAGCAATATTAATGTCGATACGATACTCATTATCTGAAATCAATACAATACTCTTGTATTGTCGATACGCTTGCCTCGATATTATTGAAAATATCGATATCGAGAAAAAAAAATAAAACGCCACAGTTGTTTGATTATATTTTGTGGAATAGGTATTTAGATCATAATTTTTTATTACTTAAAAGTATAAGTGATCTGCAACCGAAGCATCAGCTGTTATAATATTTTACACTTGAGTGCATGAACTTGAAATTATTGAGAGTGAGTAATGTCTGTTATGATTACACTGTTTATATCATATGGCATTTGTGGCAATATTATGAAAGTAAGTGATGATGACTCAAAAATAATTTTTAACAAATACTGAAGTGCGATTTATTCCGAATCTCCGGGGATTTCCCTATATTTTCAAAAGTAGTTTTTAAACAATACATAATTAGTAAGTATTTGTCGACTTTCAAAGAAGCATTCAGCCATATTCAATCTTTATAAGAATATACATATAAGTTATAAGGAATATTGGTAATATTTTTAGAATAATGTCCATTTGCCAAGAATGCAAAAGTGGGTATAAACATATACACAGCTCAGATGTATAATCCTTTTTATGTCGATATTTTATCGAGTATTATATCGATATCGTATCGAAATCAATATCAATACGATATTTTTATAAGAAAGTATTGCCGATATCGATTCTCGATACGATACTTCATAACCAATACAATGCTCAATACTTAAAAAGTATCGATATTGTATCGTATCGTGAAGCTCTAACAATACAAGGAAAAGTGGAGGGAAAGAGATGGATTCGTCGAAAGAAACTTTCATGTCTGCGTAATATTAGACAATGGTGTGGTTCCACAGTAGAAGAATTATTTTGCACAGCAGTCGATAGAAAAAGTTTTAGGAAATTGTAGACATGATGACGGTTAACGTCTAAATATGGACATGGCACCTAAAGAAGAAGATACAGGGTGTCAATAAAGTATAAGCCAAATTGTAACTATATACATATTTAGAAATAGTTATACTTGACAATATTGGTTTTAAGATATGTAATAATAATAATAATAGCGTTTATTGCCCAACAGTTACCCATTTACAGAGCAAATTTTACAATTATTTTTATAACAGCACATACGAATAACGATACTAATCTAAAGAAAAATAAAAGAATACTAAAATAAAGAACGTAACAGAAAAAATGAAATACATAGGTTTGTAACTTACTTTCACACATTTAAAACATGTGCCCGTGATTTATTTTTAAGTTCACATTCGCTGCACGTGAATATATCACAAACACCAACTAATTTATTAGCATTACGGCACATTAGATTTAATGGTGATTTGTACAAAATATTAGTTTGCGCTCTGTTACATAAAAAGATATTATTTTGTTGTCTAATCTAGCATGCTAATCTAGGAACCCATATATTAACTTGTGAAAGTAACTTAGCACAATCTACCTTATTGTTTAACAATTTATGCAGAAATATGACAGAAGCTTGATTTCTACGCTTTTCTAACGAGACAAAGTCAAACTGATTGAGTAAGTTCAAGTAATTACAACCTCTAGTAGGATAAACTCCTGTCAGTTTCTCAATATTTACTCAATAGTGGATGCATATTGAATGTATACCCTATTCCACGAACATACGCCTGTTTTGGATTATTTCGACAACGAATATTTTACTGTTCAAAATAAGAAGAACGAAAGTAAATTGCAAATTACATTGTTGTTTATTGGAATAATTATTAGCGCCATTTACTTTCGTACTTCTTATGTTGCACAGTAAAATATTCGTTGTCGAAATAATCCAAAACAGGCGTATGTTCGTGGAATAGCCCATATATTGGATTCCAAATAATTGATCCATATTCTAATTTCGGTCTTATCAAACTATAATACAATGAAGTTAGTACAATAGCCCGCAATACATCTAAGTTTCAGAATTTTTTTCTCTTGTTTTGGAAAATACCTCCATCACGTTTTTTTTATATGTTATGCTTTATTATATTTACTTTGAGAATTTAACAAAAAACTGAGAAAAAAAGTTGACTAACGTACCATCCATAAAGGATTTTTGAATTTGAGACGTATTAACGAATAGCGCGCAATACATCTAAGTTTCAGAATTTTTTTCGCTTGTTTTGGAAAATACCTCCATCACGATTTTTTTACATGTTATGCTTTATTATATTTACTTTGAGAATTTAACAAAAAACTGAGAAAAAAAGTTGACTAACGTACCATCCATAAAGGATTTTTGAATTTGAGTGGCATTATCTACTCACCGTCAATACATCGCCCTTTAAATTTTTTTTCCAAACATATATAACATATATAACATTTTTCTTGTCAATATTATCTGTTTTATTCATTTTTGATAAATTTATACCAAATTTTTGTGAAAATATGAAAAAAAAATGTATGGATGCAATTTATGGCTAAGGTAACACCGGTTAGTACAAATGGGTTATGAAAATTTTTGCAATTACGAATAACAGATGACTTACATCTGAGCTCTATGTCCTTTTGAGCATAGAAATTAGTGTTGCCCAAAATCCGTCTTGGTCTTGCAGTCTTGGTCTTGTTCTTGCGTTTTAGCAAGACCAAGACCAAGACCGCCTTATTTTAGCAAGACCAAGACCAAGACTGACCGTGCAAGACTTGAGCAAGAACAAGACCAAGCCTGCGAGACTCTTGCGTCTTGCAGTTTGAGTGTCGTTTTATGGAATAATACAGGGTGTAACAAAAATACAGGTCATAAATTTAATCACATATTTTGGGATCAAAAATAGTTCGATTGAACCTAACTTACCTTAGTACAGATGTGCACATAAAAAAAGTTACAGCCCTTTGTAGTTACAAAATGAAAATCTATTTTTTCCAATATATCGAAAACTATTGGAGATTTTTTATTGAAAATGAACATGTGGCATTCTTAAGGCAGTAGTATCTTAAGAAAAAATTATAGTGAAATTTAGACACCCGATAAAAATTTTATGGGGGTTTGGTTCCTTTAAACCCCTCCAAACTTTTGTGTACGTTTCAATTTGATTATAATTGTAGTACCATTAGTTAAACACAATGCTTTAAAAACTTCTTTGCCTCTTGGTACTTTTTCGAAAAGTCAGTATTTGTCGAAATATTTTGCATATTATTTGTCAAATCCACCACACATTTGTATATGGCCACATATATGTTATGTTCATCTGTGATATGGCTAAGTACGATTATGGAGACTTGATAATAATAGGAAAATTTATTTATGATTTACATATTTAGGTATATTTTAAACCATATTAAAAAAGAAGTCACATCTCGATAAAATGTGCCTTATCGAAAAAATACACAGAAGCAAAAAAGTTTTAAAAACACTGTGTTTAACTAATGGTATCGCAGTAATAGTTTAATTGGAACGTACACAACCATTTGGGATGTTTAAAGGAACAAAACCCCCATAAAATCTCTACTTAAACATATTAGAAAAGAAGCCGCAACTCGATAAAAACTGCCTTGTCGAAAAAATACTAAGAACCAAAAAAGTTTTAAAAATATTGAATTTAACTAATAGTATCACAATAATAATTTAATTGGAACGTACACAAAAGTTTGGGTGAGTTTAAGGGAATAAAACCCCCATAACATTTTTATGGGGTGCACAAATTTCACTAAAATTTTTCTTTAAGATATTCCTGCCATAAAAATACCACATGTCCATTTTCAATAAAAAATCTCTAATAGTTTTCGATATATTGGAAAAAATCGATTTTCATTTTGTAACTTCAAAGGGCTGTAACTTTTTTATATGCATATTTGTACTAAGGTAAGTTAGGTTCATTAGAACTATTTTTGGTCCTAGAATAGGTGATTTAATTTATGACCTGTATTTTTGTTACACCCTGTATATTAGTTCGGGTATATGCTTAGAGACTATGAGATACAAAAAAATATGTAACAAAAATTTGGAAAAATGGATTTATCCGCATTATGAACAATACGATGAACATACATACCGAATTAAAAATATGAACACTTATTTATTGGATACGTACTCAGAGGTCATAATAAATTATTATACAATGTAAAAATAAAATATTTCATTCTTTCCTAATATCAGACGATGCCTTCGCTCCGAAATTAATTACAATTGAGCAATTGTCTAGATTTTGAGAATAGCAACCTTTCATAAAATAATCTTCTTGTGTTGTGTGTATAACAATATCGCATTGAAACTTTTAAAGAAGTATGTCGCCTATAACGTGATAAAAATATAATACGAATACCATATTCACTGTTACGGACAACCGCTCAATTGTTTTTCCTTATCCATATCGTAAAGACTAAACGTCCTACTTTTTGCAGGGTGTGCAATTAGATATTAGATCAATCGGCCAAACAAAATTTTTTGCTGAAAAAGAACCAGATAAGATAATGCCTGGCTACCATGTATAAAGCTCATTCGCGCACGGTATAATGTTAAAAAACCTTCAAATTTCAAAAAAAGAGATATTTATTATTATATAAAAAGAGATATTGGCCGATGTGTGATTTGGCCATTGTTTTTTTATTGTTAATGAAGAACTTATGAGAGGATGGGTGATCGGGCTGCATTAAAAACTAAAAAACAATGTTTTTTAAAATGAAATAAACAAATTACTTATCGACAACTGATAAATAAAGTTTAAACTTCAGTTTAGGCACTTCTAGATTTCGAAAATAATATTTTTTTCCACCTACCTCTACCGAAAGTATACTCTTCCGGACCTGATTGTAGGGAGCAAAGTTGTACTTTTCCTCGCTAGGGAGGAAAAGTAAAAGTAACGTCATATGTCATTCATGAAATATAACTTATTGACGCCCTGTATAATATCTATTTTCTATTACGTAAGTATCTATACATTTTAACATTTATTTATAAAACACTCTGTATTTTGCAGAATGGTAAAAAACAGTAAATGGTTATTTTGATTTAACAATGATTACATTAATAATTTGACTTATATTTGACAGTTGACAGTTATATTGTACCTACTTGTTCGATTTAGTTCTAATAAATTTTGTTGGTTAGTTACATAAAATAAATAAGTAAAAATGAAAAAATGACTTGTTATTTGAGGAAGGTGGAAAAATCATATGTATAACATGGGAGTAAAGTGCCTTTTCCTCCCTTGGATGATTACTGCCCTCCGCTACGCGTCGGGCAGTAATCTTCATTCTCGGGAGGAAAAGTAGCACTTTCCTCCCTTGTTATACAAATAGCTATTACTTGTGTTTTTGAGCCTTGAACATCGTCATTTTTCGATTTTTTTCAGTTTTAAATTGTTTATAACTCGGAAACTAATAACTTTAGACAAAAACTACAAAAGACCTTTTTTGTTCCATATGATTCAAAGAACCTAAAATAAGTCTGCCAGGGCTGAAACAATTGATTTTTATAATTTGTTTAATTTTTTTTTTAAATAAATATAGAAATAACTCAGAAATTACGGCATTTCGGTATAGGAAATATTACATGAACATTAATTAGTAGTTATTATGGTTCAAAATGCAAAAATATACTGGGTGTTCTATTCGAAATACTAAAGTTCATTATATTTTCAAAAAAACGCAAGATCTGGTAACAATCTGTAATTATCACTATAATATCGGCCGCATTAGAAGACCTTTACTCACCAAATTCTATAAAAATCGTTCAAGTCGTTTCCGAGACATTTGAGGCGTTCCATACATAAAACTCACTCTGTATAAATATTATATAATTAACCTGCGTGTATTACTTTGTATTAATTCTTGTTAAAAAAAGTCAATCTTAAAATTTTCAACTAATAGCAAACAAAAATTTTCAACTAATAATAGTGTCAAAGCTATTGCGTACTGTGCTGTAATTTAATTTGTATTTTTTTTTTATTTTTTATTTGAATAAATGGCAAATTGTAGAAATCTTTTATTCCATTTCATTTCATATACCTAATGTGAGAGTCCATCAATCCCTTTCTAGACAGATAATGTTCTTTAAAATACAGTCTAGATAAGTTTATGTCATTTGTTTGATTTTTTGTGTTTTCACCATGTTTTAGCACATGTCAGGTTATTAAATGCAAAAGTTTATTAAGAAACAGACTGACTCCCGTGGGACATGGTAGATAGCCCAGTTAGTTAGAGTATAGGCAGGGATAGTTTAGATCGTGGGTTCAAACCCACCTAATGTGAGTTGTTTATTAATAAATAGCAATATGCTAGTGGGTAACTGCGAGACTTGCAAGACTCTTGCTGCAAGACCAAGACCAAGACTGGGAGTGCAATTCCAAGACCAAGACCAAGACCAGGTGTACTGGTGCAAGACCAAGACCAAGACTGTCCAAGTCTCGTTTTGGTCTTGCATTTGGGCAACACTAATAGAAATCTATTGCTGGCAGTTTTACTTAAAATACAGTTAAAAATGTAACTTCAAGATACTGTTTTGCTGACGTGCAACTTCATCTACATATTTCGTTCTCCCAAAACTCACTAAAATCTAGAGATGGCGAGTCAGTCTAAACATACTTTCTAGTGTGATACCTACTCGTCACAACGACCTCTCAATTTCTATTAGCTCATTGGGATTTAAATCGACTATCTGTTAGTTGCTGTAGTTATTGTAGCATAACTCTGGCTTTTACTAAGTCGTCTGTTATGAGAACAATGTCATAGTCATATCTGAGACGATTTAGTTTCTTTCCATCGATGTTCATACCCTTTGGGTCCCACTCCAATCGTTTAAATGTGTACTCCATTACTGTTACAAATAGATATGGCGACAAAGTATCTCCCTCCTGCAGCCCTCTGCCAATTTTTATCTTCTCAATCATGCAATGAAGGTTTACAGGTATTGTCGTATATTCGTATACATTATGTACATTGTATATTAAAATGAATAACCATTTTCAATTTCGTTGCAACACGAAACTACAGCCGCATCTTTATTCCAGTCCAATCAGAGAGTGCAGCAATCACCTCTACCGGTTTCGAAACTTATTAGTCTCTCATCAGGAGGCACATATGCTGCTCTCTCTGACCAAACTAGGACAAACCCCGGCGTGCAGTCACGGATTGCAACGAACGAAATGGCAGGGATGCCCTAGCGGCAACTGCTAGCAAAAAACTAAGTTTTCAATCTAATAGCACATAAAACAACATCAAAAAAGTCATTCTACATCCCGCCAGACTGAAAACAATGGGAACCTTCTCTGGTAACACTCCGAGGCTTCTACAATTTGCAAGCCATAACGGATGCTGAGACTAAGGAAGACTAAAAGACTACAATTTATAATTCATGTCCCATCTACTCAGCGCTAGTTTTTTTTTACATTGTATATTATTTCGAAGAATACTAGCATACATGTGGTCTATTCTTCATTCTGGTAGTGATTTTAAGATACCGACTACTTCTACTCTTTCACCTGCTTTGTGGATGTCAACAAAATAAGTGGTCTATTATATTCCATAAACTTTTCAACTAAAGTTTTATTTGCAATCTGTTTACCAGTATTCAAGCAAACAGCTTGTATAAGTGGTTTAGTAATCTAATGGGCCTATAGTTTTCAAGATATAATCTTTTCTAACAATAAAACACTGAAAACGTTTGTTTTCTATACTTCCACAAAATTTATTATAACTATGTGACTACAGCTGTTTCGGCAGAGTGCCTTTCTCAAGTGATATAGTTTACAATGTGTTTGCCTTTTTAAGTCTTCAACTGAAGAGGTTGAGGAGTGGGAAGCTGTTTGTCTCGAGTTGGTAATTCAGAATTATATCTGTTTTTTTCAGTTTATTAATTTCCATAGATTCTAAAAAAGATAGCTTAAGGCTTTTATTTTAAATATGCAGAATTTGAAACTCTTCATTGAAAGAATGATTATGATCTAGAAGGTGAAGTGCGTATGTAGAAGTGTCTGTTTTTCTATTGTTGAATGCCCTTTTGTGTTCTGCTATCCGTTTGTCAAAAGTTCTGCCAGTTTGACCGATGTACGTTTTCGGACAGTCACCACAAGTTAGTTTGTACACACCACTCTGTAGTTGCTTTCTCTTTCGGCTTTTATTCGGAAAGCAACTACAGAGTGGTGTGTACAAACTAACTTGTGGTGACTGTCCGAAAACGTACATCGGTCAAACTGGCAGAACTTTTGACAAACGGATAGCAGAACACAAAAGGGCATTCAACAATAGAAAAACAGACACTTCTACATACGCACTTCACCTTCTAGATCATAATCATTCTTTCAATGAAGAGTTTTAAATTCTGCATATTCAAAATAAAGGCCTTAAGCTATCTTTTTTAGAATCTATGGAAATTAATAAACTGAAAAATACAGATATAATTCTGAATGACCAACTCGAGACAAACAGCTCCCCACTCCTCAACCTCTTCAGTTGAAGACTTAAAAAGGCAAACATATTGTAAACTATATCACTTGAGAAAGGCACTCTGCCGAAACAGCAGTAGTCACTTAGTTATAATAAATTTTGTGGAAGTATAGAAAACAAACGTTTTCAGTGTTTTATTGTTAGATAAAATGAACTTCCATCAAGTAACGGTCGAATCCATCAATTATATAATTTTTTATCTAAGTTTTTATGAATAAGGATTGTATCCGAATTCTTCTATTAATTTGGAACATTTTCATTATGGATACGTAGGTACATTACAAAGTGTTTGGATTCGTGACATCAAAAGTGGACCTCCTAGGTTAATTGTCTCAATGACTACATCATCTTCCCAGATAGCTTTATTATTTTCCATACAGTGTGTCAATTTGAAAAGTTGCCACCCCCTATAATTTGGTCCCTATAGAAAATCTAAAAATATGTAAAAACACGTCAAATTTATTTGTGAGGGGGACATTTTGTAGACCAGTTTTCAACTAAATTACATCAACACTATAGCGGGGGCGGACACAACCCCCAAAATCTTTAATGGAAAGGGGGGTTGAGTGATACCTCATTTTTAATGTCATTAAATTACCTTTATGTTTAGGCTTAGGACTAAGTAAGTAAGTAAGTAAATTACCTTTTCAAAAATACCACATGCCATATTTCTTTTCATTACTTTTGGAAAAATCTTGGACTCAATACTCTAAAAAATTTTGGAGTTCTGAACTCTATACTTAATATCTTTACGGTTTGAATTGATTTTTCCAAAAATATTTCAAAAAAATACTCTAAATACTTCAACACCCCAAAAAAAATTCAATTTGGAGTTCAATACTCCAAAACATTTTTTGGAGTTCTGAACTCGATATTTAATTATTAAAATTAATTATAAAAAAAATAAAAATTACTGAAAAGAAATATAATGTATGTGGTATTTTTGAAAAGGTAATCGAAGGATCTTTAAAATGAGGTATCACTCAACCCCCCTTTCCATTAAAGATTTTGGGGTTTGTGTCCGCCCCCGCTAGAGGGTTAGTGTAACTTAGTTGAAAACTGGTCTATAAAATGTCCCCCTCACAAATAAATTTTACGTGTTTTTGTATATTTTTAGATTTTCTATAGGGACCAAATTATAGGGGTGGCAACTTTTTAAATTGACACCCTATATGTTTGAGAACATGTTGAATTCCTTCGTGTGGTATATCTGGTATATTCTTGGATCTTATATTTCCTGTACTTTGTATTGGCTGTTCCATGAGCTCTGGAATAACTGTAGTTTGATAAATATAATGTTTCATTGAAATTTTTTACTACAATTTTGTTTTTATTTATTTCCAACTAAAATATGAAAAACACACAGAAAGCTAAAAACAAGTTATTTTTAGATGGTTAAATTAGACTCCTACAAGGAAAGCATTTAATGAACCAATATTTGTTTGAAATGAAAATTTTAAAAATATATTTGAATTTTAATGTTAGATTGTCTGTCTGTTAGATTGTGAAAAAAGATAAATCCTAAAGTAGACCTATCACTTAAACGTTTTTGTTGTTTATATTTTTTAATTTTATGTGGTGTGTTTGACATAGATTACCAAAAATGATTAAAAATAGCAATTGCCTTGGTTTTATGCAAATATTTAGGCTTAAATGTAACAGTAAATATTGTTAAAGAAGATACTTGCCTTTTAAACTCATATTTATGTATTTAAGATATATTTAGCTCTTTGTTGGTACTACTTTTGATTTATTTATGTAGACAGGGTTAGGACCTTGTCAGTAGATAAGGCGAATGGCACATCATTGAACAAAGATGCAATGAATTTGAATTTAAACATTTACAATATTTATTGATGAATATTATGGAAAAATTTACTCTGGAAGTGTGAATTGTGAATTGTCTCAGTGAATTGTCCGATAATGAATATTTGAAATGTTTAATATTGTTTGTTATGGTGCTTGTTTTATGTGCAATCAATGATATAAGAGGACATACCTGGTTCATAAACTTTTTTATGATGAAGCCTTCGAAAGGAAGACGAAATATTCAGAAAAAAAAATTATCAGAGGCGAGGCATGTTTATTTTTGTCATCCACAATTGGATGTGTTTGTGTTGAAATATATATATATATATATATATATATATATATATATACAGTGAGGGGCAAAGTTATGGAATAAATTCATTTTCTCGAGAATGGGCGATTTTGAGACAAATCTGGAAACAGGTCCATTTATTTTTAAATAATGTTTCTTAACATATACCGTTATCATACTAGTGACGTTATCTATCTGGTCGTGATGATGTAATCCGTCATTTTTTTTTAAATGAGAATAGTTATCGTGTGCTAGTTTATTTGAAAGCTTATCAAATTCCATATTCAGTAATATAAACATTAACATAATTAACTGACACAATATAGTATATTAAGTATGGGGAACGGTAAGGGTTTTATACCGATCGAAGACAATTGTTTGGAGGAAGAGCGGCGCGACGACTCCAATTATTGTCTGAGATCGGTTACCCTTAACGTTCGACATGCTTATAACGTTTTTTGCACGATTGATACCATTATAAATTATAAAATTAAACATTTTCGTCATATTGACTAGTTTCATTCATTTTATCAAGATAGATACTTTGGTTGTTAGGTAGTAACTAGGGTGCATAACAACAATGGAGAATTGAGTTTTTATTTAGTTGTCAATAATTTTAAGTACAATTTTGATTATTATAAATTAAAATATGAGCGAAAGTGAATTTGAAGAAATTGAACGGGCTTGGGAAGAAGGGTGTTCCGCAATTATTCCCGAAAAATATTGTGCAATACTAGTAATACTACTAATGTATGCGATTCTGCAGGAGTTTCTGTTAGAAGTGAAACCACAGCCCAAACAAGTGGGATTTCATTAAATAATTTAACAAATTGTACCATAAGATTCAATATTAATAAATAATTCGTTAGTTTTCTTTATTATTTCAAAAAATAAATTAAAATTAAGAGATTTTTTAACTCGACGGTAAGTGAATTACTTACCGTCGAGTTGGAGTACTTACCGTCGAGTTGGATTACTTACCGTCGAGTTGCTAGTAAATGTCACCTACTGACGTAAAATCTGTCACGGTAAACAGTCAAAAATGATCAATCGTGCAAAAAGTAATATTTATGTAATTTCTTTAACCCTTTCGTTCACGAATTAAATTTCTTTAAGCTAAGAATTTTTGATATTATATTAGTTTTAAATTTTTGAACATTTCTTCAGAATAAATTTTGAAGAGAAGAAGTGACAGAACAATGTGCCACTCCTCTTTTCATGGGGACACTATTAGACATAGTTTTGCCTATTTTGACTGAAATTGTCTGTATGTAACAAAGATTTATCTAACAATAAAACACTGAAAATGTTTGTGTTCTATACTTTCACAAAATTTATTATAACTATGTGACTACAGCTGTTTCGGCAGAGTGCCTTTCTCAAGTGATTTAGTTTACTATGGGTTTGCCTTTTTAAAGTCTTTAACTGAAGAGGTTGAGGAGTGGGGAGCTGTTTGTCTCGAGTTGGTCATTCAGAATTATATCTGTATTTTTTAATTTATTAATTTCCATAGATTCTAATAAAGATAGCTTAAGGCCTTTATTTTGAATATGCAGAATCTGAAACTCTTCATTAAAAGAATGATTATGATCTAGAAGGTGAAGTGCGTATGTAGAAGTGTCTGTTTTTCTATCGTTGAAAGCCCTTTTGTGTTCTGATATCCGTTTGACAAAGGTTCTGCCACTTTGACCGATGCAAGTTTTCGGACAGTCACCACAAGTTAGTTTGTAGACACCACTCTGTAGTTATTTTCTCTTTCGGCTCTTATTGTTAAGTTGTTGTTAGTTTTGAAAGCTGGTATTATTCCTTTCCTTTTTATGTATCTGGCGATTTTTGTTGTTATCTTGCCAGTATATGTGATAGAGCAGAAGGTACTGGGTTCTGTCTGTGGTGGTGGATAGATCTCTGTAGTTGTTTTCTCTTTCCGCTCTTATTGTTCTTAATATATTTGCTTAAGTTGTTGTTAGTTCTGAAAGCTGGTGTTATTTCTTTCTTTTTTATGTATCTATGTAGCTATTTTTGTTGTTATCTTGCCAGCATATGTGATAGAGCCGAAGGCACTGGGTTCTGTCTGTGGTGGTGGATAGACTAATTTCAGGGCTTTCTTATGGAGTTTTTTTCCATCAATTAACAAAGATTTATGTTAAAATTAATTTCTCTTTTGTCTAACGCTTGTTTAGTGAGTAATTCAATGAGTTTGGTGTATTTTTCTCGGTCAAACGCCTTCTCATATAATCTATAAAACACATGTAAACATCTTTTCTTCTCTTGTGGCAATCTTGGGGAAATAAGAAGAAGTTGTCAACATAATATATGAGAGGCTCCGTTGCGTTGCTCAGAATCGGTTAGATATGTGGGGAGGTTCTTTACATTATAAATAATAGACAAAGAATAAAAGATGGAAAATAGCTACTAGAGCTAAACTAGCACATAATAGATAAAAAAGTGAAAAATGAAGCAATATAGCCGAAAGGGTCGCCACTTTGATATTTTGTTTTTGAAAGGGAATACAAATAAAAACTTTTTAGGCAGACAAATGAAATGAAAATTAATTAAATATTAACAATTAACTCAAGATAAATATAAATTTATATCATTTATCATTTATATCAACCTCAAGCCACTTAAAATATACAATTACATTATTCTAATCGAAATTTTTTTTCAATTTTTTCTCAAATTATGGATACTTATGATAATTTTATTGCAATTATGATAACTATTTTATTATCACTTTTACGAAAAAAAGTTATTCTTCATAAAATGCTTTTCCTGGTCTAAAATCTAAGATACAACCATTAGATATTAAACTTTTTTAATTTTATACGAGTTATGTAAAAAATATGAATTTTTCTTAAGAGTTAAGTGCTTTTATTATTCACAATATTTTAATTAGAAGGATGTAATTGAACACTAAAACAAATTTTTTAATTCCAAACAACTTTTCTTAATATCAATTTTCGATATTGTAAAATTTAACGATATTTTACTCGAGTGAAATTCATATTTTTTGACATACCCCGTATAACCCAGCTAACAGTGTTCGTATGTATAACGTCAAACAAACGTCAACATTTTGGGAGAAGTTACGACAAAAGTTACATCAAATTTTACCTAAAATATACGTATAAAAGTCACAGCGATGTTACGTAACAATTTTACGTTATTTCTACGTAACCTTTTTAACGTCACAAAATCGTCACTTTTTAGGAGAATTTTCGGTATAAATGATATTTATAAATAGGACTTAAAATTATTGTGTAAATAAAACCCCATACATGATGCTGACACATTTATTAAATATTTGAAATAAACATTTATTATGTAATTGACTTTTATGTGAGAGAAAGAGACCAAATTATTAATAGCTACTTTATATTACAATACATAAACATACCCTTGAAGTAATCTTCATTCGTAAACTGCACACTTTCATATAAGGACTAGGCTGCTTTCCCATTTTTAGAAGATATTTCCCATAGAGTTATATATTAGCATAGAGAGAGTGTCATTCAGAGCGAAGTGACGACACCATCTTTTTTATTTGGATTAGTGCTGTTTCACTCTTACGCATAGTAAAGCTGCTACAGTTGTCCTCCTCTTCCGTGCCTATATTCACACTGAATGTCATCATAGATTTTCGATACAATGTGTTAGAAAGAGATGCAGCAAACCAGTCCATGAGATCTTGTCGTCAGGAAGCGCGGAAGGTAGGCTCCCTCTATGTTAATATATACCTCTATGATATTTCCATACATTTCGTTTTTCAACTAAACTGTCATTGAATCGAATTCTATTTTGTTTATCCTATTTAGGGAAAGAATGAAACGATAAATTACTATTAGGTACGCTTTATCCATAAATCACATTGAGGCACGGCACACAACAATAATAATTCGATTTTTTTGACATAACTCCATACTCCATAAAAACAAACACGATTTTAATCACGGAAATGTAAGGTTAGGTATTAATGAAAGGTTCGAAATAAATACGCGATGGTGCTGCAATCTCAAACGAGATCTTATACGTGTCTATACCTACCAAAAAGCCACGTGTTAGAGACGAATAAATTCATACGCATTAAAACCTACCAAAGAGCCACGTTTCAGAAACGAATAAATTCATACGTATAATATACGTATTAAAATCTCGTATCAGTAACGTTATTTTTTGATAGATGTTACGTAACAATACAAAAAAATCTAAATTTAACGTTAATGTAACGTTATCTTGCTAGCTGGGAAAATTCATTAAATTTGATATTTGATGATTGCATCTTAGATTATATACGAGTATTTTATAAAGAATAACTTTTTTTTTCGTAAAACTGATAATAAAAAAGTTATCAATAGGTTCCAAGTTACGCAGACATACTGGATAAGAGCTAAAAAAAATTTTTTTGCTGAACATTTATTATTGTTGAAGTTTATTATTAAATGTATTTTAGGTAAGTTTTACAGAAAAAAGTTTTGATCACTTTATATAAACATTTTTTTAGCTGGTAATTTTCGGTTTTTGTATTACATTTTTTTTATCTTTCTTAAATTTCTCAAAAAGAAATAGTCTATTTCATTTCTAAAGTAAAATAATTTAGTGCATTTTAAAGATTACATCCTAAGCTTAAATCACTTATAAGTAGGGTGCGGATTTTATGCTAAATGCATATTGCATGCATATTTCGCATATTTGAGTACTTTACTAAATTTTGCATATTTTTAAAGAGACATGCATATTTTGTGCATTTAAAAACATTTAAGTCAAAAAAAAAATTTATTTTTTAATTTGACACAAAATATTTCCCCGCACAGGCTGTCGTATCTATTAATTCGAGAACTACCTGAAGAGAGACGGTTCATTCACTGTTTTTTCATTTTTTCTTAGAAAATACCCGATCTTTACACAAAGTACTTATAGTGCTTATAGAACGCCGTTATAAAATGATTGTAGGATGTTAAAACGATGAAGGATGGTTTACCGGGAAATCCGAATTTTATTTACTTTTATTATATTTAGTACAATTTGTATCCCAATTTAGTAGGTACCTATAATTCTGGTGATTCTTTAAATCCCCTATTGTTAAGAGAATTTACACATTTAACCATAGATTTACGATTTTCTAACGGAAGTTGAAATATTCATGCTTTAGATCAGATCCCGTCTTTAAACGGCTTTAAAACTTTGGAAAACATATATGCGAAATTTTTAATGGAAATTTTGAAATTGATTTTGGTGCAGAATTTTCGTCTTTAACAAGTTATTTTAATGCGCCCCAATTACTTCTGTTGATATTGAAAGGAGTTTTTCAAGTTATAAAAATATTTTATCTGATCAAAGAAAATGTTTCGTCGTGAAAAATTTGGAAAAACACATTATAGTGAATTATAATCGAAGATATATATATATATATATATATATATATATATATATATATATATATATATATATATATATATATATATATATAGTTATATTGTTGTTTTATTTTAAATTGGTAACTATTGGTATCAGTTTTTGTAAAAAATGTGAATAAATTGCATTGTATAAAAAATAACGATTTTATTTGAAAGATAATAAATAAGAGTGCCCCCCCCCTGTAAAAGAACCCCCTAGAATAGAATAGAACAGAAAATTTGTGGTTTCTCGAAATGCGCATTTTTTGAATTTTTGTGCATATCTTGCGCATATTTCGTAATTTTTTACTGCATATATATGCGCATATTTCATCAAAATTGATCGCATATAAATCCGCTCCCTACTTATAAGACTGTAATAGATCTGTTTAAACTTGAGTAATACCGTCTTAAAGTGGTGGTAATTCTATAAAACTACGAAGATTTCAAAAATTACATTTTTTGAGACGTCATACATTTGAATTAAATTTTTGAGATTTTTTTGAATGAAACATCATTTAGCACGATGCTTGAAAGGTAAGTTGTGCAAAATTGAGGGTTTTTATAGAAAAATTGTATTAGTTACACATTTTTAAATCATTTTTAAATAAAATTCATGTAAGGCTCATTTTCAGCCCCCACCGTACTTATGCGTATACATTTTATTTCTTTTTATTAGAACCATAAGATAGCTTAATTATTCTTCTTTTAGGTTCAATTTGTAAAATTTCATTTGATCCATTAGTTAAAGAATTACATTAAAATAACTCAACCGTGCACTTCGCCGTACGCTAGTTTACAGTGCGCCAATGTTTGTGAGAAGGGTGACTTTAGCGTTATAAATAAAAAATTATAGAAGATACAGATTTAATTTTAGAAAATTCTTTATATAAGGATTTTCTTGTAAAATTTTCTGAATTTTTCAATGGTCAGGTCAGTTTTGTTCTTAAATTTATATTTTCGGAGTTACTTAAAAAAACATCAAACTTCGTAGTTCATTTGTTTAATAAAAAATGAAGCACCCACTTCTCGAGTAGAACTTTTTGATATGTTGTTTATTAAACATTTCTTAATGAAATTACAAAAACTTCTATCTGGTTTGATTTTTTCCGAAGTAAAAATCTATATGCACTCCCCTATATATGGCATAAGGCATGGCAGGATGGACTTTAAAAATAAACACAATGAATGAGCTAGTGCCATTTGAGATGTGGATTTACCGACGAAACCTGAAAGTTCCCTGGCCCTCACGAATAACAAATGAAGAAATCCTGAGGAGAATTGGTACAAAGTGACAACTGCTATAAACAATTAAACAGAGAAAAACGGCATACCTGAGGCACGTAAGTAGAAATAAAAGACACCAATTTCTGCAAACCTTAATGGAAGCAAAGATCGAAGGAAGAAGGAAAGTAGGCAGGAATAAAATGCCATGGCTCCGTTATGTCAAACAATTGCAGCGCTAGGAAACATAGGAGACCTATAATAATACACACTGCAAGTCCTAGAGAAAAATGGTCAAACATGATCGCGAACATCCATTAGTCGATTGCTTAAGAAAAAGAAGACATAATATGTCATACATTATATGAAGGACAACGTATAGGTCTGACTATAATATCCTTTGAAACAAATGTTCAGAATCCAACCGGAGATTACGTAAATTTTTTTAACAAACTATGTTAATAGCGTCGCCTTACACCTTATAAAGCTATAAATAATATATTCAGAACACATATATTTTCCAATAAAAATGTCAACGAAGTCTCTTCCTGATTTTCAAGTAGTTTTATTAGCATCAATCAATTCGCCAACATTATCTGCATTATAAGAGCGCAAAAAATCTTCAAGAATGTGTTTACATCTTTAATAAGAGACCAGCAACCTTGAGATGGTCTGCAAAAGGAGGCGCTTATGACGAAGTCATTACCATTATTTAGTAAAGTTTATTGTCTTGCGTTTCTTAAAATACACGACTATTTAAATTGGTCTATTAATTTGTATTTTTATAGCGTTGTCAACGTATATAAAGTAATGGAGAGGATAATTAGTTTTTCTAAAAAGACTTTACTTTTACTTAAAAATAAATAAAGGAAACACCAAATGGATGAGCTTGAATGTGACACAAAATATACAACTAAAAGAAGTAATTATAGAAGAAATAGACGAGTTTAACTATCTAGTAAGTACTATGTCGAAAAATAATGGAGTACTCGAGACGTCGATAACAGAATGAATAAGGCCAGGACTAAATAAGATTTGGCGTACAAGCACCCTGACAACCCATAGAAAAATAAAAGTCTTTAGATCAATGGATAAACCAGTCTTACTCTATGGAGCGGAAACGTGGACAATTACTAAAACAATAGAAAATAAACTCCAGGTTTTCGTGAATAAATGTCTAAGAAGAATATTTAAGATATGGTGGCCCGACGTTATAAGAAACAGAGAACTATGGGCCCCAGCAGAAGAAGAGGACATTGTGTCCTCATTGTGTCTTACATTGGATCCCACACGGAAGAAGAAAACAAGGACGGCCAAAGGAAACTTGGATTAGAAGTTCCTAAGCAGAAGCCAATATGTCCTTTAGACAGATGACAGAGACATCGCGAAAAATAGGCAGAAATGGGAAAATTTTTCGACTACTCTATGTTCACAGAGGAGGGACGGGTCTACCCCAAAATCGCGACAGCCAAAATCCCGATAGCCACAATCCCGACGGCCAAAATCCCGACATGCCAGAATCCCGCCAGGTTTGATAAGTTTCTTTTTAACATATAATTACATTTATTTCTTGTTTTTTGTTTATGGTCATCTGTTTTTTTATTTTTTGTTACTAAACAAAAGTATTTTGTATTCAAAGTATTAAACAAAAATCGGAATTTTTACTTATGCGAAGATTGTTGCATGTCGGGATTTTGGCCTGTCGGGATTCTGGCATGTCGGGATTCTGGCGTGTCGGTGTTTTGGTCGTCGGGATTTTGGCTGTCGGAATTTTGGCTGTCGGGATTTTGGGCGGCACCGAGGAGGGACAATGGGCTACATACATACGTACTAAAAATACTAAATATACCAAACTAGTGGTCAGGCGATGGTGGAATGATTATTTTCAGTAATAATAAACAGGGTGTAACAAAAATACAGGTCATAAATTAAATCACATATTCTGGGACCAACAATAGTTCGAATGAACCTAACTTACCTTAGTACAAAAATGTACATATAAAAAGTTCCAGCCCTTTGAAGTTACAAAATGAAAATCGATTTTCTAGAATATATCGAAAACTATAAGAGATGTTTTATCGAAAATGGACATGTGGCATTCTTTTGGCAGAAACATCTTAAAAAAATTACAGTGAAATTTGTGCATCTCATAAAAAATTTTAAAGGTTTTGTTCCCTTAAACCCCCCCAAACCCCCCCAAACGTTTGTGTACGTTCCAATTAAATTATTATTGTGGTACCATTAGTTAAATTCAATATTTTTAAAACTTTTTTGGCTCTTAGTATTTTTTCGATAAAGAAGGTTTTATCGAGTGGCGGCTTCATTTTTAATATGTTTACATACAAAATTGATGGGGGTTTTGTTCCTTTAAACCCCCCAAATGTTTGTGTACGTTCCAATTAAACTACTACTGCGACACCATTAGTTAAACACAATGTTTTTAGAACTTTTTTGCCTCTTTGTATTTTTTCGATAAGGCACCTTTTGCCTTCTTAAGCCGAGATGTGGCTTCTTTTTTAATATGGTTCAAAATATACCTAAAAATATAAATCAATAAATAAATTTTCATATTATTACCAAGTCTCCATAATCGTATTTAACCATATACAAACAAGTGGTGGATTTGACAAATATTCAAAATATCTCGATAAAAACTCGACTTTTCTAAAAAGTACTAAGAGGCAAAAAAGTTTTTAAAACATTGTTTAACTAAATGGTACTACAATGAAGATAATTAAATTGGAACGTACAAAAAAGTTTGGAAGGGTTTTAAAGGAACAAAACCCCCATAAAATTTTTATAGAGTGTCCAAATTTCACTATATTTTTTTCGTAAGATACTACTGCCATAAGAATGCCACATGTCCATTTTCAATAAAATATCTCTAATAGTTTTCGATATATTGGAAAAAATCGATTTTTATTTTGTAACTTCAAAGGGCTGTAACTTTTTTATGTGCATATTTGTACTAAGGTAAGTTAGGTTCAATCAAACTATTTTTGGTCCCAGAATATGTGATTAAATGTATGACCTGTATTTTTGTTACAACCTGTATAGTTTTTGGTTATTCCCACTAGATGAAACTAGATTAGGACCATATCAAGAAAACGATATAGACCTGTTGGTAAACAAAAATATAAAATATTAGATTTTTTGCATTTACAATGTAACGACAGTAATGTAAAAAGAACAATATGAAATAATAGTACATATTCTAGTTGAAATTATATGTAGCAGCAACTAAATCATGGAGGATATAGCAAAATTATTGATATCTACTACTATTATTTCTACATTTTCAGTGTATTCCTTCGCTTAAATGTTCTTTCCAGCTCCCTTCACCTTGCCGATCTCTCTCTTGTTTTTCTATTACTGCACCTATTTCTGATCTGAACGATCTTCAGTCTTCAGGACTTCCTCTTTTCTCTTAATCTTTGGTATCCTGCTCTTTGCTTTTCTCACTATATATTTTTCACCGCTTTAAGCTTGGTAGTGGCTCCGTTACTTACAGTGTAAAACGTAGACCTATGAAGTAGCAGACTACAGCTCCATATTCCTAATCTCTACTTGTCTAACCTTATTAGGCGTTGAAGCGTCCTTTCAATCGGCCTAAGAGGTCTATTGTGGCTCGTCCCTAGGTTAACGTTGTCCTTTTAGTCCAGCCTTTTTAACAAAGTCTTTTATGACCTTTTGTAAATTACAAAGTCGGAGGGCGTAAGTTCTACAGAAAAAAGTTTTGATCACTTTGTACAAACATTTTTTGCTGGTAATTTTCGGTTTTTGTATTACATTTCTGTTATCTTTCTTAATTTTCTTAAAAAAAATAGTTTATTTCATTTCTACAGTAAAATAATTTAGTGCATTTTATAGACTGCATCCTAAGCTTTAAAAAAGCGCTTATAAAACTGTAATAGATCTGTTAAAACTTGAGTAATACCGTCTTAAAGTGGTGGTAATTCTATAAAACTACGAAGATTTCAAAAATTACATTTTTTGAGACGTCATATCATTTGAATTAAATTTTTGAGATTTTTTTTGAATGAAACATCATTTAGCAAGATGCTTGAAAGGTAAGTTGTGCAAAACTGAGAGTTTTATAAGAAAAACTGTGTTAGTTACACATTTTTAAATCATTTTTAAACAAAATTCATGTAAGGCTCACTTTCCGCCCACACCGTACTTATGCCCATACATTTTATTTCTTTTTATTATAACCATGAGATAGCTTAATTATTCTTCTTTCATGTCCAATTTGTAAAATTTCATTTGATCCATTAGTTAAAGGATTACATTAAAATAACTCAACCGTGCACTTCGCCGTACGTTAGTTTACAGTGCGCCAATGTTTGTGAGAAGGGTGACTTTAGCGTTATAATTAAAAAATTATAGAAGATACAGATTTAATTTTAGAAAATTCTTTATCTAAGGTTTTTTTGTAAAATTTTCTGAATTTTTCAATGGTCAAGTCAGTTTTTTTCTAAAATTTATATTTTTGGAGTTATTTAAAAAACATCTAATTTCGTAGTTCATTTGTTTAATAAAAAATGAAGCACCCACTTCTCGAGTAGAACTTTTTGATATGTTTATTAAACATTTTTTAATGAAATTACAAAAAGTTCTATCTTGTTTGATTTTTTCCGAAGTGAAAATCTATATGCACTCCTCTATAGTAGACCTTTGCATATCTTCTTCGAAGGTTCATATATAAATGTTTTCGAATGTTTAAGATCAATTTGGTTAGGTTTCATCCGTTTCCCCATCCTGACATCGTTTTTGTCTGTGCTTCTTGCTATGCCAACGAAAGGTTCAGGCCCTATAAATTTTCTTTTGGCCCGCTCCAAAATCTGACAAGCAGATCTGTTTTTTCATTCCCTTCAACACCAGTATGTCCACGTCCACGTATCCACTAGCGTGATTTATACATAATGGTGCTACTAACGCCCATTTCATCTAATAAAGACAACTGAGAAACGCTACCTCTCCTCTTATTTTATATTTTTATGAGCATTACACTTTTCTCCAAGTGGGTGTAGCATCCTCCATTATTAATATTAATTAGGTACTATTGTCTTTCATCTTTTTATAGTTTTTTTTTGGGTGCCATGTCTTTATCCGAATAGTTAACTCAAACTAGATATAAGCATTTAAATTTCATCATAACCATTCTTTCTTACTCATACTTGAGATACACTTATCATAATTTTCTCATAAACACTTTGGCAGGTGCATCTTTTTTTCGACTAAACGTCACAGAAAGGTTTATAATTAACTTTTAAGTCTTTAATAATTGAACAAATGTTTCCAAAAATAACTCAAAATTTAAATTTTTACAAGGACGTTTAAAGATATATCTGTGAATTGATGAGAATTTGGTAGATTGATCATAAAGAATGTGAGTAGGTAATCTAAAAGTCCGGGTCCTTGCTTCACATAACATAAAAATTTTATGGAAATTAGATTAGCAGAGATCGATTAATGAAAGATTCTTTTATTATTTATTTTGGAAGAAGCACAAAGATTCTTAATCTGTATTAAGTTTTCTCTTATTATCTTTATTCGTTCTTTACAGAAAAAAACTTGATTAAAAATATTGATTTACCTAAATGTTTTATCTGTGACCATACAGGGTAACACACACCTATACATGGTTTTTGTTGATTTCGAACGTGCTTTTGATAGCTTATCTCATGCTGCTATATGGAAAATTTTAGAGCTAAGAGACCCCCGCATAATATAATTTCCATTATACAGTCCATTTCCTAACGCAGTTTATACCAGTACAAAGCGGTGTTAGACAAGGTGACTCATTAAGCCTACTGCTCGTTAATATAATAATGGACGAAATAATAGAAGCAGTACGTAAAGTTCATGGTTACAGAATGGGGAATAAAGAAATCCAAATATTATGTTATGCAGACGACGGGGACGCCGCAATAATCGCCAAGACAGAAAACGATCTCCAAAGATTAACACACATGTTCAGTACAACAGCCAAGAAATACAATATGATAATATCAGCAGAAAAAACCAAATGTATGACAACATCTAAATACCCACTACGATGTAAAATCGAACTTGATGGGAAAATAATAAAGCAGGAAGCAAGTTTTAGATATCTGGGAATATATATAACCAGTTACGGAGATGTTGAAGAGGAAGTACGACAACAAAGCTTAAAAGCAAGTAAAGCGGCGGGATCTCTTAATGACACAATCTGGAAGAACAAACACCTAAGACAAGACACAAAAGCAAGAATCTATAAATCAGCAATTAGACCTATATTGACATACACTACGGAGACAAGACCTGACACATCTAAAACGAGACGACTACTAGAAACAACAGAGATAAAAATACTCCGAAGAATATCAGGGAAAAGTCTGTTAGATAGGGAGAGAAGCGAAAACATAAGAAGATCATGCAATGTAGAAGACATAAATGGATGGGTGACAAAACGGAAACAGGAGTGGAACGAACACATTAGTAGAATGGCAGAGGATATGATAGTACGATTAGCACGAGATAAGTCACCAAATGGACGAAGAAGTATTGGCAGACCAAGAAAAAGATGGTGCGATAACTTAAACAATTTAGGAGGCTAATATTGAAGAATAAACAGGCTTTAAAGCCTACATACAAGACGGAAGAAGAAGAAGAAGAAAGTCAATGTACACTGAGGCGAAATGTAGCGTGACATACAATGGGATCAACAGTGACGAATTTGACGTACTTACTGGAGTCAGACAGGGATGCGTGCTTTCTCTGTTTCTTTGTAACATAGCTATAGACCAGCGATACTCAACCTTTTTCTTTCCTAGGCCACATAGTAGCTATTGCCACAGCTTGCGGGCCGCAATCAAGATGAAGTAGTATACAGGGTGTTTCATTGGGAAACGGAAATACTTGAATGGTGAATAGAGGTAAATGAGGCGGTTCTAGACATACTAAATTTATTGCTCCACCGACTTTATAACCGAGTTACAGGGTGTTTTATCGATTTTGCCCATTTCTTTCTGGACCCATAACTTTATAACCACCTTGTATATTTTTTGATATTTGGTACACATATGTCACATTTAGAACCCAAACCACCCAACTACTAATCAGAAGAAAAATACAGATTCGGATTAAACAAAATTATAAATCCATTGTGACCTTGAAACAACATCCTGTATATTGAAATTTTCAAAACCCGTTTGCACATTTGGAAAGAGCTTTAATGGAGCTTCCATTTTTTCCACAGACAATTCAATGACTTTAATTTTGAAATTATGTCGAAATTTTTAAAAACTCGAACTTTCAAAACAAAAATTTCGATATAATTTTAAAATTAATGTCATTAAACTATCTGCGCAAAAAATTGAAGCGAGCAATTAAACTTAGTTTTTTGTGCTCGTTTTAAATGTGCAGACGAATTTTGAAAATTTTAATATAGAGGATGTTGTTTCAATGTCACAATTATTTTAACTTTTTTTTTGTTAATCTGGACCTGAATTTTTCTTGTGATTATTAAATGGGTCGTTGCAATGTAGTAAATAAGTATTGATTATTTTTAAAATGAATATTTGTTCATTAACTTTAATAATTTATTATTAAAAGTTAATAATACCTTGCTTTTAAATCAGAGTTCTTAAAAATGTAAATATAATTTAAAATTAAAGTCATTAAATAGTCTGCCTCATGCACAAACACGCCTCAAACACATCGGCACACTATCAAATAATTTGAAAAACACGTGGAATTTGACAAATAATTTGATCATAGGGCCCTTCAGTTAGCTTTTGGGCTGCAGGTTGAGTATCACTGCTGTAGACTATGTTCTCCCCAAACTAGACTTCAATATAAGATAAATGGACGTTGACCACACGCCTAAGCGGTCTAGAATACACCGACGATATGTGCCTATTAGGACAAAGGTTCCAAGATGTGACTGACCAACTAGAAATATTTTCCATTGAAGCCAATAAAATAGGTTTGAAAATCAATATTAGTAGAACCAAGTCCATGAGAATAAATGCAAGGAACAATACGCTATTTACTATCGACAACATGAAGATTGAAAATGTGGAAACTTTACGTATCTTGGAATTGTTATAACAGAAAACGGAGGTACAGAAGACGATATTGGTATGAGGATACGAAAAGCTCAACAAGCATTCAGCATGCTCAACCCTGTTTGGAGATCTGGCGAGTAGACTACAGGGACAAAAAGTCGAATATTCCAGTCAAATGTCATGTCTGTTCTACTCTACGGATGTGAAACCTGGAAAGTGACAAAAACCCTTACAGACAAACTGCAGGTCTTTGTTAACAAATGTCTATGAACAATTGTTCGTATTTTCTGACCAAACATCATCAGAAACGAAGATCTACTTCTTCTTCTTAAAGTCCGTCTCCTATCGGAGGT
Source organism: Diabrotica virgifera virgifera (assembly GCF_917563875.1). Lineage (NCBI taxonomy): Eukaryota > Metazoa > Arthropoda > Insecta > Coleoptera > Chrysomelidae > Diabrotica > Diabrotica virgifera. The sequence goes on from NC_065446.1 coordinate 33,468,228, forward strand.
TGGAAATCATCAAAGCTATTCTTATTTTACTGGCGGCCGCCTTAAATAGGTCGATGGAACTGCAGTCGAACCATTCCCTCAGATTTCCTAACCAAGATATTCTGCGCCTACCGATACTTCTCTTACCTTGATTTTACCCTGGATGATCAGTCTCAGCAGCGAGTATTTGTCACCTCTCATAACATGGCCAAAGTATTCAAGCTTTCTTCTTTTAACAGTAAGTACAACTTCACATCCTTTTCCGATTCGACGTAAAATTTCGGCATTCGTCACGTGGTCCACCCAAGGTACACGTAGCATTCTACGGTAACACCACATCTCAAAAGCTTCAATGTTTTTAATGCTGCCCATCTTCATGGTCCATGACTCAACTCCATATAATAAAGTGGAGAAGATATAACACCGCAGCATACGCACTCTCAGATCAAGATTTATGTCACGACTACAGAGAAATATTTTCATCTTGTTAAATGCTGATCTAGCTATTTCTATTCTTGCTCTTATTTCTTTTGTTTGATCGCCTGTATGATCCAGGCAAGCTCTAAGGTATTTATAGGAGGATACCCTTTCTATAACGGTGTTATTTACAACCAAATCATTCCTGGCGTGTGAATCTTTTGTTATTACCATCCATTTAGTTTTTCTGAGGTTTAATGTAAGTCCGTAGCTGTTGCAGTAGTGGTTAATGCGTTCTATCAGTCGTTGCAGATCTGAAAGATTGTCTGCTAAGATCACTGTGTCGTCAGCGTATCTCACATTATTGATTGTATTTCCGTTGATCATTACACCACAACTAACCTCCGACAGTCCAACTTTAAATGTATCTATTCTAGTCTATTCATAAACTTTTTACTGCGCCTAATGAGATTAAACGATCATGGAACTGGCTGTATGGCAAAATGCCGAAGCCATATTAAAAAAAAAATAAAAAAAACCTCCGACAGAGCTTCTTTAAATATGACTTTAAAATTAAAAATAAAAATTAAACAAAAGAGGAGACAGAATACACCCCTGTCTTACTCCTCTACATATTTTAATCTCCTCAGTCATTTCATCATCGACCTTGACTTATGCTGTTTGATTCCAATACAAATTAATTATTATTCTAATATCTTTTTCATTAATATTCTTTTCGATTAAAAGTTGTTCAGTCGGTCGTGTCGGACTCTATCGAATGCCTTCTCAAAGTCTATAAAGCAGGCGTATACATCCTGATTGATATCCAAGCACCGCTGAAATAGTACGCCCACACCAAAGAGCGCTTCCCTCGTACCAAGGCCGTTCCTGAAGCCCATTTGTGTTTCACTTATATCTTCTTCAAGTTTGCGAAAAATTCTATTATAAATGATTTTTAGAAAAACTTTAAGCGTATGACTCATCAAGGCAATCGTTCTGTAATCCGAGCACTCTTTTACATTTGATTTTTTAGGTATTAAAATGAATGTGGACCTTAACCAGTCTTGTGGTATTATTCCAGTATCATATATGTTAATAAATAACTCGAGTATCATGTTCATCACTTCTTCATCAATAAGTTTTAATACTTCAACCGGTATTTCATCAAGCCCTGGTGTCTTACCATCCTTGTTGTTTTTTAAAGCATATTCCAGTTCTTGTTGAAGTATCCTTAAACCCTTCATTTCTCCTTGTTTCACTGTTATTAATTCTCTTTCGTCGTCAAAAAGTTCTTTTACGTACTCTTTCCATCTTGTGAGTTTTTGTTTGAAATCTATTATAATCTTGCCTTCGAATCATTCACCATTCCACTATGAGGCTTCTTCTTTGTACCAGTAATTTCTCTGATCTTCTTATGCATGCCGAAACTATCGTACCTTCTCTCACATTCCTCAATATCCTTACATTGTTCTGACAGCCATTTTTCTTTTTCCTATTTAATTATTCTCTTTATGGTTCGATTTATTGCATCATATTGTTGTTTGTTTTTGTTCTTATAGGCACGTCTCTCATCCATTAAATTAAGAATTTCTTCTGTCATCTATGCCTTTCTTTTAGTTCTCTCAGTTCGTTTAGGAGTCAACGTCTCTTTAACAGCTGTTGTTAGTGCTGCCTTTATCTGTTTCCAATTATTTTCAACTTCTTCGGAGTTCACGCTATTAATTTCTTTGAAGTTTTTATTAATTTTTTCTTTTATGTCTTCTCTTGTTCTTGTATCTTTTAGTCTATTGAAATCTATCCGAGTCGTCTTTTTCTTTTTTTTTAGTTTCTTCAATTTTATGTTTAACACAGATACAACCGGATTGTGGTCAGAGTAGATGTCCGCACCTGGGTAGGTCTTTGTTGATAGTATAGAATTTCTAAATTTGTGGTCAACCAGAATGTAATCTATTTGATTTCTAATCATCCTCCCGTTACCATCAGCAGGGGATTTCCATGTGTAAAGTCTACGCTTCAGGAGTTTAAACATTGTGTTTGTAATTACAAATTTTTCATTTTGACAAAATTGAACCATTCTGTCACCACGTTCATTACGGTCTCCTAACCCATAGTCTCCAACACAATCTTCCACTGTACCCTGACCCACCTTGGCGTTGAAATCACCCATTATTATTATGGGTTCCTTTTTTTGTATACTTTTGAGGACCGCTTGTAATTGTGTATAAAAGTCCTCAATTACATTGTCATCCTTATCTGCTGTAGGGGCATATACCTGAATAATATTAATGTTCTTCGGTTGTGCTTTTAATTGTATCAGCATTACTCTATCTGAATAAGGAACAAAATTTATCATCGAATCATTTATGCGACTGTCCAGAACAATACCGACTCCATAAAGATGAGCTGGATTGTTGTTTCCTACATAGTACATCGTGCCATTTGTTGTTGTACATTTACCTTCTCCTGGCCACCTAACATCGCTTAGGCAATAATGCCTATTTTCAATTGCATTTCGGATACAACATTATCGATTTTACCTGGAGAATATAGACTTCTCGCATTCCATGTAGCAATTTTTATGAAGATCTACTACACCTGCCCAAATAAAGAGGGTAGAAAATGAAATAAAGTCCAGAAAGTGGGGTTGGATCAGTCACACACTACGAAAAAATAGTTCCAGTATTGTAAAGACTGCCCTAGAGTGGAATCCCCAAGGAAAAAGAAAAAGAGGTTGCCCAGCACCAACTTGGAGAAGATCCATCATGGACGTGATAAGAGGTCAAGAAAAGTCTTGGAATGAGGTGAAGGCCTTGGCTCAAAATAGAACCCGATGGCGCGTTTCCACTGAAGCTCTGTACTCCACTTGTAGTCCAGGGCGCATCTGTTTTGAGATGGACGTTGAGAGGTGACTCATATTTTTTGCAGAAATTGCTTGGAATTAACTCATATAATAATAATTGAGTTATCCTCCCACTCAAAAAGGTCCGGAACATTGTTTAAATAATCAAAATGTCAAAAAACGAAGGAAAAGTTCAATTTTTTTCTTCGTTTTTTGATTATAACTTTCAAAGTATTCACTTCCGAGGAAAGTTGCACTAACATAAAAGTTGCATAATTAAATTTCCTATAATATAAACTTGGTTAAAAATTTTAAAAATTGTCACCCTTGTTGCAAAATAGCAATAATTGCGAGAAAACCATAAAAAAACAAGTATTCGCATTTTACGCTTCTCAACCATTTACGTTACGCTTAGGATCTTCATATTTTACCCAGAAAAACTTTATGACACAATAAAAAAATACTGTAAATTTCGTTAAGGTCCATGTAATAGATTTTGCAAAATAAATTTTGCAATCCAGCTTTCGCAAAAAAATTCATTTTTTCAAAATGTTGCAGAACTAAAAATAAAGCGGATAGCAAGTTGAATTTTTTTAAAATATTAGAAGAATACAGTACTTTTCATATGCAATTTGCAAAATTAAAATCGATTAATTACCACGGCGTCAGAAATTTTTTTAAATAAACATTAATTTTTGGTGCTATGCGCAGGACAGCGGTGTTTGATTCACACAAGTTGATTTCCACCAAAATTTTTACCAATCTTTTTCTAATATATTATTTTCTTACTCTATATTTTGCTGTATTTTAATATTTTAATTCCACAAAAATCAAACTAATTTGATTATTGTTTGTGAAATATTGTTTAAACAATTGCATGTGTTTAAAAAATAATAAACTTTTATTCTCTAAGTTAACATATATGAACAAAGAAAGTTTTTGCTAAAAAAAGTGTTATTTCAAAGGACAGAGTATGTGTTTTTATTTTCCAATAAACAAATCTATTTATTTATATCGAAATGTACTAAAAACTAAAATTTATCAATCATTATCAAAGGTCATTGGAATGCCCAATCAGAGCAAACTATCCGCTATCCTGCGCGTAACACCAAAAATTAATATTTATTTAACAAAATTTCTGATGCCGTGATAGTTAACCGATTTAATTCTGCAAATTACAAATGAAAGGGACAGTATTCTTCTATATGTAAAAAAAATTCAATTTGCTGTCAGCTTTATTTTCAGTCCTGCAACATTTTGAAAAAATGAATATTCTTTGCGAAAGCTGGATTGCAAAATGTATGTATTTTGCAAAATCTATCGAACCGATCTTCTGAACTGAAATTCACAGTATTGTTTTATTATATCATATAGTTTTTCTGGGTACAACATGAAGGTCCTATGTGTAACATAAATGGTTGAAAAACGTAAAATGCGAATACTTGTTTTTTTTATGTATTTTTCGCAATTATTGCTATTTTGCAACAAGGGTGACAGTTTTTAAAATTTTTAACTAATGCTATATTATAGGAAATTTAATTACGCAACTTTTATGTCAGTGCAACTTTTCTCGGAAATGAATAATTTTTAAAGTTATAATCAAAAACGAAGAAAAAAATCTAATTTTTCCTTAATTTTTTGACATTTTCATTATTTAAACAATGTTCCGGACCTTTTTGAGTGGGAGGATAACTCAATTATTATTATATGTGTTACATACTTCCAAGCAATTTCTGCAAAAAATGTGAGTCACCTCTTAACGACCAAATGTAACTAATAGTTTTACAGATACGCCCTGGTCTATTGAGAGTTCAAGAATATTATATATTCAGGGTATTAACAGCAATCTCGTAGTCTTAAATCTGTAACTTGTTACCGTCTGCCGTCGATGTTTTTTCTAATTTTTTATTTTTTCATATTTTAGAGATGAGATCAGTATTTGTCGACTGAAAGAATGCGATATATGGTAGCTATTTATAGTCAAAATATTGATCATTCAATTCACGTATCTTGTCTCTTAGCTTACTCATAATATAAAACGCAAATATCCATGCATCGACATTTTGGTAGGGGAGCAAAGTATGCTAAATGTGCAGTCACTCGTTATGGGGACCTATTGGGTTATGAAGAGTAGGTTCTAAAACCAAAAAAATATAAGTAAAGTTTTCCTTTTTGGTGGGGACTTTCCATTTTTAATTAAATTCTCCATTTCAAACAATCGTTTTTTTAGATTATAGTGCCATCTATCCATAATTCGAAAAAATGTCTCCAATAAAAATTACTTATTTTTATGTAAGGAATCCAAATCTGCAATAAAAAATGGGGGCTTCCATTTAAGATTTTAAAGTAACCCCCAACTCTGTGGTGGTCGTGTTTGGTGACATTCGATAAATTTTTCAAAAATATTGAATAAGTGTATTTTTCAGTTTTTTGATCTGATGTTCATTTCGCGAAATATCGGAGGATTCGTATTTAAAATTTTAAATTTACCCCCCACCCCTCTCCGTGGGAAGTCGTGTTTGGTATCATTCGATAGATTTTTGAAAAATATTGAACACTTATTTTTTAGTTTTTCGATCTGTCAATTCATTTCGCGAAATATTCGCTTTTTTCTTGTGAAACTTTGGGACTCGCCCATTTCCTTACGCCCCGTTCAGATCTTTTAAATATACACTGTTTTGCATGTACTTGACTTACCTTATCTTAAGGGCATCCAAAGTCCGAAAATTGAATTTTTTAAAGAAAAAAGGACTAAGTTTTCAATCTAATGGCATGTAAAACAACATAATGTTACTCTACATCCCACCAGACTGAAAACAATGGGAACCTTCTCTGGTTACACCTCCGAGGCTTCTACAATTTGCAAGCCATAACGGATGCTGAGAATAAGAAAGATGAGGGGAATTTTACAATTTATAATTCACGTCCCATCTGCTCAGCGCGGTAAAGTTCCAACGAGAATGGTTCCCTTCGTACTCCAATCAGAGTAAACATGTAAATAAAAAATGAATAACCATTTTCAATTTCGTTGCAAAACGAAAATACACCCGCATCGTATTCTAGTCCCATCAGAGAGTGCAGTAAGCACCTCTACCTATTAGTCTCTCATCAGGAGGCACATATGCTGCTCTCTCTGATCCAACCAAAACAAACCCCGGCGTGTAGTCACGGATTGCAACGAACGAAATTATTTGTTTTTTGAACGGCTGCACTTAACTTACCGTGTACCGGTAGCTTTATAGCGTATTAGAGTGTTTTATACTTTTGCGATTTCCCGAATACTAGGTTTTTAATTTTGATGTCAAATATCTCTGGATCCTTAGATGACAGAAGGTTCAAATTTTTACAGTAGTTGTAAATAGACAATATGAAGTGTCACGTAAAGTTTTATTAAAAAATATACAAAAACAAGTAAAATAAAAAATAAAATCTAAACTATTTTGGGTTTTTTTGTAAGAGTATTTAAAAAAAATTTAAAATAAATGTTGCTTTCACTCTAACTTTACAGAAATCTACACGGCATTAAACAATACATCTAATTTCAAAATAACACAAAAATTAGGTATTTAAGTGCTTTGGTTACAGAGCTATGTGACATAATGTTAACATTGTCGTTAAATGGGACTTCGGGTGCCCTTAATCTGACGATTTCGAGTTTTTCTAAGGATATATTTTTTTTCGGCCCTCCCTTAACGAACTCTCCTGCATTAAGAGCCAATATATGGTAGAGGTACATCTGCAGGGTACCTCGTTTCTCCCCATATGATAATCTGACGCGGTCGAGTAACTGCAAAAATCTCCGCTTGGGCTCCCCTACCATTTTGATTCCAAATGTTGTTTTCTACCAGACTTCAACTGCTCAAGTCATGCCACTAATTGGTTGCACCGATAATGAGGATTGTCTATTTGTTGCTGTATTGCATTTTAAATTTACTTCAGTGTGCTGGTTGTTAGGAGAAAAATAAACGTGAATAAAACTTTTTAATTGCTATTCTAAAAAGGAATAAAATGTAATCGTCCAATTTACTGTACCTCAGTATTTCTTAATTACTTGAAACAAAAGGATCTACGAAATACATTAGGTAAATACGCATTTAAAAAAATTGCCACTTGTAATATACAAGAGCTCTAAAAAACCGATTTGTATTCCCAGTGACACTTTTATGAAATTTAGGAGGGAAATTATGACAAATTGTCACGAGGGCAATCATCATCATCATATTGGCTTTTACAACTCTTCGTGAGTCTTTCCCGCGTTTACTATTGTTTTCCATTGGTTCCGGTCCTGTGCTACTATTTTCCATGGTCTCACCTCCATCTTCTCCAGATCTTCTCTGACTGCATCTTTCCACCTTTTTCTAGGCCCTCCTGCCGGTCCTCTACCGTCTTGTCTTTCCCAAAACACATTGCTAATCAGTCTGTCGTCATCACTCCGTACGACGTGGTCTGCCGATCTTGGTCTATTGGATTTTATGTATTTCACGATGTTTCCCTGCCCGAAGAGAGTCTATAATTCATTGCTGTATCTTCTCCTCCATTCATTTGTCACACTGTCCCTGCAAGGAGCATATATAACTCGCAGGATTTTGCGTTCCCATACTAAAAGTTTATCGATTTCTTTTTTCTCAACGTCCATGTTTCACTTCCGTATGTCACTGCTGGTCGTATTATGGTTTTGTATATTTAGATTTTGGCACATCTTGAGAGAAGCTTTGACCTCATTAGATGTTGAACGGCAAAGGAAGTTTTATTCCCCGTCAGTATTCGTACTTCAACCTCCCGTTCTCCTTTGTTGTCACTGGTAATTGTTGTTCCTGTGTTGTTCAAAAAAGTATTTGAATTCTTTGACCACCTCAAAGTTATATATGGTAATGTAAAAATGAGGGCAATATAAATCGCTAATTTTAAGAGCTCGAGTATAATTCGGTAGGATTATTTAATTAATAAAACTATTTTTAAATCATTTTAACTAATATTATATTGATATCTTCGTCTGAATATTTGTTGAACCTGCTCATTGTGTTCACTTTCACAAGTTGTAAAAAATTAATTGTGATTAATATCACTGCATGTTTATTTACTTTAAAATTTTCGTAAAAACGAATAGAAGGAGACATGCCGCGCTACTTGACGACGGGAAATTATCAGTACATCAGTAGTAATTACACTCGATCTCTAAAATTATTATCGACTTGTAGCCCTCGTGACACTTTGACAGTTTTAATTTCACGACGCGAAGGAGAGTGAAATTTTTGATCTCTTAAATAACTTATAATCTAATTGTATTTATCTGTTAATTATTTTTATCTTAACTATACAACCGTTTTTAATATTTTATTATTTGCGCCGTACTTTGTTTATTTATGGAGTCAAAATAACAGCAGTAATAAAAAAAGAGACGAAATTGTTTCAACATCATAAATTTTTCAAAACAAAATTGTCGTTCATGTAATTTTATGATCAATAATCTTGGTCTAATTGTCTGATAAGAAGATTACCTTTTTGCACAATTTTGCTTTTTTTCCTTTTTCATAATTCTGTTTATAGGTATACCAGTTCTTACCGGTCAAGAAAAAGCAATGACCTGAGCAAACAAAATTCACTCACGTATCCATCACTACTTATACGTATGTATGTATATTCACGTAAACAGATTAATTGGAACAAAAGTTATAAATCTTATTCGGCGATTTGGTTTGATAAGATTAAGGTCAGTTGAATTGACACCAGTTTAATTGATATAGATTATAATTTTTGAGCCGGCAAAGTGCAACACATAATGGTAATTTGTTAATTAATTTAATATATTACGACATACAGCAGCATATCAACTCAATAATAAGAGAGTTGTTTAAAAAATTACGATTATCTGTTTACAATTAGCTGTTCAAATAAAAAAACTGGGCGGTGTAAAAAGAAATTTTATCAACCCCAGAGAATGGTAGTTCTTGCCAGTAGTGGCGCATACCCTCTTACACGCGACACTATATATACGCGAAGTTTTCTATGACTGAATTGAAAAATGAGCCAAAGCCAAAGGGTCTTTTCCTAATCTAAAAGATTAGGAAAAGACCCGCCAATCCATATGTCAACCATCCATTTTGGTCCAAGTGTGTGGGTTTTACTTCCCTCCCTATTTGGGGTCTATTTTTCGTTCTCGTCCCAAAAACTCACAAAAAAATTTCGAAAATTTAAGTCCGACCTCTACGGCTGCTGATAGTATTTTGATAGTCTAAGCATGTCTTATTTTAAAAATCGGTTATATACCATATACCAGTGGTTCCCAACCTTTTATGTCTGGCGACCTACCTTCTGTTGTGTTTTCATATTCGCGACCCATCCCTCACCCATGACGGCTACTAGGATACGCTACTCAGCTACTGTAAAGGCGAATTTAGACTATTCACTTTAGATGTACACTGTGGATGATTCATCTGCATTGAAAGGTATACACATACTCTTCATCTACATTTCATCCAAGATGCACATCCAAAGTAAACAGTGAACAAAGTAGAAGGTGTTCCTACTTTGATGAAATGGTTGGATGATTCTTCCACAATGAACCACTAGTGTAAAGTGTAAACTTGTTTTTTTTTTCGATATTTTTCTCATAAATTTATATTTTGATACCTATGTAAAATGACTTTCCAGTAGAAAAATGAACATATGCATATATTTCTAGAAATATGCGTAATCATGAGTGCCTGTGGAATAATAAATCTGAGGACTACCATAAAATAAATATTTTTTTGTGAAAATGCAAACCGGTCCCTACTAAAACAGCTACCAGCTACATTTATCTGGATTAAATATAGGCCACATAATATCAAAAATAATAACTATTCACACTCGCTATTATTGTTGAGTTAGCAAAAATTACGGAGTCATAAAAGACTGGAGCAGAAAGCGCGGATGTTTATACTCCTCGTTTATTGTGGTTGAAAGAGGCAAACTCCCTGATTTTTTTCTTATTTTCGACATTCTTCTACCAATGCTTTACTTATTAACTCTACGCCAAGACTATTCGCCAATTTTAAAAGACTGTGAAATGAATCACTGGGTCGCGACTCACCGGTTGGGAAACGCTGCCACATACCATTCAAAAGTTATCGAGCTCAGAAATTCGACTCAATTTCTATTTAAAGGGGAAATTTTATGTGGGTACGTATGTAATTGCGTGAATAAATTTACACCGATCTAAATTTCTTTTTCTATGTTTCAAAAAAGGGTCGGGGCCGATACAGAACCGGTGTAGTTTGTGACTTTTGACCACCCATAAGCCTGCTATAGAACAGGGTAAGTACAAAAGAGCATATTTTTTGGGTAAATGTATGTCAAATTCAAAGAGAGCCAGGAAAACCGCAAATACACCAAATCGATAGCGCTGAGTTCAGCTCTCAAATGGCACCTAGGTTTTCTGCATCAGATACACAGACGGTTCAGTATAACCAAAAAACTGAAAAATTGAACTTTTGGTTTTTCGACAATTACTCAAAATTCCCACCTACTAATAGACGGCCGGAGTGTGGCGTCACGGCCAACTGCGGCTATATTCAGTGTTATGATGATCACTTTCCAAACAAAAATTGTAAACACGTTGAAAAGTAAGGTTTTACTGAATCTCAAGACTTTTTAATTAGTATAAAATCTAAAAAAAAAAATAAAATAAAATATAAAATCTAAAATTTCTAGAAATCAAATAAATTCTAACCTTACTTCACCCATACATACATTTTATTGCTATTTATATAAAACATCATGCTTTATTATTTACACAACCTTGTAAAATTGTTGTAGTAACTATAACAATACTTACATATTGCAAAAAACAGAAATATTCTCTGTAAAAACTGAAAAAATAATAAAAAATACAAATTTGCCACACTAAACAACGTTTGTTTGGAAAGGTTTGGAAAAATTTGACATGACATATGTCAATAAAAATTGACACTTCTACGTCATCACTCCGGCCGTCCATTGCTCCAATAACTGAGCGTATGCAGGAAGACTCTAGGCGTCTCTAACGGTTTATCCGCTCTAAGCTCGTAGGTAGAGGGGATATTTAAAAGTTCGTGAGCGCCAGTAGTGACAAGTCAGTGAAGTTTTTCTGGAAATTTGACATAAATGTCAAAGTGATTAATTTAAAACATTGAAATTAAAAACATTTTTAGGAAAAAATATTAGTTGGCCAAAGCTGTGGCATATATTCTTAACTTAAATATAGGTACGTTTTAAATACTAAAATTTTGTTTTTTTACATTCTATAATAATAATTAATCTATTCATTTAGCGCCATCTACACAATAATTATGAAAGTATCCTAAGTAGTTAAAAAGGAAACTAGCCAATATAACGTCAAAATGATAAATAAAATATTAAAGAAATAATCATAATGAATCATAAATTCTGTAGTAAACATCGATTACATTCTAATTACGGCTTGCATTGTAAATATAACACGATAAGAATTAAATAAATTTCCGGCGAAGTTGCACAAGTAATCCGCTAGTTGGTGATACCAGCGAAGCTCATAGCTGATACCTCATCATATCTGGGAAAATACCTCATATCCGTTTATAAATAAATAGTAGGCCTGGATCCCGCGTACCAAAAAAGTTGATTAATAGCAAGCTGAAAATTTGTTAATAGCTTAACGGTGTCTTAGTCGGACAAACTTTGATTTACGGGAACACCGGAACAGAGGAAGTTTTAATTCTCGAACAGGTTAAAAATTTGGAACGTCAGACTACGAAAATGTGCCATGTATTTTGTCGGACAGAACTTCCAATTGATTTGTTACCCTTTCAACTCTCATGCAAAAATCAGACTGCTATTTATCACCGGTCATAATTCCTGTCATTTGACATATTCTACGTGTCGGACTTAATAAAATGCCCAGTTGGTGATAATTACCAGTCTGATTCTTGCATGGGAGCTTAATGAAAGGGCAACAAATCAATTGGAAATTCTGTCCGACAAAATACATGTTTGTCCGACGAGACACCGTTAAATTAAAATATAATTCAATATATTCAATATATTAAGTCAGAAATACGATTTCAAATTCAAAATAAATAAAAATAAAATAAAAATTTTATTTTTAATTCAGCTGCAATGCGAAGGCAAAACTTACTTTTCAATTAGAATACGGAGCGCAGTCCAGTCCCTTGAATCACGATTTTCGGCTCTTATTGGAGCCTCATCGGAAAGAACGTAGGCTTGTTCTCCATATCCCAACTGATCCGCACTGAGAGGTTTTCCCACCCATTGCAACTGAAGTGAAAATATTAGGTGACTAGCGTCATCTGGCAATTAAAATTCATCTTTTAATCGCCAGATGACGCTAGTCACCTAATATTTTCACTTCAGTTGCAATGGGTGGGAAAACCTCTCAGTGCGGATCAATTGGGATATGGAGAACAAGTCTACGTTCTTTCCGATGAGTCTCCAATAAGAGCCGAAAATCGCGATTCAAGGGACTGGACTGCGCTCCGTATTCTAATTGAAAAGTAAGATTTTTTTGCCTTCGCATTGCAGCTGAATTAAAAATAAAATTTTTATTTTATTTTTATATTGGTCTTTACTCCTTCGAGTAACTAGGTGCATTTTCTGTTGGAATTTACCAGCTGAATAGACGGGATTCCCTCTTGTCTTCTTCGTTTCAGCATCCATTTGGCTTGCAAAATTTAGAAGCCTTGGAGGTGTTACCGAGGAAATGGACCAATAAGTTTTCGATTTAAAAATCTTTTAGTAATATTTTAATATTTTCTAAATATTATTAATAATGCTATTAGGATCGAAAACTTCATCTTTTAAAAATAAATACTTTATGTCTTTATCGTTATGTAATATTATTTGATAAAATTGCCCTTGAAAATAATAGCGTTTATTGCAAAAGACACGATCTTATTACAAAATAGTAAACAAAACGCATGTTAAATCATTACAAAAACAGTAATTT